>NC_141700.1:727479424-727809424 GCF_964263255.1 Lissotriton vulgaris | reverse complement strand
AGAGTCCTTTGCTACTCCAGTCATAAAAGGCTCATGTGATACCTCTCTTTGGTGTTGGCAAGGTTAGAGCTGTTGATTCTTATGTAGCATTGTCGGTCTTGTAGTTGTTGCATAGCTTCATGATCCTACATATCCAGTGGCCATAGGACTAGATTCCCACCTTTATCCGCGCAGCGGATTACGATTTCTTGGCTTTTTTTATCTTGTCCATTACTCTTTCATATTTCAAGCGTTGGTTGTTAGTTTTTTTGTTAAAAGTTGTGCTGCTCTCCAATGCCAGGTTTTTAAGGTCTTTGATCATCCTTTCTACAAAAACATCAATGTTATCTTTAGGCATGGGTGGATAGAAAATTGATTTTGGTCTGAAGGGGGAGGCTTCTGATGCATAGAGTGACAGGTTTGCATATGCCCCTGCCTGTGTGTTACTTAGAGCTCCTTCTGCTAAGTTTAGTTCCACCTCTGTCATATCTCTCAAGAAATCTAGATCCTCTACATTCAGTGCAATTGATTGGGTTTGTTTTTCTTGTAGATCTAAGGATTTGTCTTTTTGGTTTGTAAAGTACTTCTTTAGTTTTAATTTACAAGTGAAATGGTAGAGGTCTATCCTAGTGTTGGTATAGTTAGTATAGTTAAAATGTGTCTCTTTACAAAATGAGAGTCCCAGTTCCAAAGTCTTAAGTTCTTCGGGTGTCAAATCCATATTTGAAAGATGTATCACTGTGTTTTTCTCTGCTGCTGGTATGGAGTTTATCTCATCCTGTTGCGTCTGTATGCTGGTTTTGTTTTTTTGTGCCGTGTTTTCCCCACCTTCTGTTCTTCCTCCTTCTGCTCTTGGAGGGTTTTGTCTGTTTGTTGTCCGATCTTGTCTCTGTGTACTTGATCTTAGGCTCTGTAGCCGTTCCATGCGTAAAAAAGCGAGTTCTACTACTGGGGTTGGTACCGGTTTGTTCTGGCTTGCGGTTGTCTTGCTTGTGCCTGGGTCTGACTCAGCTCCTGAGCTGATTTCCGACTCACTTGGTGCATTTGGATAGGCTTGTGTCGTGTTTGTTGCAGACAATTGCTGGCGACGAGTATTCTCGAACTTCCTGGCAAAGGTATAGATTCTGCCTTGAAGGTAGTCATTACGGTCTCTTTAGAACTTTTCCGCCTTTCTTATTTTTATGGTGTTCTCTAATTTTTGTACCATTGTTGCAATTTCTGTGAGTCCTTTCTTTACCTCTTCTTGGTTTGGTAGTTTGCTCAGTTCAGCCATGATAAACTCGCTTTGAGCCAGTAGTTTTTCTCTGTCAGAGGTCGCATATTTTACTAGGATGCGCAACATATTTTTTGAGGATTCTGCGCTGTTGTTCGCCCAATCCTGGAGAATGGCTGGGTCTGGGTTTTCGTATGTCGGGGCTACTAGTACTCTCAAGCCTCTTGGTATTCTACCCACGTCCAGATATCTTTTAAGTGACGTGCATTCCCACCATTTGGCCACTTAACTTTTTCTTCGTTTTTCCAGTTCATTCAGTACTTTTTTAATGCCTGTATTGTCTGTGGTTTGCTGTGCAATATCATTAGGTGTTTCTTCAATTGGTGTTTCATCTTTGTCTTTAAAGATATCCAGAGCTGCTTCCTCGCGCTCTTTTTCCCATTCTGCTGCCATCGCTTTCTTGGAATTTAATTTCTCTTTGATTCCCACTGTCAGTGATTGCGCTGTGCGCTCAGAACTCCCTCTGGCGTATATTCCGTCTAACACAACAATCCCCTCTTACTCGCTCCAGTGAGTTCTACTCATTCCCTGATAGCCCTCCGGCCCCACAGACTGAGGTACTCACTGTTGCGTTGCAGAAGGATAGTCTGCTTTGTGGATGTCTTGCCAAGGGGGGCTCCATATTATATATATATATATATATATATATATATATATATATATATATATATACATATACATACTCAATTCAAAAAGTCTTTATTCGAATTTGAAAAAAATCATAAAAGTAGCCACATGACAGATTATCATAAAATCCCATTTAAAAACTTTATACAGACTTTCAAGTTTAGGCTACAGAATATTATGGCAATTAAAACAAACTAAAGTTCATGGGTTTTCCATCATTTGGCGAATACGGACAACAAGTTTCAGAAAAGTGCTTGTGCGGAAGACTAATTCTTCGGTGTCCAGAGAAAGCAGCATCAGATACGATTCCCCCAGGGAAAGGGGTCTGTGTTTCTTAAAATACAGAGTTAAAACCCATTTGACATATTTTAAATAAAATTTGCAAAAGAAGAAAAGATGCAGATCATTTTGTGTGCTCACTCCATCGCAAGGACAAGGTTTACAATGTGATTTTGAACAATAACCCAAGGGAAAACATAACAAGATTCTTACATTTCCCGCCCTTAAGCGAAACAAGAGGGATCTTTCCCAATTAGTCATTGGCAGGATGAGGTAAAGTGGTAAACCGGTCCTGGGAAGCTTGATTCTGGTCCAAGGAAGACATGGCTAGGCAGTTCGGGCCGGACTGTTCCCATGAGGCACAGGGTCCGACTGATTTGCATATGGCCATGTCTGAACTGGGGTGGCAGAGTGAGCTAAAGAACGGTGATGGATTAAACCCAGATCAGTTGACTGGGGATGAGTGTTTGTATTGTCAACGCTCCGTCCATCATCCCCTTTGGTTTTTCTTTGTTTGCCCTAAGTTGGCAGGGTATGCTCAGACGTGAGTCCCTTGCTCACTTTGCCACCGGATTCAAGCAAGCCCGGCTGAAGACGGCTGTATTGCCAGAAACTGGTCCTGGGAAGCTTGATTCCGGTCCAGGGAAGACATGGCTTGGCAGTTCGGGCTGGACTGTTCCCATGAGGCACAGGGTCAGACTGATTTGCATATGGCCATGTCTGAACTGGGGTGGCCGAGTGAGCTAAAGAACGGTGATGGATTAAACCCAGATCAGTTGACTGGGGATGAGTGATTGTATTGTCAACGCTCCCCGTCCATCATTCCCTTTGGTTTTTCTTTACCTATGCATCTCATTATTCATATATGCTGCCGCAGATGATTTAGTGAGTACTTTTTTGTACTATCAAGATTGTAAAGTGCATATAGTGCACATTTTAGCTCCTTTTTGTCGCTAGGCTTGATTCTAGTGGGGTCCAGGAAAAGAGGATCTTTATCCACGCTACATAGGCTCTTGCAAAAACTCCTGAGAGCCAGGGAATCTCCATACCTTTGTCACAACTGAGACAGTCACTTATGATTTCTTGCATCAAAGTGGCTGAATTATTCCTCCAAATGGTGAGCCAAATTGACGCTGGTCTTGTCCCGATAAAATCACAAATAAAGTGCAAATTTAGTTCCCTGTGACAGATATACTAAGAAGTAGAGATCGGTGCACCCAAGATTTTTCTGCAAAATCGATTTTCTTCTAATTGGATGCAGTGGTTTTTTGCCAGGCCCCATATCTCTGCCCCATATGTAACCACTGGAGCACACTGCAATTAAATGTTTTTTAAAATAGCCTTAGTGGCACCTATTTTCCTCGGGCGTGGTAGGCTGAGAATTGAGTTGATGGCTTTTGAGAACTTATAGTGGAGTGGGCCAAATGTCCAGTCAACGAGCCGTTCGCAGCAAAGACCATCCCTAGATATGGGAATGAGCTAGTAGAGTGTAATATATCGCCTCCCACTGAGATGGAGGTAAGCTGTTGTTTCCCTGGCCCACACAACATAATAAAAAAAGATTTGTTTAAATTCACGCGTAGGTCCAGGTCGTCCATATGTTGAGCGAAGGTTTTCACCAAAATACGAAGGAGTTAGGAGTGCGGCCCTTAAGGACTGCATTGTCTGCGTAAAGTAGTGCTGGGAGTAGATTCCCTTTAATTTTTGGCACATCTGAAGTTGCCTGCCTTAGGGAAGTGCTCAACCCATTAATATAAATAATAAAAAGCAGGGGTGCTAAAACGCACCCCTGTCTATCGCCTCGTCCCACCTTAATCGCGCCCGAGATCTCCCCACCCATCCCAATCCTGACTTGTGCTTTAAGATCAGTATGTAGAAATGCCAGGAAGTGTACCAGGGGTTTGTCTAATCCATAATCTAATAATGCTCGACCATACCAACCTTGCTTCTAAATCCCATCTGGCGGGGATCCAGTATCCCGCTTTCCTCTGTCCATTCCAAGACCCTGTTATAGATTACCCTCCTCAGAATCTTCAGCGTATTGTCCAACAGTGAGATCGGCCTATAGTTAATAGGGTCAGATCTATCTCCTTTTTTATATATTGGCACAATAATGCTAGTTGTCCAAGTGTCGGGCATGGGGGCTAAGGGCAGGCTATTAAAAACATTTAATAAAATTGGAGCCCAAAGTTCCGGTTTCCACTTAATGATATCTATTGGGAGGCCATCAGGACCAGGAGCTTTGTTGCCAAGTCTGTCTGATGGCTACATCCACCTCATGCTACGTGATTTGTAAACAACATAGTTGTCCTGGTACATAACAGACTTTATTCTCTATTGGGGCGGCGTATATTTTAGAGACGTGGTTATCCCATAGGTCACTTGAAATGCTGCAGCTAACTGTTGTCAGATGTTGGCCCATATTGCGCATTTTCCTAACTGCGGGCCAGAAGGATTTTCCATTCTTCCCGACCGCGGAATCAACTAATGCCTCCCAGTGCTCCGTCAATAAGGTAGCCTTTCGTTCACCGATCTTAGTTTTATATAACTTCCTTGCCGCCCTTATCTCCACGGGGCAACTAGGTTTGGAGGACAGAGCCTTACATAGGGCCCTATTCGCTTCTGAACAGCTATGGTGGAACCTTCTAGGTACTTTCTCTATCTTGTGAGTTGGCACTGACATAAGACATTTTATTACAAAACGTAGTTTAACGAACTCTTCAACTTTCCTTGTATGATTCCCATCTATTGATATTCAAGAATTGATTAAGTGCCCATATTCTGCTAACACAATTTCTACTATACTACCACTGTCTACTCCCCTCCATTTTAGCCTTAAGTTGTTCATTGAGGGTGTAATGTGTCTTGCCCCATGGGAAGTGGCATACACGGGGCTAGTTCCTAAACATAAAACTGCTAACAGCGGATTATGATCACCAAAAGTTGTGGCGAGTACTTTAGCCTCTATAAGCCGATCTACAAAGCATGGGGACATAAAAATGTAGTCAATGGTTGATGAGCAGTCCCTATCTCTAAAGGTTGGTATCTGTTGTTTTTCCAATATATGGCACAAATCCATTACATTAGTGAAAATGTATTCGCTAATGAAGCGCTGTAATTCTGAACCCCTTCGAATTGCTGAGTCAGCTTGAGGATTGTCCATGCCTTGCTGTGCCCCGAAAATGTTTGCATTAAAATCTCCTCCTAGGAGGATCCCTATATCGTCATCTGTGCCATGGTGTTGGACTAGGTCTGATATAATTTCAAAAAGTTCAACAAAGTTTTTGTTAGGAACTGAACTAAAATCATTATTATAGAAATTAATTAGATAAAACGGCACCCGTCTCTTATATTCTGTTATCTCAATGTTTAAGCTGGTAGTAGATATTACCTTAATGCTTCCTCCGGCGGCTATCCTGACACCAGTTAATAATCCGCTAGATGCGTGACCAAAAGCGGGCTTGAGTGCTGTCACGCTAGTACAATGATACCCTTCTATGTGTAGGTCATCAGTAGCCCATGTTTCCTGAAGCATTATTATATCTATGCCACGCAATATGTGCAACCAATCAGCGTCAGCCAATCTTGATTCAAGGCCGGCGACATTCCAACTTAAAATTTTAAGATCTTGTCCATTAGATGTTTCCTTTGAGTCACGGGTATTCGCCAGTTTGCTGTTGTTAATCTGTCGCCTTGGGCATGAGTCAGCCGCTACTTTAGGGCAATCGATAGACTGCATTGCTGAGCATGTCAGTGTCACTTCCTGGGCCATGTTTCCCTCAACCGAGCTTATTTGGTCGTGGGCTAAAATTTCCACTATTGGTCTTCCCTCATGACATCTTGAATGGACAGCTTAGTCGGGAGTCAATCTTGATCATCAAGGTTAGAAAACGCCTGTTCAAAGCAGTTATAGGTCGGGACATTGTAATTATATCTCCCGTGATTTTGTGTAGTGGGTTGATTATATATATATATATATATATATATTCCACAGCCTTGGCTCAAATTTTCGTAGTCCAATGGCGCTCTTCCACCGGTGCTGACTACAAAGCAGAGCCCCGCTTTTAAATATTCCACAAATCCATCATCCGATAGAGAAAGTCCGCACTCACAAAGGATTTTACTTCCCAAGTTCCAACATTTATTTTGTCAGATTATAAGCATCTATGCACAACACCAACGCGTTTCGCAACCCACTGTTGCTTGTTCACGGTAAGGGTACAGGGTCACAGACTCCTCCTATATTTTGAAAAAACCCACCACAAACAAATGCTACTGATCTCACTTCCTGTCCGTAGGCAGGAAGTAGGATGGGAAATGCAGTTTTTAATTCAATTACATATTTTTTGGACACCGCTTTTAACAAAAGGTTACGTTTTCATAAATATATAACACTCTACAATTCATCTAATAAAGGTGGTGATTACATGCAAAGAAACGTTACAATTCAATCTATATTTGGGTAATTATACGATATATCGTATAGTGCAAATTTAAATCAAAGCCCTCTAGTGGGCAATTGGGGTTTAAGCAGCTATTTCTAAATAAAGCTCTCTGGTGAGCACTTTTACTTGTTGCTTTTAGTCACTCATCCACGGATATATAAAGTGGTATTCATTACCCTTTCTTAAATGCAATCTGAAGTAATTGGCCATTACAGCCTTCCTTAAAGGCTGCACAATATTCTTGTCTCAAGTGTTTCTACAAGCCTTCCTGAAGAAAGGGGAACATCAACACTTAACACACTATGAAAAAGTGCTCCGAGATCCTCACACATGGGCGAGGCTATTCAGGGTTTATGACTATCAATGGAGATTCCCCAATAACAGAACTCCCCACTAGCATTCCTGACATACAGCACCAGACTGAGACACCCATCTAATATCAGTGAAACATCTTGTAGAGAAGAAACAAAGACCTAGAACAATCTAAAACTATAGATCAAGGGAGGCTAGGAACTAGGGAAGCAGTACAAATCCGTAAGTAGCACGCCACAGAACAGTATGAGCTGGAACACCTCACTCAACTATTATAGTCAGTGGGAGGGAAAACAGTATCAGAGGCCTCTCACATCAAAATTTCCAATATGTAAATGTAAATGTATTTGAGCTTATATAGCGCACAGCTACCCGCAGTGGGTTTCCCGGCGATTGCTTAGGGAACCCGTCCTGGTATTCCCCTGTGAGATAACCCCGGCAGGGTATCCACAAGGTGAAAGCCAGGCATCCCACCGCGAGGGGCCGTTGTGGAGATTAAGCAAGCTATTGCCCAGAGTCGCAGAGTGTGAACCTGTGAGTCGAGAAGGCACCAGAGCGAGAATTATCGAGTCCGTGGAATTTTTAGCCCAAGACCCGCAGAGGCGGGGAATTAAACCCTGGTCCAGGGCCGATCTCAGCTTCCGGGTCTGCCGCCTCTAACCCCTGAGCCACACTTCTCCCCATGGAAAGAAGCCCTCAGCTACGAACACTAACTGACCATGGATGAGCCCTCAAATTTATCTAAAGGCCTGAATCCAGTTCAGGCCCTAGTCACGCAATTGGGCATCTGCGGTCAATCGACTGTACACCTATAGCCAGGGCCACTGGGAAATATGCAGCAAAAGAGGGTCAAATTATGCAGCAGGGTTAAGTAAATTATGCAGCAAAAAAAGGCACATAATGTGGCATAATGCGGCACATTTTTTAAAGGTATTACTTCCTTATTTTCTACTTTTAACACTTATTAACACTGTCTGGGCATTGGGTGCACTTCAATAGCACCAGTTTAACACCCAATTATAGCAATAAGCAACAAAAAGGTGACCAGTCAACCTTTGCAAAAAGCCTTCCACTGTGCATCATCATGTGTCGCTGCATTTTTAGTACCTTTTAACAGTGTGAGCTAGAAGCTACATTGTTTTTGTTAAAATCCACAGATTATGCAGCAGATGATGGATTGGGTATCAAACGTGGCAAATCTACAATTATGCGAAAATCGCTCTGGCCATACAAATCGCATACTTCCAGTGGCCCTGCCTATAGTCCACCCAAGTCAGTGAAGACTGAAGGGGAAGAAGACGAAGTATCCATGGGAACAATGTTTACTCTATCAGTTTTCATTCTACAATCAGGTGCTAGTAAAAAATAAATGGGGAAAAACAAATGAAGCTCAGGTATTATTCTATTGCACTACAATTGGAACTTTTTAAATTCAAGGTTCAATCATCAGTGCTATATGGCGCTGAATTGTGGGGGCCAGGGTCCAAGGAGACCTTTAGTATCCACGATAACAACTTCATGCGAAGCTTGGTAAGGGTTCCGAGAGGAACCCCATTAGTACCCCTGCAATTGGACCTCGATTTTAAAAGAACAGATCATCAAGTTCTTATTAGACCACTAATGCTCTGGGTAAGATTGTGGCACGTTTCTGAGCTTCAAGCTTACAGAGAAGGGTTGATAGAGATCATGGCGTTGGATAGTAACAAAATAATCCCTTGGCTTACACATGTTAGGACTTGGCTTAACCTTATAGGCCTGAAACATTTTTGGGTGCATCCCGAGCTGTTACCATCTAATCCCAAATTAGTCCTGAAAAAAGCTTTTTGGTCCTATGTAGCAAATATGACTGCAAACATCAGTACTAGTGGCTCATTAGTCTCAAAATTCTTAAGTTTTAAGGACGAACCCTTATATGAGTCCTTTATGGACGAAATAGAGCCCCCACTTGCCAAAAGACTATTTCTAAAGTTTAGATATGGAAATCTTTTACTAAAATCAACTTTGGCTCGTTGGGCAAGGAACCGTGATCCATCGGCTGAGGTATTGGACGAAGCTTGCTCACTTTGTGAAAACAACCAAATAGAGAATGAGCAGCACATTCTTTTCTTCTGTCCGATCTACGCCCATGAAAGAAAAAGATGGATCAAACCGATATGCCTTTTATTAGGCTTGAGGTCCTGCCATCAGGCTCTGAGAATTTTGACTACTAACACTTCTCAACAGATAATATTCAGTGTCAGTAGATTTCTACTCTCTATTTGCTATCGTAGGAAAAAAATGGGCCATCAGCTGTGAATCGAACTTTTTATAATTTTGGTCTTGATTTATGGAACTGAATTTGTTCTTATTAGTACTAATAGCACTACAAAATTGAATTTGCTTATAGAACTACTGAGGTGTTCTCCTGTCTCATATGTTTTTTTATTGCCTTGTTCCAAGTATTTATCAATATGTGTTGCATAGTTATATAGAATGTATTTTATTCTTTTAATGATGGTCATTCATTTTTACTAAACTGTAATGTTTAAACTGTTCTTTTATGGCGTAATGCCGAAATAAAGATTTGAAATGAAATATTGCACTACATTATTTTAACCGCTTGTGCTCTGGTTGTGGTTAAATGCATTTCTTGATAACTATTACACCTGAAAAAACAGCATTGCATAAACCATATATGCAGATCTACTGTATATAATATATTATCCCTACTGAGACAGAGAAGGGGCATCAAGACACACAAGTGTACTTTGTCTGTAGGGAATCATTGGCCTTCACCACAATAAAAAAAAATACACTTTGCATCTTTGGCTGTGTATGTGTGTACATATTTAATTAGACAGCAATAGGGACTAGTTAAGTTAAGGACAGAGTTACTAACGGATAGGCAATTTTATGTCTGCCGTTGGTCAACACTTTTTGATTTTACCATAATTAATGTATAATATACTGAAACATAGGGACTTTCATACACCTCTGCTCATCCATTGGTCTGTTCCTGTGTAATTCACATTATGCTTCCGACCACTACAGCATGAGGAAATGGGACAGCCTACTGCAGCCACTGGGTAACAACACTTTGAGTGGCTGAATTTTGCCCTTTCACATGTGTAGGAAGCTGGCCTTTTTAGGTGGTAGTGCCAATGTATGAGCACATCATGCAAAAAGTAGGAACGATCCTTATTAGTTTACTGGGATTAAATGATTAATCGAAAGTGGTCAATTTGCAGAAGTGTGTTCGAGCAGCTTAAACATATCTGAGGGTAATGTTAAGCATTTATTGTAAACAAAATCAATAAATGAGACACAGACTCAAGAAGAAAATCAGAGACCAATTTAGAAAAAACAGATTTTTATATAATTTTAGATATTAAGATCATCAGCATCAGGTAAGTACTTTTGGAGTTATAGATTATTGTTGAAATAGAAAATACAGTCTTTGAGGTATGAGTCTCAAACGCGGTATTGATATTCCATGGGAGAAACATACACTGCAAAGATCTACTTGCAAACATTTTTGGAGGGGTGCTTAGGTCCCAAAGTCCAAGAAACTACCAACAGTTCGGTTTTACCTGCCCTGGTGAGTCCGGGTGCAGAGGTGCTAATCGTGTTGACAACCTCAAGCGCTACACTTTAAAGTCAAGGGAAGGGTACCTGTGAAAAAAAGGCTGTAAGTGGGGATTTGGGGAAAGTCCAGCAGAACTCAAAGGGAAGCTCAGCTCACGAGGGTCTCTGGAGCACAGGGATACAGTTTACGTGGACCCGGGCTTGGGTGCAAAGGTGTTTTGACCGGCGGGTCGCAGTAGTTCGAGGCCATCACTTGGCTTTGGTGACCTGGAGAGGGAGAGAAAACAAGGCAGCAGGGACAATCTCGACAAAGACCTTGTGGATCCTGAAGTCCCTCAATAGCAGGTCAGCGTCCCTAGTGTCTGGACTGGACAAACAACCAGCCTTGATAGTTGCAAGCGCTCAGGTATCGAGGGTATTGGTGCTGAGAAGCTCATGGTAGGGTCCGCGTCCCGAGACTTGTTGAAAGCGACTGGGATGGACTCATGACAACCTGTTCCTGGCAAGTTGCTCTCTCAATGGGCGTGTTGGCCAGCACAACGGATTACTTGGTAGATGCGGTTGGTGCTTGCAAATGCAAGAGGGATGGTTCCTCAACCCAAAGGGAGATGCTGCTTGGTTGTTGAAGGGGGGAACAATCCTCCAAGGGTTTAGGGAGGCTGTTCAGCTTCTTGACAAGTCGGTCTTTGTGGTTGTTGTGGTGCAAGCATCCAGGCAGTGTTTGGTCCAATCTCTGTGCAGGATCTCTGTTCTCACTTCCTCAGCTCTTTGTCATTCCTTCTGTTCCCAGTAGACTAATCCGAGTTCCTAGTTTGAGCTGGACACCTAAATACTGAATTTATGAGCATTTAGGGGTGTAGCTAATGGGCTACTTACCCCTGGGGTGACTACACCCCCTATATGACCACTTACGGGTTCAGAGTGGGCATAATCCTTACCCAAAATCCATACTGTCACCTAATTCAAAATGGTGAAAGCATTTCTCTGCTGTCCATTTCAGGTTGGCCAACTTAAGGGTCTGCCGAGCCTGGAGGTGCCACACTCGTATTGACTATCTAATTTTCCCACCTGCTCTAGTGCCAATTGGGCCTCAGGGCAGGGAGTGGCATTCTCCAGGTCTGGGGGGAAGCAGAGGTTGCATATCAAAGGGGGCAGAGAAATAGAAGCCTCTTGCCTTGATATGCTAAATCACTAACAATCCTGCT
Source organism: Lissotriton vulgaris (assembly GCF_964263255.1). NCBI lineage: Eukaryota > Metazoa > Chordata > Amphibia > Caudata > Salamandridae > Lissotriton > Lissotriton vulgaris. The sequence continues at coordinate 727,797,740 of NC_141700.1, read as the reverse complement.
GGAGGAGGGTTGAACACCTTCCGCTGGAGCAGGCATTGTTTCTGGCCTCTGAGAGCGTGGGGTCTAACATACTGGGCGTCAGACAGTTGTCTGTGGTAGCAGGCTGGATGAAGCAGTCAGCCAGCACACTAGAGGACTAGTAGTTTAAGGGGCACCTCTGGGTGAATGTCACAATAAATCTGATACTGGCAACAGTACAGATTTATTGAGATGAGGTGTTTGATTCCATTATTTTCGTTGCCGCCATTATGGAGCTGGGTCACTCGCAATGACTAATGCCCTGTAACATGGCTGCCTGATCACTTGCATTGCACTAGCAATGGAAATCGACATCTCAGGGGCATACCTTCTCATGCAGATATGCCCTAACATGTATTATAATGTACTTTGCCATATGGCTCCTTAGGCCTGCTGTAGGTGTGATTTACATATATATGAAGTATGTGGTCATTGCACAGAGTGGGCAGTGTTGTGTTTTGGCTTGCAACCTTACACAAATCCTTCCAATGCAGTCTGCATGCAGGTTTTGTAGGGTGTCCGTTTGTTGGCATACTACATGCTGCAGCCCATAGGGACCCTCTTTAGTACCCATGCCCTGGGTACCATAGGTACAATTTACCAGGGACTTAACAGGGTGCTAAAGTGCTTGCCAATTGAATTACAATTAACATGTGTCTTGTTTTAGGGAAAGAACACTGGCACAGGAGCCTGGTTAGCATGGTTCAGTGCACTGCCAGAGTCTAAACAAAGCATCTAGTAGTTCAAATGGGATCACAAAGTGGTGGGACATCAGCAAAGAGAAGTTCAGCTTCCTACAACAAGGAGCACATTTACCCACAAGTTAGTTCCCTTCAATGCTAGTATTTTTGTTCTTACTTTAGTGCTGCATTTGTTTGTAGAGTCTTGTGTAAAAGTAGGATGCTTTCTACCAGATGAGAGCACAGGGCACATTCCAGATTTATCAGTTCCTATTTCCTTCCAATGCTGTTGTAAATTGCTTCATCTGACTGCTGCTTTTTCACACCAACCCAGCAGCTCAAATGTACTCTGAATACAAGCTCATGAGGGTGCAGTATCTCTGCAACCCTGTCAGTCATTCCTTTCTTACCTTACTCTTTTTCTGACTTCTTTACTTCCTTCTTTCATTCTGTCCTTTCAGTTCTTTATATCTTGACTTGTTTTCCTTCTTTCCTTCTCCCCCTCATTCTTTCCTTTTAGCTTCCTCATTCCTTCTTACTTTCATTCTTTTCTTTCATTCCTTTTTTACTCCTTTCTTTTCCCTTGTCTACATTTTTCTTTGTCTTTTCTTTTTTCATTATGACTTTCCTGTGTTTACTTTTCCTTTTCCCCCTTTCTTTACTTTTTTTGACCCACCTCTTTCTTTCCTTCATTTTATTAATTCCTTTTCATTTTATTTTCATTCATTCCTTCTTTGTAAGCAGCCAATGCCATCCCGATAGACATTTTAAGCCTATACTAACCAAGGCTTTTTGATTTTACCTAAAGTGGTTTTCAGACAGGCTTAGTCTACTAATCGGTCATCCCGTCATTCACTTTTTAGGTTGAGCCTAGGCAGCACATCATTTTTCATTGGTTATTTTGCGTGCCGTTCATAAATTGATGAACCTGTTTTATTTGACCCATCTTGAGGTGGTTTGTTCCCTCCTAAGGACACTGGCCCTCTTACTTGTTGCAGGCTCCTTCTCTGTATGTATGTGGTTTGTAACGCGAGGCATTTCTATTCCCTAAGCTCATGTTTTGAGAAGGTTTATTTTTTGTTTTTCTCAAAAAATGTGATACAATGGCAGTACTTTGTTTCCTAAAACATGCATTCACACACATAGGTCATTTTTACTTGACAAACTAAAAATCAGCGCTACAGAAACACACTTTGTACCCAGACAACCACCTCCAAACCCCGCAAACCTCCGTTCTGTTCTGAGCAACCTGAAACACACGCATTCAGGTATAGATGTTGTCACTTGTTAAGTTCCTGAACCCATATTTCATTTACCGGCTTGGCTGTCTCTCACAATAGAAACAATGCTAAACACATCTTAAATATTTTACTACTGGATGCCTGGAACACATTACCCTTTTTGATTGAAGTATTTGTATTAATGGATAAGGTTAAACAGACGCTTCATTTGGACTTCTGATTTTGAGGATTTGAGATGCGTTTGACTATATGAAAGATAAGCCTTCTCGTCAGATAATTTTGTATAACTGGATTAATGTATGAGTTACTTACCTTCGGTAACGATGTATCTGGTAGAGATGTTCTCTAGACGCAGATTCCTTAACTTAGAATATCTCCAGACGTGAGACTGGATCCGGAATTTTTTAGCAGCAGCATCTCTGCGCGCCGGGGAACGGCGCCAGACGACCCCGCCCTGACGTCGTCCTCGTACGTGACGTCACCAAGGTCATATAAGTCACTCCCGGCGCACTGACGCCCGTATTCCTCTGACAAACTTTTCCACGGCACAATGCGGAGCCACCAACTAAAAACTGTGAAAGTATGGGAACAGCGTGCGAGGGATGAAAAATACATGAAAAAGGGAGAGGATGGTGGAAGACAGTATCCTAAAGACAGAATACATACCACCTACACATGTAAGTGAAGGCTGTGAGAAAGAGCCCTGCAGGCCAAGCGGAGGCCCCTTCCCGAGTGCCACAATGGAAGAACATTACAACATACAGAAATAGACTGATAGTGCTATGTGGAACTGTATCGTCAAGCAAGGACGGAACACAGAAAGAAGAACAGTCCACTGTAGGAAAGACAGAGAAGACTTTCCTTTCCCCTCCAAAAACAGAGGTAGGAAAACAGAGCACAACCGACCATCAAAGAGGATGACCACGAGGAGACTAGAACCCAGAGGCAGTAGAGCAGACTGAAGGGGAAGGGAACTGGAGAGGAAAGGAATATGCTGTTTACCAGTATGCATCTGTTCTTGGCATGTAGGGCTGCTGACATTCATATCTGTGCATAGATCGCCGCCTAGTGTGGGCTCCGGATGATTGCACCTTGTTGTCCTGGAAGAGTCTTCGAAGTATCACGAGATAGGTGGCTCCTCCCTTGGACTACAGTGCGCATGGGCATCCTCTTTATCTTCAGATTGTTTTTCGCCATTGTGGCAGAGATGGAGTATAGTACAGTAAGAAATGTCCATGCAAAAGAGAGAATGCTACAGCTGTAACAGGCACCGGGGAGGAGGGTGGGCGATATGAATGTCAGCAGCCCTACACGCCAAGAACAGATGCATACTGGTAAGTAGAATATTCAGTTCAAAGCATGTAGGCTGCTGAATTCATATCTGTGCATAGACTGTATAGCAGTATCTCCTCTAGCGGCGGTCACCTGTGCCAGCTGCAGCAATTTGAAAAAGAGTTTTAAGAACAGCCTGTCCTACAGCAGCTTGCTGTTTGGAATGTACGTCTACACAATAATGTTTTGTGAAAGTGTGTATGGTAGACCATGTGGCTGCTCAACAGATATCTTCAAGAGGAATATTCCCTAGGAAAGTCATGGATGCCCCCATTTTGCGCGTAGAGTGTGCTCTTGGGGGGACAGTTAACGTGCGTTTAGCTTTTTGATAACATATTTGAATGCATTTAACTACCCATCTGGCTATTCTTGACTTTGATATGGGATTTCCTTTATGTTGTGGTGCGAAAGCGACAAACTGTTTTGTTTTTCTGAATGCCTTTGTCCTGTCAACATAATATAGCAGAGCTCTTTAGACATCTAGGGTGTGTAGGGCTCTTTCGGCTACTGACTGTGGATTTTGGAAGAACACTGGCAGTTCTATAGATTGGTTGATATGGAAATTGGATTTGACTTTTGGCATAAACTTAGGGTTTGTTCTAAGTACTACCCTGTTTGCGTGTATTTGCATAAAGGGTTCTTGGATAGTTAGTGCTTGTAGCTCGCTAACTCTTCTAAGTGATTTAATAGCAATAAGGAAAGCCACCTTCCATGTGAGAAATTGTAGTTCACATGAATGTAGGGGTTCAAAAGGAGGCCCCATAAGTCTGGTGAGTACAACGTTTAGATTCCAGACTGGTGAAGGTGGGTTTTTTGGAGGAATTACTCTTTTAAGGCCCTCCATGAACGCTTTTATTGCTGGTACTCTAAACAGTGAAAGGTGTTGTCTGTTTTGGAGGTATGCTGCTATAGCAGCTAAGTGTAGTCTTATAGAAGAATAAGCTAGGTTGCACCTTTGAATGTGCAATAGGTAGCATATGATGTTTTGCATAGAATCATCTAATGGATTGATTTGGTTATTGTTACAGTAAATAACAAATCTTTTCAATTTAGCTGCATAACATGCCCTAGTAGTTGGTCTTCTTGCCTCCTTAATGATGTTCATGCAGTCTGGAGGTAAGTTAAGGTATCCGAACTCTAAGACTTCAGGAGCCAGATCGCTAGGTTCAACTGATTGGGATCTGGGTGTTTGATTTCTCCATGGCACTGAGTCAGAAGACTGGGTGTGAGCTTTAGTCTTTGATGAGTCACTACTGAGAGTTCTAGGAACGTTGTGTACCATGGCTGCCTTGCCTATGTTGGAGCAACTAGGATCATTGTGAGTGACTGTTGCCCGTAGTTTGCGTGCCACTAGCGGAATTAGTGGAGCTGGGGGAAAAGCGTACGCAAATCTGCCTAACCAGTTCATCCAGATTGCATTGCCCTGTGACAATGGATGTGGGAACCTGGCGTCAAAGTACTGACATTTTCAGTTTTCTTTTGTGGCAAACAGGTCTATTTCTGGGTGCCCCCATTTTTTAAAGAATGGTTGGAGGACTTGAGGGTGAATCTCCCATTCGTGTAGCTGCTGGCTGTGTCTGCTGAGCAGATCCGCTATCTGATTGTCTTTCCCTGGGAGGTGTTCTGCCAGGAGAAAGATGTTCTTTGGAATTGCCCACTTCCATATGCTTTGCGCTAAGTGAGACAGTTGTAGAGAGTGCGTTCCTCCCTGTTTCTGTATGTAGTACATGGCTGTCATGTTGTCCGTCCCGATCAACACAATCTTGTTGTACAGGTGTTTCTGGAATGCTTTTAGAGCTAGAAATATTGCTAGCAACTCCAAATGGTTGATATGCATTTTTTCTGTTGGGTTGTCCATAGCCCTTGCACTGTGTATTGGAGTACGTGGGCTCCCCACCCTAACAGTGATGCGTCCGCTGTTATCACTATGTGTGGAACCTGCTCTTGGAACAGTCATCCTTTGGAAAAGTTGTGCAGGTTCCACCACTGCAGAGAGTTGTATGCACGACTGTTTACCAACACTAGGTCCTTTAATAGTCCCTGAGCTTGGTTCCACTGTTTTGCCAGGCATTCCTGCAGTGGACGCATGTGAAGTCGAGCATGAGGGACAATGAAAATGCAGGAGGCCATCATGCCTATGAGCTGCATGAACACTCGAGCTGACAGGGAGTGCTGTGGTTGGAATTTGCGAATGAGCATTTGCACACTGGCTATCCTTGTTGCATTTGGATATGCCTTTGCCACCAAGGTATTTATGGTAGCTCCCAGATATTGCTGTATGTGGGATGGCTGTAGGTGGGATTTCGGGTAGTTTATTGAAAAGCCTAAGCTGTGCAGCAGCTGGAGTGTTTGAGACATATGGCTTTTGCACTGTTCGTACGATTTTGCTTGTATTAGCCAATCGTCCAGGTATGGATACACGTGAATGTGTTGTCTCCTTAGATGTGCAGCTACTGTCGCTAGACATTTTGTGAACACTCTCGGAGCTGTGATCACCCCAAAGGGGAGTACTTTGAATTGATAGTGCTGGTTTTTTATTGTGAATCTGAGATACTTTCTGTGGGAAGGATGTATAGGTATGTGGAAGTATGCATCCTTGAGGTATAAGGTTGCTAGGAAGTCTCCTTTCTGTAGCAACAGGAGGACTTGCTGTAGAGTGATCATGTGGAAGTGCTCCGAAAGTATATACTGGTTGAGGGGTCTGAGGTCCAGTATTGGTCTGAGGGACAAGTCTTTCTTGGGAATGAGAAAGTATAGTGAGTATACTCTTTGTTCCTTGGTGCTGGAAAGGGACGGGCTCTATGGCCCCCTTTTCCAGCATGCTTTTCACCTCTTTTTGTAACAGGGCAATGTGTTCTGTGGACATTGGACGATGTCTGGGTGGTATGTTGGGTGGAGTAGAAGTCAGTTCCAGACAGTAGCCATACTGGATAATTTGTCTTACCTACCTGTCTGTGGTAATGTTGTTCCAGCCTGGTAGGAACTGTTGTATTCTTCCTCCGACCGGTGTTATGTGGTCCGGAGGTAGTGTATTGAAGTAACTGTTTTGTAGCAGTGGAGGCTCTGTTGTTATTGCCTCCACATCCTCTACCCTTATTGCTATTTCCTCTGTAGCCACCTCGATTGGAACCTTTATTGAAGGTGGACTGGGTATTGGCTTTATATGTCGAGGCACCTTGTGACGTGTTGCCTCGTGCAGTTCCTCTGTATGATGAGCGCCGAAAGGAACTTTTATGCTGTTGGAACTGCAGTGCACCCATTGATTTTGCAGTTTCAGTGTCTTTCTTCATTTTATCAAGAATATTATCTACTGCTGGTCCAAAGAGGAAGTCTGGATTGACCGGCTGGTTTAGAATAGTAGATTGCACCTCGCTTTTAAAGCCTGAGATGCGTAGCCATGCATGCCGTCTTAGCAAGACACTAGTATTAATTAATAATGGATCTTGCCGCGGTATCTGCTGCATCTAATGCACATTTAAAAGAAGCATTTGTAATGAGCTTCCCCTCCTGCATAAGAGCATCAGCTTGTTCTTTGAATGGCTCAGGTAAATGTTGCAGTATGCTCTCTAGTCTATCGTAGTGTGCCCTATCGTAGCGAGCTAGTAGAGCCTGTGTGTTAGCTATTCGCCATGAATTGCTTGCCTGTGAAGCTACTCTTTTTCCTGAGGCTTCAAGAATTTTGGATTCTTTATCGGGAGGTGGTGCTTCTCCAGTTGTTTGAGAGTTAGACCTCTTTTGTGCATTAGCTACAACTAGTGAATCAAGTGGTAGTTGACCTCTAATTTATGTAGGGTCTGTAGGGGCAAGCCTATATTTTTTCTCAACCCTTGGATTGATGACACGTGCTCTAGCTGTATCCTTAAATATATCAGTGGCGTGTTTCAGTACACCCTTTAACATAGGGAGTGTTCTAACTGTTCTATCAGAAGAGGCAAATGTATCAAAAAGGAAATCCTCCTCTATTGGGTCACTATGCATATCAACATTGTGGTATAGTGCGGCCCTATCCACTAGTAGGTTAAATGCCACTGTATCATCTGTGGGTGATGGTTTAACTGGGTAGGAGGTGTCAGGGATGGGATGTGTATCATATGGGTCTTGTTGGTTGTCCCATGTGTAATCTTGTGTCTCTGGGTCCTGTGGATAGTTATAATCCTGTTCAGGATCATCTTCTGCATAGTCTACATTATACTCTGAGTGTGTAGGAGAGTAAGGGGCATAAGGCGTGGTAGGCATAGTAGGAGAGACAGGTTCAAAAGGTCTAAGAGGAGAAGTGGCAGAGTCTCTTTTTTTCTTTAGAGGAATTGGTGAAGAAGGCTCAGTGTCCACTGGTCTCTTCTTTTTGCAGTACACTGTTACTTTGCCCGTCTCAGGGTCTATGCACAGTTTTGTTTGTTCCTCTTCAATAGGATAAGGGTGAAAGTTCTTCTTCCAGTGTCCTTTGTTTTGGAGTAGAATCTTTGGGTTTTGTCTTTTTTGGATCGACTTTTGTTTTTGGATCGACAGTTTTTGTCGGTTTGATAGGCTTAGGTATCTTTTCTGTCGTTTTCAGGTCGGGGCTTGTTTTCGGATCGACCAGACTTTTAGGTCGGACCGTTTTTTTCAGCGGTTCGACCTTTTTTGGTTGTTTGTCCTTTGTCGAATCAATTGGTTTCTTCGGTTCGACTGGGTTTTTCGGAGCAATTGTGCCCGGGTCGATTGGCTTTGGCGCAACCTTCTTTGGTTTGACTGCTTTCGGTTCGTCGACTTTCGGTTTCGGTTCGACCGCCTTTTTCGGTGCGACGTTCGAGTCTACACCCCTTTTCGGGTCGACGTCCTTTGGTTGTATAGGCTTACGTGGTACGTCGAGCTTCGGCTCGGCGGCCTTTGGGTCTGCGACTTTCGGTACGATGACTTTCGGTCCGACAGCCTTCGGATCGACAACCTTTGGTTTTTTGAGAACGTGACTTGGGCCGGTTGTGTCAAAAGGCTTTTTCTTGGTATTCGTAGCCGAGCTTGAATGCGGGGCTATCGAATCAGTGTCTTGATCTTGTCTAAGGCCTGTTGGCGATGCCTCGACCGGAGACTTTGTTCTCGGTAGAGTGGGTTTCAGGGACAGTGTACTCATGGTTCGCCCCTGCGGGATCTGTTCGTCTTCCGAATCGTCCTCGACGGCCACGATCTCTAGATCCGAGTCTTTTACGTCGACGAGGTCTTGGACGTCGTTGAAAATGTTTTCCGGTTCTGGTGTTGGTCTCTGCATCTCTTGCATAGCGGCCTGTCGATTCCGGATCGTCTTTTTGGAACGGAATTGGGCACAGGCCAGGCAATCTTCTTCTTTGTGGTCCGGTGACAAGCACTTGTTGCATACTGAATGTCTGTCAGTATGCGGGTACTTGGAATGGCATTGTGGGCAGAATTTAAATGGACTTTGTTCCATCGACGACAGGCCCACGTGGCATCGAAAGGGCCAACGGCCCGCATAAACGACCGTTTAACAGAGGTGATAGCAAAAAACACAGTTGATGGACAGAATGAGAACAATGTCTTACATTCACCCCAGTACAAAGATCTGGGCCTAAATCCATCGTTTTTTTGCACTCCACACCACCCTAGGTCAGACAATGGCTATATGCAAATCAGCCTTGACCCTGTGCCTCATGGGAACAGTCCAGCCCGAACTAACAAGCCATGTCTTTCCCAGACCGGAATCAAGCATCCAAGGACAACTGAAGAGAGAAAACGCTACCAGAAAATGTCCTTGCAGAACGGGGAGGATGGGTGGGCGTTAAGGAATCTGCGGTTAGAAAACACCTCTACCAGATACATCATTACTGAAAGTAAGTAACTCGTACATCTGATAGAGACATCTAGCTGCAGATTCCTTAACTTAGAATAGATACCACAGCCATACACGAAAGGGAGGCGGGTCTGCGACAGGACAAAAGAAAGCGCCAGGCATGTGATCCGGCAACAGGGTGACAGATCACGGGGGAAAAACTGTGGCAGAAGACCGACTGCAACCCCAGCAGCTCGAAGAGCACAAGTCACAGGATAGAAGATATCTGACAACATGCCAGAACGGCGCCACACCATACCAGTATAGAAATGACAGGTAGAACGATATGATCCTCAGAAGAGAGAGAGAGAGAGAAAGGAAGAGAGAAGGATTACTCTCCGGTAAATGGTGCACGAAAAGTGCATTAACCCAAGCTTGCAATGACCTTGAAGAGATGCAACTAGCGCCTAACAGACTAGTTCATAAAAGGAAGCAGAAAGTGATGGTGACAGGAGCCTAGAGGTAAGCCAGAACCTGAGCAATGCATTGGAAACAGCCAGCAGGGCAAGAAAGCACGCCAAGCGCACACCCAACTCAAAAAGGGTAAAGTGGGGCAAAGCATCAACCTTCCACCCGCTGAAGCAGGTAGAAAATACCGCCGGCAAACAGGAAATAGAAACCTTAAAGTGGCTTACAAGGGAACACAAGAGCGCCTGACCGGGCCGCATGAAGCCAAAGGGAGGAACAACCACACTACAGACTTGCAGACAGTAAGCAATGCCCACTGCCATCAAAAGAACTGTCCCACAGGCATAGCTGGAACAAGAGTAGGCAAATCCAAAGGTAGAGGCCAAAAACACCAAGTCAACGAATGGTGGAAAGAGTCTCAGATTCCAAGACCAACCCTCCAGAAGACATGGACAGCATCGAACACCAAAAAGGGAGCATATGACAATTGGAAAATTACTCCAGGAAGTGGAAGCAAGAAGGAACCTATGGCAACTTACAACCACCTAAAAAAGGGCTCCCCCACACATGGAGATATTGGTCCAAACCTCGCAACCACAACAAGAGGTGGCGACGTAGGAAGAGGAAAACAAGGCAACCAGTCTGTAGCCATGAATAAACCGGACCATACTCAACACATTAAGGACATGTAGGAGCCGTTTGCGAACAGGAAACCATGAAACCTCTAAAAGAGATGGATAACCATGGTAAAAGCAGATGGTATCTATGGAAAACTTCGAACATCGTACAATGGACATTTAATCGGTGCCTGGAGCCCACAATACCACCAGGCCCAGGTGAGTGAAGCAAGGCTATATAATAGCATACAAGTACCCCACATGGAGTATGTATATCCCGGACAATGGGGGGACGCCTCTTAGGGCAAATGCCAGGTCAAACAGAATGTAGGAACGAACCGAACCCATGAACGGAGTTGCGGCCCATAATGACGGTACCAAGCTGAACTACCGGCTGAAGGCCACTAGCAGAGGACACAGCAACCTGTGAAACACATCCCCTAAGGCCAACAGGCAACTGAATTCAAAATGCATCCAAGAGATGCTAATAAAATGGTAAACACCCTTGACCACATAAAAGGAGAACGTAAAGCTCACTGCTCATGTGAAACAAAGAGCACATGTAAGGCTCACAGCCTATGTTAAACACAGAACGCATCTAACGGATGCGAAAATAAAAAAGTACCACAGAATACAGGCCTAGAAGGACCTAAGTGGGAGGACTAAAGCCCGCCAGCAGCCAGTGAACCGCCGACTCGGCGTGAGCATCAAAGAGCAAAACCCCATTAAAGGGTAAATCAACCAGACGTTCCCGGATATTTTCAGGGCAGGCACTGTTTCTCAAACAAGCGTGCCGCCTTAAGGCAGCAGAACTCGCCATGGCTCGGCCCAAAGAATCCGCAGAATCAAAGGCTAAACAAATTGTAAATTCGGCCTGTCGCGGCCATTCCGAATGGAATGAAGATCAGCGCGAGCACCTTGGGAGGTGGCAGTAAGGAAAGACTCTGCAGAGTCCCACAGGGCAGAAGTTGCCCTAGCCAAAACACACACAGTATTTAAAGACCGAAGGGCTGCACTAGTTGATGCAAAGATGTTCCTACCCCAGGATTCAAACCACCTGGACTCCAGAGAGAGAGGAAGCGTTAAAGGGGGCAGAGAAGGAAAGGCAGTCTGCAGCACTAACCCGTGCGCATCTTGGTGCACAAAACAGACCGGATCATGTGGAGCTGGGCGGTGACGGTGCAGAACTGAACATGCCAATAGATCCCCTGAAGCAGGTCGGACCCAGGTACCCAAGAGGGCATCATAAAAGGATGCCTCAAAACGGCAAAAGCGGCTCCACATTGCCGGACCCACGGTGGAGGACCTCCAGCAAGGGGTCCACCGACAAGGAGGTAGAGGGGGTTTGCAAATTCAAAATGCGGGTGGCCGAAGAGACCACTCTCAAAAAGCCACACCAGCTTCGGTAGCCCTCTGCGGAGGGGAAAACAGTTTATCAGTGGGGGATGGTTGTAGGCTGACCCTCCCAAGACACTGAGGGTGCACCCAATGCCCCACGGAAGGGAGCGCCATGGAAGAATGAGGATCCTGACAAGCTCCTGGGGAGGCGAACAGCCTACGAGATCTGGGAGCTTCACAGGAGGCTCCACAAATTCCAAGGGGGGTACTGGTAGCATTAGCTTCGGCGAGGCCGGGTGGGAGAGCGGCGCCAAACCCTCTCCAGAGACCTGTATAGAAGAATCCAGAACCCGGCGTCAACACAGCGTCTAAACGACATGTGTCGGCGCCGATTGTGATTCGTCAGACGCCAACTCGGCGGCCACGGGAGTCGAGTCGGCGCAGTAACTAAGAGGTCGCCGGGGCAGGCGAGGCAATCTTTCGGCACCGCTCTAGCTTCATCCGAAGTGTCTCAGATTCCGGTGAAAGAAGCGGAGGAGGAGCCGAGCCTCCGGTGCCGGAATGGGGCCGACCCCAGCCCTGAACAGGCGGCAGCCTGCCTAGAAGGCAGGGGTGTGCTCAAGTCAAGGCTATGAGCACAGGCAACCACCTGCGTTACCACAGGGAGCCCCGCGGGCTATGCAGCGCAGCAGAGGCGCCGTAGGACGAAGAGGGGGACCTAGGAGGGTCGCGCCCTAATGACCCCACGTGGAGCGTAGAGGGGGACCCAGCTGGGCCGCGCCCTAATGAGACCACATCTCCGATTTTCCTGGGAGGCAAGGGCTCAATAGGCGCCGGGGGCGAACCCGCCAGCGAGTCCGTCGCAGACCCCACACTAAGGGGAGGTTCCGAGGACGCCCCAGGAATGGGAGAGGACTCAAGGGAGGCCTGCAAGGCCATAGCATAGGCATCCATTTGGGCTCGAGTCGCCCCCATACCCAGAAAGGGCAGCTAGAGGGGGGGGCGATCGTCAGGAGCGCGCGTCCGGAAAGTTCTGGGAACCAGAGTCCTTGACTAGAGAAGAAGATGAGGTTGATGACCTAGGCGACAAGCGCCTCGACTTACTGAGTGGAGAACGACGGCCCCTGATACCATAGGGCGATCGACGGCAGAACTGGACAGTAGAGGGACCTGCAGTGGACGACTAGGCCAGGGGGCGAGACGACTCCGTTCGGGACAGCCGTGCCGAGAGAAGCTTCATACGGCGCTCCCGCCGAGACTTTAGCAGGTTTCACAGTCCGTGGAGTCAGGGTGCTTGCCCAGGCACCACATACAAATAAGATGCGGGCCCGTGGCGGACATCTGCCGCGAACAAGAATTACAAAATTTGAAGCCCGAAGGCATCGCACACTGTTCCCGACGCGAAGCATCGGAAAGGAGTCATGACAACAGGCCAGAGGAGCTCACTCCGGATCCGCGTTGCATGCGGAAAAGAAGTAAAACCAACGTCAGTGTGCCGGGAGGGACTTATATGACCTCACTGACATCACGTATGAGGATGACGTCAAGACGGGGTCGCGTGGTGCCCCGGCGCGCAGAGGTGCTGCTGAAATTTTTTTACAGATCCAGTCTCACGCCTGGGGATATTCTAAGTTAAGGAATCTGCGGCTAGATGTCTATCAGATACCTGCAATGTTGTGAACCAAAATTGGTGACCACTGCCAGTATACTCTTCTGGGTCCTGAAGAAGCCATGTATAGGCGAAACACGTTCACTGCGTGTTTTCAGAGTACTTGTGAAGGGGAAAAAAAGCATAAATAAAAAGAACATATACAAGCAGAGGATTGGACTGCGTTGTTCTTACTGGCCTATATTGGGAGTATGACTAATAATTTTGTTTGATTGCCTCTTTTAATCTGTAAACATATGGGGACCATGCTATTCGTTTCAACGTACTTTACATAGTTGGCCCTTATCAGAGATGGAATAGGTCAAAAAGGCATTGTGTTCCCTGGATATTTGAGCAGGCAAAGCGAGGAGTGTGTAAACTGTTGTGCAGGGGTGTGGCAACCATGGAGTCATGTGAGCGAGCCTGCAATTGTGTTCGGACAGCTGGCCGGAATAGTTGCTTTCTTAGGAGAGAGAATCTACTTACTTCGGAGAAACAGGGAATGTATAAACATGTAAATTCACACCGTTTGTTATTTTTGCAGGTGTTCTCCATACCACCCAACCCCCAGAATAATTTTTGTATCAAAGGCCAGAAATGGGCAAAAGGGCCTTCAATGTCATAAAGGAATATGCTACTTGCCAGTATGCATCTGTTCTTGGCATGTAGGGCTGCTGACATTCATATCTGTGCATAGATCGCCGCCTAGTGTTGGGTCCGGATGATTGCACCTTGTTGTCCTGGAAGAGCCTTCGAAGTATCACGAGATAGGTGACTCCTCCCTTGGACTACAGTGCGCATGGGCATCTTCTCCATCCTCAGATTGTTTTTCGCCATTGTGGCAGAGATGGAGATAGTAAAGTAAGAGATGGCCATGTGGCTGCTCTACATAGGTCTTCAAGAGGAATATTCCCTAGGAAAGCCATGGATGCCCCCATTTTGCGCGTAGAGTGTGCTCTTGGGGGGACAGTTAACGTGCGTATTTGAATGCATTTAACTATCCATCTGGCTATTCCTGACTTTGATATGGGATTTACTTTATGTTGTGGTGAAAAAGCAACAAATATTTGTTTTGTTTTTCTGAATGATTTAGTTCTGTCCATATTATAAAGCAGAGCTCTCTTTACATCTAGTGTGTGTAGGGCTCTTTCAGCTACAGACTGTGGATTTTGGAAGAACACTGGCAGTTCTATTGATTGATTAATATGGAAAGTGGATATGACCTTTGGCATGAACTTAGGGTTTGTTCTAAGTACTACCCTGTTAGCATGTATCTGCATGTAGGGTTCTTGAATTGGTAGTCCTTGTAGTTCGCTAACTCGCCTGAGTAAAGTAATGGCAATCAAGAATGCCACCTTCCATGTTAAGAATTGCAATTCGCATGAGTGTAGAGGTTCGAAAGGAGGTCCCATGAGTCTGGTGAGTACTATATTTAGGTTCCAGACTGGTGAAGGAGGGTGTTTTGGAGGAATCACCCTTTTGAGACCCTCCATAAAAGCCTTGATTGCTGGTACCCGAAACAGTGAAAAGAGATATGCTGCTATAGCAGCGAGGTGTAGTCTTATAGAAGAGTATGCTAGGTTGCATCTTTGAAGATGCAAAAGGTAACATATAATGTTCTGTATGGAAGCATCTAATGGGTTTATTTGGTTATTTTTGCAGTAAACAACAAATCTCTTCCATTTAGCTGCATAGCATGCTCTAGTAGTTGGTCTTCTTGCCTCCTTAATGATATTCATGCAGTCTGGAGCCAAGTTAAGGTATCCAAATTCTAAGACTACAGGAGCCAGATCGCTAGGTTCATCTGATTGGGATCTGGGTGTCTGATTTCTCCATGGTTCTGAGTTAGAAGATGGGGTGCGAGGCGTAGCCTTTGATGAGGAACTACTGAGAGCTCCAGGAACGTTGTGTACCATGGATGTCTCGCCCATGTGGGAGCAACTAGGATCATTGTGAGTGACTGTTGCCGTAGTTTGCGTGCCACCAGCGGAATCAGTGGTGCTGGGGGAAAAGCTTACGCAAATCTGCCTGACCAGT
This sequence comes from Lissotriton vulgaris, assembly GCF_964263255.1. Lineage (NCBI taxonomy): Eukaryota > Metazoa > Chordata > Amphibia > Caudata > Salamandridae > Lissotriton > Lissotriton vulgaris. The sequence goes on along the minus strand of NC_141700.1, from coordinate 727,782,603 downwards.
TCATCCATATCGCATTGCCCTGTGACAACGGATGTGGGAACCTGGCGGCAAAGTACTGGCATTTTGAGTTTTCTTTTGTGGCAAACAGGTCTATCTCTGGGTGACCCACTTTTTGAAGAATGGCTGGAGAACTTGGGGGTGAATCTCCCATTCGTGTAGTTGTTGGCTGTGTCTGCTGAGCAGATCCGCTATTTGATTGTCTTTTCCTGGGAGGTGTTCTGCCAGGAGAAAGATTTTTTTTGGAATTGCCCACTTCCATATGCTCTGAACCAAGTGGGACAGCTGTGGAGAGTGTATTCCTCCCTGTTTCTGGATATAGTACATGGCTGTCATGTTGTCCGTCTGGATCAACACAGTCTTGCTGCACAAGTATTTTTGGAATGCTTTCAGGGATAGGAATATTGCTAGCAACTCTAGTTGATCGATATGCAGTCTCTTTGGTTTGATTTTCCAGAGCCCTTATACTGTGTATTGTAATCTGAGTCACGCTGCGTCAATTGCGGCCCTTAGGCTCGAATTTGGCCTTCTTTCAACATATGTCTTAACAATGGCAGCTTGCTTAAGATGGGGTAACGCATTGATAAATTCTAAGGTTGGCATTGCATAAGGAAATTTTTGTTAATATGCTATCAAAAAGTGTAATTTTTAGGAATTATTTAAAGGCGTTCAGCAGTTTTGGTTTAGATTTTGAAGGTGCAGCAGGTTTGGATAAAATAACATTAAAACATATAATTAAAAGATCTATATATGTGATTTCACGGGAAAGAGATTTGAAAATATGCCGCGTGAATGGAAGGTTGGACTGTATTGCGGAGAGTTCCATAGTTAAAATTCCCCAGCCGTACATTCTCTGGAACTTGAAACATGGAGTTCGAAGAGTGATTTTATTATTAAGAATGAACCACTACCTTTGAGGATGGTAACAGGTGCCTGGAAGGGTATCCCCAAAAACGAAAGACACTGCGATTTATGCAATGGTGGCATACAAGATCTTAACCATGTTTTGATTGTGTGCCCAGCACTTCTTTCAATACGCCGCAAATATTTAAGGCATTTTTTTTACAGTATAGAATCGCAACAGCAGAACAGGCCCGTAATTTTCTTCTGCTCCCACCATCTGAACTGATTTGTTTTAATTTTCTTCGCTTTTTTAAAGAATTTTTGAATGTATATTAAAAAATTGTTTTTCCGTCGTAGGTAATCCTTATGCCTTTATAGTACTGTGTGATGCGTTCTCATGCATTGGCACTTTGTTATGCACTTTAAGTACTGTAATTAGTCATTATATACGAAAATCAATGCTTATTTCTACTGTGTTCAAGCACTCCTGTAAGATAGTTAATCAACAAAGTGCAATTCCTTAGAAGCATAACTCCTGGGTAATTATTTGTGAGAAAAGTCCTAGAATAGGGTGGTAATGCACTAGCACTTTTGTATTGCATTAGCACTTTATTTGGCACCTTATAAATATACTTGCTGCTACTTCTATTTCATGATCGCCTTCCTATAAAAAAAATAAAAGTTTTTAATTATTTATGAAAATTGTTATGTGTATATTGGATGGTAATGGTATTATCTAAAATGTTGTAGCCCACTGTATTGATGAACTTATTGAAGAAAAGAGAATTTGACAACTTGAGAATTATGCAATTAAGGAAAATTGAACATGTATCTCTTTGTGGTTTAGAGGCTGTCCTCCGTCGTCCTCCAGAGTGTAGAGTCTATCTATACTACTATTATAAAGCAAGAACTTTGGAACTTTGAGGCGGGTAAACTCGGGAACCACAGCGCCAATCCACACACCCGATACATCATTGTAATCGTCAGGGTGTGCAGATGGACATAGGCTATATAAACTATAAAAATATGCGTTATTTAAAAAATGTACCTTAAAAAAAAAGTAGTCCCTTCGAAGTAGTGCCGGCCGCGACCTGCGTGCTGACGTCAGGAGCGCGGGGAGGAGCGGCGTCCAGGAGCGGCAGACATGGCACGGGGGAGGAGCGGTGACCAGCGGCGGACAGGCGGTGAGGACTGGTGGACAGGCGGGAGGAGCAGTAACGAGCGCGGTGCGGTGAACTGAGGAGCGCGGGGGAGGAGCGGCGGCTGAGGTAAGGGTCCGGGGGACTCATGGACAATGTCGGGGCAGGCGGGGGTCGGGAAGGCGGGGGACGGGGCAGGCAGGGGACGGGGCGGACGGGGGCCCGGGCTGCTGGACAATGTCGGGGCGGGCGGGCTGATTGCTCCCGGACAAGGTCGGGACGGGCTGCTAGTTGAAGATAAGTGATGATGTACTCTTGGGTGTAACCTAGAAAAATTGATGTTGTACCTTTTCCTGTTTTTAACTGTTGCGATTTGAATGAAATGTTGCTTTATCTGTATTTTATGTGGAATTCCTCGGAATTCCAAATCATAATAAAATAATTGAATTGAATTGGTAAAAGTGTATTGAAGTAGGTGGGCTCCCCAACCTGTCAGTGATGCGTCCGCTGTTAGTACTAGTTGTGGAACTTGCTCTTGGAACAGTCGCCCCTTGGAAAGGTTTTGTGGGTTCCACCACTGCAGAGAGTTGTAAGCGCGACTGTCTACCAACACTAGGTCTTTTAGTAGTCCTTGAGCTTGGTTCCACTGTCTTGCAAGGCACTCTTGCAGTGGACGCATTTGAAGTCTGGCATGGGGGACAATGAACATGCAAGAGGCCATCATGCTTATGAGCTGCATGAAGACTCGAGCTGGCAAAGAGTGTTGTGGCAGAAATTTGCGAATGAGCATTTGCATGCTGGTTATCCTCGCCGAGTTTGGATATGCCTTTGCTACTGCGGTATCTATCATAGCTCCCAGATATTGTTGTGTGTGGGATGGTTGTAGGTGGGATTTTGGGTAGTTTATTGAAAAACCTAGGCTGTGTAGCAGCTGAAGTGTCTGAGACGTGTCTCTTAGACCTTGTTTGTACGATTTTGCTTGTATTAGCCAATCGTCTAGGTATGGAAACACGTGGATGTGTTGCCTCCTGAGATGTGCAGCTACTGTCGCTAAGCATGTTGTAAACACTTTTGGAGCCGTGGTTACCCCAAAGGGGAGGACCTTGAATTGGTAGTGTTGATTTTCTATTGTGAACCTGAGATATTTTCTGTGAGCTGGATGGATGGGTATGTGAAAATACGCATCCTTGAGGTCCAATGTTGCTAGGAAGTCTCCTTGCTGAAGCAACAGGAGCACTTGCTGTAGTGTTATCATATGGAAGTGCTCCGGCAGTATGTATTGATTTAGGGGTCTGAGGTCCAATATTGGTCTGCGAGTACCGTCCTTCTTGGGAATAAGGAAGTATAGTGAGTATACTCCTGTCCCTTGGTGTTGGAAAGGGACTGGCTCTATGGCCCCCTTTTCCAGCATGCATTTCACCTCTAGTTGTAGCAGGGTGATGGTGTTCTTTGGACATAGGACGGTGTCTGGGTGGTATGTTGGGCGGAGTAGAAGTGAGTTCTAGGCAATAACCATACTGGATAATTTGTCCCACCCACCTGTCTGTGGTAATTGCGTTCCAGACTAGTAGGAATTGTTGGATTCTGCCACCGACCGGTGTTAAATGGTCTAGAGGTAGTGTGATGAAGTCACTGTTTTGCAGCAGTGGAGGCTCTGGTGTTATTGCCTCCACGTCCTCTTCCCTTATTATTGTTGCCCCTATAACCTCCTCTGTTGGAGTTCCTGTTAAAGGAACCTTGGGTGTTGCTTTTGTATGTAGAGGAGGTTTGTGAAGTATTGCCCCGTGTAGCTGCTCTGTATGAGGAGCGTCGAAAGGAACCTCTGTGTTGTTGAAACTGCAATGCATTGATTTTGCAGTTTCTGTATCCTTTTTCATTTTGTCTAAAATGGTGTCGACTGCAGGGCTGAAAAGGAAGTCTTGATTGACTGGTTGGTTAAGAATGGTGGATTGCACCTCGTTCTTAAAGCCAGAAATACGTAGCCATGCATGTCTTCGTAGTAAGACGCTAGTGTTAATGGACCTGGCTGCAGTGTCAGCTGCGTCAAGCGTACATTTAATGGAGGCGTTTGTAATAAATTTTCCCTCCTTTATGAGGTCATTAGCTTGGGCTTTGAAAGGCTCAGGCAGGTGTTGCATTACACTTTTAAGCTGGTCATAGTGTGCTCAGTCGTAACGAGCTAGTAGAGCTTGTGTATTTGCAATTCTCCATGAATTGGAAGCCTGTGATGCTACCCTTTTACCCGAGGCCTCTAGTATTTTGGACTCTTTATCAGGAGGTGGAGCTTCTCCTGTTGTCTGTGAGTTGGCCCTTTTGCGTGCATTAGCCACTACTTGTGAGTCTAATGGTAACTGACCTCTGATGCAAGTAGGGTCTGTAGGGGCCACTCTATATTTCTTTTCAATCCTGGGATTGATTACGCTTGCCCTGGCTGTATCTTTAAATATATCTGGCGCATGTTTTAATACCTCTTTCAACATAGGAAGTGTTCTGACATTTTTCTCGGAAGTAGGGAATGTGTCAAATAAAAAGTCTTCGTCTATAGGGTCATTGTGCATGTCTACGTTGTGGTACTGCGCTGCCCTATCTATTAGCTGGTTGAAGACAATGGTGTCGTCAGTAGGTGACGGCTTTGTTGGGTATGAGGAGATGTCAGGGATGGGATGCGTGTCATATGGATCAGTCGGATCATCCCATGGTTCATTTTGAGGGTTAGGATCGTCATAATCATGTTGAGGATCTTCCCCTGTGCCACCCTCATTGTCCCCAGAGTGCGAAGGAGAGTAAGGAGCAAAAGGCGTAGTAGGCATAGTGGGACAAAAAGGAATGAAGGGTCTAGAGGGAGAAGTCCCAAAGTCCTTTTTCTTTAGAGGAATGGGGGAATGAGAGTCTGTGTCCAATGGCCTCTTCTTCCTGTGTAGGATTGTGACTTTACCAGTCCCAGGGTTTATATATTTTTTTGCCTGATCCTCTGATGGATCTGGATGGAAGAGTTCTTCTTCCACTGTCCGTGGCTGTGCCTGACTTCTTTGGCTTAGACTTTTTTGGATCGACTATTGCCTCCGGGTCGATAACCTTTTTTGGTTCGATGACTTTCGGTGCCTTATTGCTCTCTCGGCTCGCCCTCTTTGTCCGGGTCGACGAGTGATTGCGGATCGACCAGATCTTTAGGTTCGATAAGCTTTCTGTGCTCAACAGGTTTTTTAGGTTGACTGTGTTTTGTCGGGTCAATGACTTTTTTCGGATCGACCGGTCTTTTCGGAGCACTTGTCTTTGGTTCGATAGCCTTCTCTGGCTGGACCACAGGCTTCGGTACGACGCCCTTTGTGTCGACTACCTTCTTGGGTTCGACGACCTTCGGCACAGCGGCCTTCTTTGGGTCGACGGCCTTCTTCGGTTCGGCGGCCTTCTTTGGCTCGACAGCCTTCTTTGGCTCGGCGCTTCTTGGCTCGACGGCCTTCTTTGGTTCGGCGCCCTTTGGCTCGACGGCCTTCTTCGGGTCGACGCCCTTAGACTGTACGGCCTTCTTCGGTTAGACGCCCATCGGGTCGACAACCATTTTGGGTTCTAGAACCTTATGTGGGATAACGTTACTTGGCCCTGGGGTCTCTAAAGGCTTAATCTTTGTTTTCGGAGCTGAGCCGGACGGCGGGGCTGCTGAATGATGTTTTGGATCTTGGCTAAGGCCTTTAGGCGATGCCTCGACTGGAGCCTTCTTTAACGGGGTAATTGGTGTCGGGGGCAATGTACTCACGGTTTGCCCCGGTGGGATTTCGTCATCGGAGTCCGAGTGGTCCTGGACGGTGACTATCTCTAGATCCAAATTTTCCACTTCTGGAAGTTCTTGTTCATTCTCAAAGATGTTGTCTGGTTCCGGTGCCTGTCGCTACATCTCTTGCCTAGCGGCCCGTCGAATCCGGATGGTTTTCTTCTAACGGAATTGGGTTCAGGCTGGGCAGGTTTCTTCCTTGTGGTCTGGCGATAGGCACTTGTTGCATACTGTTTGTTTGTCAGTATGCGGGAACTTGGAGTGGCATTGTGGGCACCTTTTGATTGGGCTCCTTTTCATCAACAGCAGGCCCACGTGGAGTCGAAAAGGCCCAACGGCCCGCGTCGATGACCGGGTCGAGATGGAAAGCTTGATCGAGTCAAGAAGTACCGAGCGAGAACAATACCGTCGAAATCGAAGGCCTTTTGGCCTCTAGAAAAGTTTAGTTTCAATTCCGAAGTTGAAGTATAGGAATAACTTCTAAACCCAATGGCGGAAAAAAACAATCTGAGGATGGAGAAGATGCCCATGCGCACTGTAGTCCAGGGGAGGAGTCACCTATCTCGTGATACTTCAAAGACTCTTCCAGGACAACAAGGTGCAATCATCCAGATCCAAAACTTGGCGGCGATCTATGCACAGATATGAATTCAGCAGCCCACATGCCTCGAACGTAATGTTGTTACACCAGAATATCCATTTGCGGCATAATTAAGGAAAGGATGTGTCTGTGGCACTATAAACATGGTGGCACAGGGCTGAAAAGAACAAAGGAAACTGATTTCCAACAGTGGAAATAAAGGGAGCATGAAATGTGCCTTATTAAAATACAAATATGAATTTGTTTTACAGAAGAAGGTAATTTGATTCAGATAAGGACCACCAGACTCACCTTTTTTGCAGATTCCATCTATTTCTCTTTATTTGATACTCTTCAGCTTTGTTTTTATTTACACATGTTTAACTGTTCATTGGCTCACTCTTTAACATGCTCTAATACATCTGAGGCAAGATGCCCAAGAAGAATGAACTCTTGTCCATGTTATACTGTGTTACGGGATTTGTAAAGGGCATTTCTACAGTTCGGGTGACCTCCTGGTGCCCAGTTCTACGATTCTCGATCTCCGCCCTCAAGGTGGTCTGTGGGCATTGTGTCTGGTGTGAAATATATACCAACCGGTGCATTCTGTTACGGGTCTGTGTTGTGCAGTACGGGTGTGTGGAAGAGAGCCAGGGACCTGTGATCGGAAGCTGGTCTGTTTGCTATGTGACTGACTCTGTGCAATACTACCACCCCTTTAGCAGTCCATACCTGTCAGGTAACTTCAAACATCCACTTAAGTCCACTGACCTTCTAGTGGACAGCTTCCTTTGCTGCACAGCTCCACCTGATAGCGTCTGCAGCCCCCCTCGATGACCCCCTGGTCAGGAATTTGAGGCCCTCCTCCACCCGCAGGCTCCTGCCTACACCTTGGTGGTCTAGTGGTAGAGCGTCACTGCTCAACTGCCCTTCAGTCTCTCCTTTTCTACTTAATTTACTTTTTATCCTTCTGCCTTTTTTGATTTTCTTTCCTTCTCCTGTGTTCTTGCTTTCTTTGTCGCCCTTGCCGCTGCGAGCCCCCCCGAATCCCCCAGCAGTGACCCTAACCGCTTCCCACGTTTCCCGCCTCCCAGCTGTCCAGCCTACCCCCACAGAACTACTTAGTGGTGGCCAGTGCGCAGTGAAAGCTCAGTCCACTGATCTTCTAGTGGACTGCTCCCTTCGCTGCACGGCTCCACCTGGTAGCTGCTGCTGCCCGTTCACTGCTCATGACCCCCTGTTCAGGAGTTCCATGTCGTCCTCCACCCGTAGGCTCCTGTCTGTGCCTCATCCCTGGTTGTCTAGTGGAAGAGCATCACTGCTCTACGGCTTAAATGCCCTTCTGTTTCTTTCTGCTATTCTCTGCCTCTTTTACTTTTCTCCCTGCATCGGCCTTGTTTGGTTTTCTTTCCTTTTCCTGTGTTTGTTTTATACGTTGCTTTTGCCGCTGCGATCCCCGCCCCCCTCAAGTGACCATTCCCACGTTTCCTGCCTCCCAGCCGTCTGAGGTAATATAAATTTTATGGTCATGTTGTGTTCCCTAGCGAGTACCCCACCGGCTCCATGTACGAGTTAAAAGTGCATGTAACTTCCCTCCTGTACCAGCTATGAAGACGCAAATACATTTGCGTCCAACGTTAACTTGTCCTCTTTCAGACCCACCATGAATGGGTTTGATGGTCCGTTCCTAAGTATGCTATGCCAACGTCTTTTTGAAGTGTACTCCTACGTTTTTCAGCCTGGCTGAAAGTAGGCCCTGAATCTCTGCCACCGAGCCTCTTTTCTGGCTTCTGACTGCGAGGGCCTCTGCCCAAGCAGCCCCCGTACCCGTGAACTCTGACTTACTTCTAGCGCGGCCCTCCGTGCTCAGCTCAGCCTGCTGCCTGCCAAGATTGACTATAACCTTCGAGTTATCTGTTTTCCTCCCCGAAGATACATTCCGGCCTGCTAGCTTCAGTAAACATCCTTCCTCAGCTACAGGGCTAAAGGGCCGACCTGTCTTTATGCAAGTAATTCATAGCCTCTGTTGCCATGCTTCCATGGAAGGCCCCATGCCCCCACGCTTCTCATACAGACACTCAGGCGCTTATACACGCACTCACAGCAAGTATAGAATAGCTTCTGCTCTAGAGACCTTTCTGCCCAGATAGCTTAGTTCCTAAACATCAGATATCGGATATGATAGAAGCACAAGTTGATCTGACATGCCAGACTTCTGTCTCTTTCCGTCAGTGTAAATGTCAAGTCCCCTGCACCCCGTCTATCACACGTCATGCAGCTGCGCGCGCATCCAAGCTTCCGGTTTCCGCTGACATTGCAACATTCTGTTAGCACCACCCCTTGGTGCCACCCACTTGCGTCACCTATCAGTGACGTTTCTAGCACACACGCCTAGTTTACGCCTCTTGATGATGTACTAGCACCACGTGTATACTGTTATCTTGTCTTCTCTCAGCTGTTACGCCTCTTACATTGAACATTATGATGTAAATCAAGTATATAAGCTATGTATTGTCAATAAACGACGGCGCGCTCATCTATCCCTTCTGACATCCTGTGTGGTGGTCAGAACATGATATCCTGATTCCTTTATGAGGAATAAAACCCTTAGAAACTCTTACACCACGGACTCTGTTTTCCTTCTTTCCGATTGAGTTATTATTGATTAAGTACTTACCTGCATAGAAATTAAGAGAGTAAATTAATTATTTACATCATTTTGGCGCCCGAACAGGGACCCCTCCCCCACCTCACGCGCCGGAAGGTGCGTTGCAATCCGTGTCCCCTGCCATCAGTTAGACGGACAACACGTGTACTGGCAGGATTTCCTGCATCCCCCTCTGACACACGGAGGTGACGAAGACTGCGATCAGTGCCCAGACGAGGCGGTGAGGAGTGCGGAGGATCCCGACCAGAGCCCAGCCGAAGGAAGCAAGGTCCGAGGTGTGAAGAGGCCCACCAGTTTTCCGAAGTTTTCCGAAGTTTTCCGAAGTTTTCCGAAGTTTTCCGAAGTTCCGAGTCGAGTCCAGTCGAGTTTCCGAGGCCTTCTGTTTTCCGTGCTTCCCGGTGAGTACCATTGCTGGGTCGTATCTAGACGGGTTTGGGTACGCAAGTCCGGTCTGCACTGTTTTTAGGCAGTGTATCTGTACTGTTTAGCAGTATATAAAGTATTCCGAATTTCTGCACTGTTACAGCAGTGTATCTGTATCGTTGAGCGGTACATTCAGAGTAGGGGGAAGTTAGCTATGTCTTTAAATGTTTCATGTGATTAATGTCGTGGTATGAATGTGATTGTTCTTGTGTATTATTGTGTTTTTTTGTTTAAATAGTTACAGGCGAAATTAAGTATTAAGGATCAAGCATTTCAGTATCAAGTAGGCACAATGCCGTTTTTTAACAAATTAAAGCAGATAGGAACTAGGAAAGGGATGTTAGAGGAAGAGATTCCAATCCCCCCTAGGGACACTCCAGGTAATTTCATGTATAATAAGCATGGCATAGACGCCATCTTGTATCTAGAGTTATGGACAGATTATACCAAGCACCTAGAGGAAAGATACCGATGGCCAGTTAACGGAACATGGGATGCCGAGTGCATCATAAAGGTAGAAGAAATATTACGGAAAAAGAAAGCTAGACAATCTCAGAAAGACGCCATAGAATTTTGGCGTAAGGAATCACGTAAGCGTGCTGATAGAGCACTCCGTAGAGAAGACAGGCTTAAAGAATCAGAAAAGGCCCAAGAAAACGAATTAGTTACTGAGGGAATTCGAGTAAAAGTAGAACAAATAGATCGTATCCTAAATGGCAAAGTGAACAACATGTATCTTTTGGCCGATGGTACCCCTGACGCCATTTCAGAAATACCGAAAAATTTGCCGTCACCATTAGTTCCAACTAAAGTAATGCATAAGACTACTAAAGACATATTCCTAAATTCATATCTCGAAGATGTAGCGCCAGCTTACACCAATCTGCCTGTTCGTGCCCTGCCTACTGACAGGGCCGGGGGTGGTACTGCCCCCCAAGATCACTCTCAGCCGACACCGAAAAAGACTAGTCCCGTTCCGCCAGCTCCGCCACTTCCCTCACCTAAAACTGATCTGCCGAAACCACTTCAATCAGATCCTACTAAAAGACAAATTCAGATACTGACTACACACAGAGATAATGCCCAAGTTTCCGCTTCAGGAGGTGCGACCGCGGGTCTCCAGACCCCGCCACCGACTCACAGATTAAATCTCAGAGGTCTGCAGAGTCCTCTTACGTACAGATCCCCCCGTTCTTCTAATTCATCCCGTCTTGATGCACTAAAAGAAAATATGTCAGTTTGTAGATACGATCCAGAACCTGGACAGGACGACTTAATGATATTAGCGTCTTTACGGTTAAGATCTGCTACTGATAGTTTGTTATGTTATGCAGGAATGAAGGAGCACCTAGATAGAATATATGAGTTCGTTCAAACGGGAAAGGACCCCGACAGTATTAAGGATGCCCTGGAGAAACAGAAAGTTACCATGCAAGCACTGATACTACGATTTTTCATAAATTGTCTAATAAGAGAACGAGACAGGCCCGGAACAGAGCAGAGTGAATTGGATGCATTGAACAAGTGGGGTCAAAATATAGCCGATGGAAAACATGACAGACAAAATTGCATAGAGGCCATGTATAAAAAGATTAAGAAAGCAGTGATAGCAGTACACGAGAAAGAGAAAGAAAAGGCTCCCTCCGAGGAGGAAGAAGAATCTGAAGAACCAGAACCAACTACAAGCACTATAGCATATGTAGGTAAGGGAACTTATCTTAGGAAGGGTATCCGTCCAGAAAGCAAGAGAGTTTTCTTCTCTGCCTTAACGAATCCGAATTCTGCTGAACATCAGTTCCAGGAAACTGATAAACGGCTTCGAGATCGAGTTGGGTACCATGTACTCAATTCTATGGATGAACAAGAATTAGCCCGATCAGCGGTATCATGGGCCGAAAATGCAGACATATATAATGATGACACCGTAGCACAGACATTTCTGAACCTCTCCCCCGACGAACAGAAATTAGCAGGTATATATATGATTCAGCACCTTCTCATTAAGTACAGAAAACATTATTCCGATCCAGGTCCCTTACATGAGACACTAGAAGCACTACTGATGGATAGATGGAGAGGCCTAAGCACTAAATTAGTCCAAATAATTCTAGAACAACGACGCAGATATGATACTTTTGTAAGTCCTGAATATGTCCCCGCCCCACCTCCAGAAAGGAAAATGTACCATATGCAGTGCGGGGGTGGTATTGAAAGTCAGAACCCCTTACGGGAAGTGCACCCTGTTATGGGTGAGGATAAAATTTTGAAACGCGTGTATGTGCACACGCCTCTGACTAAATTAGAACTGTTAGAAATGAAGAAATTAGTACCGTGCCATGATAAAGACCCTGCAGGTTTTCATAGAGAGCTCAAAGACATGTTACTGATGGGGGACTACACATATGATGATATCATGAAAATGTTGAAAGTATTATTGCCTACGGGTATATTCGAGAAATTAAAGGAAAAGGACTGGGAGGTGGGAGACGCAAAGATTGCCTGGGCAGAAATAGAGGATGAAGAAAAGAAACGGGTTCCAGGGTTAGGCCTTGGGGACAAAACTAAAGCATTACCAGGTTTAATAGTACAGGTCCTGCCCAGATTATTGACAACTAGGAAGGAGGATTGGGATGCAATCTCGTCCTGTAAACAGAAACATGATGAAGATACTAGCGACTTTTATTCAAGATTCGAGAAATGTTTTATTATCAATAGTGGCCTCCAGCCAAGTAGCGAGTCGTACCCACATCTTTTTGTATCAAAGTTAGTCGAGAATTCCCTACCGTTAGTTAAAAATAGAGTGTATAAAGTCGAGAGTACATGGCAAGCAAATACGCCATCCCAGATGTTACAAATGTTACAATATCACCAGAATAGAATTAGGGAAGAACAAGATCAGGAACAGAAGCGCATGAAAGACACGAAAATGAAAATGTTAGTAGCCCAGACGGTCCCATCCGACAGTCACAGGAAAGGTACGACCCAGACAAGTCACGCTGCAGCTCCTGTTAAAGGGACATGCAATTATTGCAAGCAGCCAGGTCACTACGTACACGAATGTGCAGTTCTGAAACATAACATAGCGACAGGTAAAACTAAAGAGAGACCGCATCCGCCTAGACAAGACCATAACCAGCATCAGTCTACACAGAATACACAGCCCATGCATGCATCCGCACAGACAGCACAGACCGTAGCAGTACCACAGCCACAGCCCATTGCTGCAACTCAGCAAGTCTCACAACAGATGTACCAGTATGCCCAGTCTGCTTACCCCGAATATTCCCGATATACATGAAACAGCCTAGAGAGGGAAGGTGGCTTGCCTCTTATCGAGATTCCTGTAGATCAAGAAGGTCCTTATGTACACAGTCAAGTATTGGGGAAAGATAGAAAGTTTTTAATTGACACAGGGGCAAGTCGCACTACAATAAGTCATGACGAAGTTCCAGGGGCACCCCTCTCAGGCTCACAAAATGTTTCCCTTGGTTTTTCAGGACAACCTATTGTAAATGAAGTATCAGAACCAGTTCCCCTGGCTGTGGGTCCATTATCACGCGTTACAGACCTGTTACTAACAAAATCATGTCCGGAAAATCTGTTAGGAATTAAAACACTGAAGGCTCTAGGGGCTATAATATGCTGCTCCCCGGAGGGAGTTAGACTCTTTCTGCGGGATTTCAAGGGTCATTACGTCCTTCGTGAGTTTGACGTCAGATTGAAAAATGTACCTGATTACTTGTGGGCAAAAGGCCCAACTGATGTAGGATGTATGCACATTACACCATACCGCGTTACCCTCAAGGCAGGTGTTGTATTACCCAGAATCAGACAATACAAGTTACCACCCGATGCTGTAGCGGCTTTACTGAAAATCATTGAAGAGCTCATTGCCCAAGGAGTGGTCGTCGAGACCGACTCCAATATCTGTAATTCACCCATCATTCCGATTCTTAAACGTACTGATCCCAATGCACCGCCAGTATATCGGCTGGTGATTGATCTTCGAGAATTGAATAAATGCATTATCCCACAGTATCCTGTGGTCCCCGATATATCATCTCTCTTGACTGCTATTGATTCAGAAGCAACGTTCTTTACTGTAATTGATCTCAAGAACGCCTTCTTCAGCGTGCCTATTGATCCAGAGAGCCAATATCTCTTCGGATTCTGTTTAAATGGACGCAGTTTCAAATTTTCGCGCGCACCTCAAGGATTCACAGAAAGCCCCAGCATCTATAGTCAAGCACTGAAAAGACAACTAGATTGTATTCAAATGCCAGTTAACACCGCTTTACTACAATACGTCGATGATCTGCTGATCACCGCACGAAGTGAGCCCGAATGTGAAAAAGCATCACTGACAGTTTTACATTTCCTGGCCGACAAGGGACACAAGGTGTCTCCTTCGAAGCTACAATTCTGTGTTCAGCAAGTTGTGTACTTGGGTCACTTGCTGTCCAAAGTGGGGAGACAGCTCACTCCCGATCGCATTCAGTTAATTGTGAACATGCCGCAACCCAAGACACAAAAGGAAGTGCGGGCCTTCATAGGCCTCACCTCGTACTGCAGACAATGGATTCCCCAGTATGCATTTCTAGCTAAACCACTCATCCAGTTAACGACACAGGAGGCAGCGACTTCGACTGTCCTCCCTTGGACTCAGGAACACACACAAGCTTTTGAAGAATTAAAGAAAGTTTTATGCCAAGCACCAGTTTTAGCGACACCATGTTACAGCAAACCGTTTACACTTTTTGTTACAGAACGTGATGGCACAGCGTTGTCTGTCCTCACTCAAGACCAAGCAGGTTCACATAAGCCTTGTGCTTATTTTTCTAGTACATTGGATTCAGTAGCTCAAGCACTCCCTGCGTGCTTAAAGTCAGTAGCAGCAACAGCGTTAGCAATAAGACAAAGTGATTCAATTGTTTTAGGTCATCAGTTAACAGTTCAAGTACCACATTCTGTAGAGGTTTTGTTAAACAGAACCCAGACTCAACACTTAACTATAGCACGACTGACAGGTTATGAATTAACACTATTCCAGCCACACATAGAAATCAGACGTTGCAGCATCCTGAACCCCGCAACACTGTTACCTACAGTTATGACAGATCCAGCTCCGCATGATTGTATAGAAATAATTAATGCAGTAACTAAGCCTAGACGAGACTTAACAGATGTCCCATTGACAAATCCAGACCTGACACTTTATGTGGACGGTTCATGCATGAGAACAAGTACAGGAGAATTAGTGGCCGCGTACGCCGTGACCACTGAAACTGAAATTAAAGAAACACATCGTATTGACACACTGTCTGCTCAAGCAGCAGAGCTCATCGCTCTGACCCGAGCTTGTATTCTAGCCAAGAACAGAAATGTTAACATATACACAGATTCCCGCTATGCCTTCGGAGTTGTACACGACTTCGGAGTCCTCTGGCAAGAACGAGGTTTTCTGACTTCCCATGGGGCCAAGATACAACATGGCCCCCTCATTCAAGCACTGTTAGAAGCAATACATTTGCCCTCGGGCATATCAGTCATGAAGTGTAAGGCACATACTAAAGTCACAGATTCTGTTTCCCAGGGTAACGACCTGGCAGACCAGACAGCAAAACATACAGCATTGACTTACACCCAGACTACTGATGTGACAAAGACAATAGTCCAGACCCAGTGTATGGCAGTTAGAGATCCCACCCTAGATGTAATTGATATCCAGACACATGCTACTCCAGAGGAGATAAAGAAATGGACTGAACTAGGAGGGATTCAGACAGATCAAGGTTGGGTGACGAAGGGAAAATCTATATGGTTTCTCCCCGACTCAATGGTTCAAGTCATGATAAATACAGCACATAGTCCTGCCCATCTTGGAGAGAAAGCCATGTTAGACAGTTTACAGAATCTCTGGTACAACAAACACTTACGAGCAGCAGCAAAACAGAAAGTGCGTACTTGCATGATCTGTTGTCAGTTCAATCCAGGTAAAAGCGTCCCTGTTGAGCAAGGTGGATTTCATCCTCCCGATCACCCTTTTGAAGTCCTCCAGATGGATTATATCCAGATGAATAGCTGTAGAGGATTTAAGTATGTCCTTGTAATTGTTTGTGCTCTGTCCCGCTGGACCGAAGCATACCCAGTCCCAGACTACACTGCTCCGACCACTGCCAGACAGTTGGTTCGTGAATTCTTCCCACGGTACGGTTTGCCCCGTGTCGTGTACTCAGATAACGGACAGCCGTTCTCGTCCGAGCTGATGAGACAAGTTTCCCTCTTGCTAGGATATCAGTGGAGGTTCCACTGTGTCCGACATCCCGAAGCAGCTGGCCTTGTAGAAAGGCATAATCAGACACTAAAAATCCGTCTTGCCAAGATCTGTCAGGAAAAAGGGGTCGACTGGATAGTCGCCCTGCCCGTGGCACTATTCTACATGAGGATGGTTGCCCACTCGAGATCAGGGCTATCTCCGTACGAAGTGGTCTTTGGCAGACCGCCGAATATGTGGGGGACGCCCGTTCCGAAAAAGATCACTGATATTGATTGTAACATGTTGACAGATTACCTTGCCTCCTTGATGTCTGCACTCCAATCATGTCGTTCACAGGTTGCCGCAGCCTTCCCTGACAACACCGATGTAAAGGCGCATGAGGTCCGCCCAGGTGACCTGGTAGTCGTCCGGAATTTCGACCGGAAAAGTCCGCTGGAGCCCCGCTGGAAGTCTCCAAAGACCGTTCTGCTTACCACTAGGACCGCCGTGAAAATCGAGGGGAGAAAGGGGTGGGTCCACACGAGTCACATCAAACTATGCAATGAACTAAAAAACGGACTGAAACAGGACTCTGACTCGTCCACCCCCACCAAAGACTGTGTTGAAGCACAAGACGTTACTGTGCCTAAGAGAGAAAAGACTCCTCAAGAACTTTACCGAATGAAGCTTCGATCTAGCAAGTCAGACAGTTTAATTGTTTAAGTCCTCCCTTAGGTGAATCGGTTAAATAGTTTCTGACATGTACCCCCTAGATCGAGTTAGAGAGAGAGAGGAAAAGAGAAGAACATATTGCAAATCACTTCGTAGTCACTGCATAGTGACACTAATAATCATGTTTATTCTGAGTATTCTAATCATTATTGCCAGCATTCTGCTTCCTATGTACTGGCCTATTTTCAGGCGTGAACAATCTGCTTACAATGTCTCTGCTGAACACACTTTTAGTGAACTTCCTGCACATGAACTCTCTTACAGACTTGCGCTGCGCAACAATACATTCATTAGTATGTTACACCATTCCCATCAGACAAATAATGCTACAGACTGTTGGATATGTGGCCGACTCCCTCCCTACCAGAATTACAAGGGAGCTCTGCCTCTCTTTCCGTACCCATTCACTCACAATGGCTCCTGTGGAGCATGGTTTAAAATAATTAATTCTTTAGATCCTGATATTGCTGTTTTCGATGGGGGCTGGGTTTGGGGAAACTTGAACTTAGTCCTGCTCAACGTCTGTTATCCTGATCAAGAAGGACTTCCCACTCGAATAGGAACTGATCTAGAAAATGAAGTATATGGATTAGGTAATTACACAATTAGCCTTATGATCCTCACTGTTGAATCTGAAACTGCTCCAGTTCTGCCCCATATGTTAGTACTACCAGTCACAGGTGAATTATGTGTTAGCAAGAAAGGTTCAGTACACGTAGGTCATAGTAAATGCACTACTGTGGTCGAGTTCAGTGACCATGGTAAATCGTCCTTTAAAGCTATCAGTCATTCCTACTTTGTTTGTGGTCATACCGCATACATACGTTTGCCTCCAGATTGGGATGGTACCTGTTACATTGCCTTCCTTCTGCCACCTGTTTTCCTAGCACCTCCTGATTACCATAGAAATACGAATCTAGCACCGAATAGACCCAAAAGAGATATTCCCCTTGTCGACTACACAGAAACGGCATGGGAACAGTACACTGATTTCAATAAAGGATTCTTTTTCTTCCTAGGACCTGTCCAAAACAGTAAATTAATACGCAGATTAACGAGAACACTCGAAGCAGTAGTGAACGAAACTGCCTCCGCTCTAGGTAACTTAACAGAGGAGCAGTCTGCTATACGGACTGTTGTCCTTCAAAATCGTCTTGTGATTGACGTCATCTTGGCAGATAGAGGTGGAGCTTGTAAGGTCATCGGGTCAAGTTGCTGTGTTTTCATTTCACAAAACGCACCATCTGTCTATCAAGCTATCACCCGTTTACATAAAATTGCAAATCAGATACATCAGAATCCAGGCACCTGGACTTGGTCCGGTTGGTTCTGGACTACGTTGACAGCTTGGGGATGGAAGATCTTATCGTTCCTAGGCATTGGCCTTGTTATAGTATTCAGTTGTTGCCTGTGCCTGCAGTGTGGGCCAGCGATATGTGGACTGTGTGCCACATCCTGCATTGAGCATTCCAGTTGCCTCTCAAACAGTCAAAGAAAGAAAGACGAACATATAATGTTACAAGAACAAACTGATCGATTTATGAGGATCGATATATCATGAAGGGTCCGTAGGGAACAAGGAGGGAATGAGGTAATATAAATTTTATGGTCATGTTGTGTTCCCTAGCGAGTACCCCACCGGCTCCATGTACGAGTTAAAAGTGCATGTAACTTCCCTCCTGTACCAGCTATGAAGACGCAAATACATTTGCGTCCAACGTTAACTTGTCCTCTTTCAGACCCACCATGAATGGGTTTGATGGTCCGTTCCTAAGTATGCTATGCCAACGTCTTTTTGAAGTGTACTCCTACGTTTTTCAGCCTGGCTGAAAGTAGGCCCTGAATCTCTGCCACCGAGCCTCTTTTCTGGCTTCTGACTGCGAGGGCCTCTGCCCAAGCAGCCCCCGTACCCGTGAACTCTGACTTACTTCTAGCGCGGCCCTCCGTGCTCAGCTCAGCCTGCTGCCTGCCAAGATTGACTATAACCTTCGAGTTATCTGTTTTCCTCCCCGAAGATACATTCCGGCCTGCTAGCTTCAGTAAACATCCTTCCTCAGCTACAGGGCTAAAGGGCCGACCTGTCTTTATGCAAGTAATTCATAGCCTCTGTTGCCATGCTTCCATGGAAGGCCCCATGCCCCCACGCTTCTCATACAGACACTCAGGCGCTTATACACGCACTCACAGCAAGTATAGAATAGCTTCTGCTCTAGAGACCTTTCTGCCCAGATAGCTTAGTTCCTAAACATCAGATATCGGATATGATAGAAGCACAAGTTGATCTGACATGCCAGACTTCTGTCTCTTTCCGTCAGTGTAAATGTCAAGTCCCCTGCACCCCGTCTATCACACGTCATGCAGCTGCGCGCGCATCCAAGCTTCCGGTTTCCGCTGACATTGCAACATTCTGTTAGCACCACCCCTTGGTGCCACCCACTTGCGTCACCTATCAGTGACGTTTCTAGCACACACGCCTAGTTTACGCCTCTTGATGATGTACTAGCACCACGTGTATACTGTTATCTTGTCTTCTCTCAGCTGTTACGCCTCTTACATTGAACATTATGATGTAAATCAAGTATATAAGCTATGTATTGTCAATAAACGACGGCGCGCTCATCTATCCCTTCTGACATCCTGTGTGGTGGTCAGAACATGATATCCTGATTCCTTTATGAGGAATAAAACCCTTAGAAACTCTTACACCACGGACTCTGTTTTCCTTCTTTCCGATTGAGTTATTATTGATTAAGTACTTACCTGCATAGAAATTAAGAGAGTAAATTAATTATTTACATCACGTCCAGCCCACCCGCAGCACTACTCAATGGTGGCCTCGCCGAAGTAGCGCCAAAGCAAGCCAGTCTGGGCATGCCCCGTGCCCAGCAACAGGGACCCTGGTTCTTGGACCTCACACCACTACGACACCAGCACCCTCCTCGCCCTCAACTCAGAACGCCAAGTCGCTTGCCACCTCATGTCGCCCAAGGAAACTAAAGGACCCTTCTTCTGTCTGAACTCTAGCCACACCGTCACCCATGCTAATATACCCAGAATGGCTCAACTGCGTCCTCCTCAACACTCGCTCCCTCCACAAACACGCTACAGACATCTGGGATCTCCTTAATGCCGCCTCTACCAACATCGTCTTGTTCACGGAAACCTGGACCAAACCCTGTTCTACACCGGATATTGCCACCGTCATCGCAGACGGCTACAAAATCACCCACAAGTACCGCGCTGACCGACCAGGAGGAAGCAACGCCATCGTCCAGAAGAACATCCTCCGACTGACCACTTACTCGAATGACAACCATGAAACACCTCCACATGCAGATTCAGACTAACTGCAACACAACCCTATGCTGCACCCTCCTCAGCAGGCCCCCCGGCCCTCGTCCAGCCTTCACCGATGACATTGTAGACCTCGTAACGCCCCAGGCTCTCGCCTCCACCAATTACATCCTACTCAGAGACCTCAACTTCCACCTGGACAACCTTAGTGACCAGAACACCACTTCACTATTGGAGAACTTCGCATCAGACTCTAGCAGCTAGTCACTGCACCAACCTACATACCCTCGATTCAGTCTTCTCCACCAGAGGGAACATCAACTACAGTCACACCACCACATTTAATGGATCAAGATCAGGTCAGTTGACAAATAACACAGTCAGACAGTATAAGACGTTGTAAAAGGGGGTAGTCAACAATTGTTCAGGGCTGGATAGGGCCAAAAGAATTACAGTAAATTAGAGTAAGCTCATTTGCTTGGAAATTTCCTCGTGTTCATTCAGTCCATGGGTTACAGAGTTCAGAGTATGTATCCATTTGCACTCTTTTCTGTTGAGTGCAGAAGTCATGGATCCTCCTCTTGTATTAGCATTGATCTTTTCAAGTATTCGCCAACGTAGACGGTCTGTCATGATTTTGGCTTACAAAATGGTCTACCATGGGGGCTCCTTGGACCTTACAACTGATTTTGCTCATGTGTTGTAATATTCGTGCCTTGGCCTTCTGCATAGTTTGACCCACGTATGGTTTGTCGCAGGGACATAGAATGATGTATATTACGTTGGAGGTGTTACAGTTTGTCAGTGACGGCAGTGTGTATGTTCTGTTATGAGACAAGACTGGTCCTTCAATACAGAGGGGGCATGCTTTACACGTACTGCATTTGAAATGTCCTGTTACAGGTGGCAGGCCTAGATGGTCTCTCAGGGTTAGTGGTTTAGGAGGCTCCAGAAATGCTTTGACCACATTGTCCTTTACATTACGTCCTCTCTTGAATGCAAATAATGGGCTTTCATCCATATTCAACTCTGAAGAAACCAAATTCCAGTATTTCTTCATGGTTTTTTTCATGATTTTACTCCTGGAATGGAAGGTTGTGACACAAACCAGGTTGTTTGTGGCTGGTTTCTTTTCTTTTGGGGTAAGCAGATCTTCTCTTGGACAGTACCAGGCTCTCTTTTTGGCACGTTGGAGCAGACCAAGGGGATAACCACGATCACGTAGGCGTTTAGTTAGTATTTCACTTTCCTTGAAGTAGTCTGTCTTTTTGGTGCAGTTACGCCTCATTCGTAAGTACTGTCCAAAAGGTAGCTTGTCGCGTAGATCACGCGGGTGGTGGGAGTCGTACTTGAGCAGTGTATTCCTTTCCGTGGGCTTTCTGTATAGATCACAGAATATTAGCCCATCTTCCACCTGGAACAAGAGATCCAGGAAAAGCAATGTTTTTTCAGTCATAGTTTATAGTGAACTGTATATCATTGCATCTGGTGTTTAACCATACAAAGAAGTCTTTCAAATCAGCTTCTGTTCCTGACCAGATCGTGATCACGTCGTCGATATATTTTTTCCATATCGATATTGAATTTATGTAAGGATTTTCTTCCGTGTAAAGGTGTTGCTCCTCATAATTATCCATATACAGATTTGCCAGGCTCGGTGCATAAGTCGCACCCATGGCTACTCCTTTGCATTGTAGGGAGAATTGTTGTTGGAAAACAAAGTAGTTGCGCTTCATAGCGATCTCCAAAAGATTGATGAGAATGTTGGTAGGTATCCAATGTGGCGCAGGACGTTTGTCCAGTATGGTAGGAATGACATTGATGGCTTTGTCTTGGGGTATTGAGGTATACAAAGAGGCGACATCAAGTGTGACCATAAACTGTGTGGTTTCATCATATGGCTGACCTTCCAACAATTGGATAATATGCATCGAGTCTCTTACATATGACTTGGTTTTAGATACCAAAGGTTGAAGGAAGTGATCAATGAACTGGTTCACAGGTTCCAACACAGATTCACAACCTGATATGATCGGTCTCCCTGGGGGGTTGTTTAGCCTCTTGTGCACCTTAGGTAAGGTGTAAATCGTTGGGATAAGTGGTTCCTTTTTTATTAGGAAGTCTCTTTCTGGCGGACTAAGGAAACCCTTTTTGACACCATCCTCAGCCAAAGTCTCAATCAATGTTTTTATGCCCGTTGTAGGATCTCTTGGTGTGGGTTGATAACTTTCTCTTACATACAGTTGATTCTTGATTTCAGCTATATAGTCCTCAGTGTTTTGTAACACTACTGCCCCACCCTTATCTTCTGCCTTCACAACAATAGAGGTGTTCTTGCTGAGTTCTTTCAGTGCCACATTCTCCTCTTTAGAGATGTTGCATTTGATGTAATGTCTCTCCTCTAAGCTCAACATCACCTCTTGCATTACTATTTGCTCGAATGCTAGTATTCGTTGACTCATGCAGTATGATCCAGGGGTAAAGGATGATGGAGGTTTAAATGGTGTTGCCACCATTTTACGAGTGTATTCATTTCTGCCAAAGTAGTATTTGAGTCTTATCTTATGGAAGAATTTTTGCAATTCTAATTTGGTTGTGAAGGCATCTGGTCTACTGGTGGGGGACGAAAGAGAGCCCTTTGCTCAGAATACTCCTTTCTGCAGGTGATATCTCATGATTGGATAGGTTGATGATGGGATCTGTCAATGAATGAATCTCATTGGCCTCTGCGGGTAACTCAGGTATCTGGTTCAGCGGTGGTTCTATGTGGGTGACTTCTCCCGTCACAGCAGGGATCATTGCCAGTTGTTGGTTCGACTCTTCTCTGGTTTCTGTATCCGTCTCCTCCGCTTCCATCAAGGTGGCATCACCTGATATACTTCTCTCTGTGTCTTGGGTTACCATCTGTAGGTTTGCGTCCGATTTGAGATTTCGCCGTGTACCTCCAGTTGGTAGAACCTTACTCTTGCATTCCCTCTCGGTACTCCTCTTGGTTTGTTCCATGGTCTTCTGGGCGCCCAACCTTGATCGGCAGTACCATCCCGGTTGGGTTGGCGGTAGCCTTGGTCTAAAAAAGGTTGTGGAGCTTGAGGGGGTTGCCTACTGGTTGAAACTCCCTCGTGTTCAGACTCAGAGCCGCTGCCGCCTTGAGTTTGGCAATCTTATCGCGTCTGAACATAGATCGAAGCATGTTGATGGAGGGATAAAACACGACTCCCTGTCACCGCTTAATTATCCATTAGTCTCACGAGTCAACCACTCTGATCAGTTTAAAACGATGCTTGAAGCCCTAACATAGAGGGAATGTGCTCATATTTAGTACAATGTCACGGATTAGTCTAACGAGTCAAACAGCCTCACTATAGAGGGAATGTCTCTTAGTTAATATAATAGCATTGGTGCATATCATTTAATTGCATCTCCCTCACTTACCACTTCTATAATTTATTTGGGTCACATTTAAGCACTTTAAGACAGACCTTTTTAGTTACTCTGGCATACACAGCCGCTCTGAAATAGCTTTTTCCCCCCTCTAGGTTTGGCCTTTCGGCTACCCACCAGGCTGCGATATCTCCACCTGTTCCCCATGTGAGTAACTCTCACTCACATACGCCATTTCTGACATTTTCAATCCCACTCCTCTCTGAAAACCTTCTCCCCTTCTTCCTTTCCAGACTGTCCCTTGTCTTGATAAAGACCCGTCTTGACCACCAACTGGGGCGCATTAGGGTCGAAACGTCGACGCTTACCACTGGTCCAGACACTCCAGGACCTTGTATAGCTACCCCTTGTCTCCTTGGAGTACTAATTCAACACTCTGGCCATCTTACTTCCCTATGTATAATTTGTATATATGTGTCACTGGATTTAATGCACTGATCACTTTGTTCACCAACAGTCACGTTCATCACATGTTTCCTTAATGTTTTTACCATTTATTGAAACCTGTGGCATCACAGAATGAAGTAATTCTTCTGTATCGTGATTGCTTTTTACTAAATATAAAGACTTTATTCCTAGTTGCTTGTTTTCAGAGAGGTTTTTTCAATATGTATTGAGCTGATCTATCCTTCCTTTAAAGTAATTTCTCACTACCCAACAGAACCACCTTTGTATTTACCAACACTCTAAGAAAGCCAGCTGGTTCATGCCTGCCTTCCGTGAGTCCAGACGCACCTGCAGACGATTCTAAAAGAGATGAAGGAACAACAAAACCCAAGAAACCATGCAACCTTCAAAACTGCCATCAACGCACACCACCTAATCAAAAGCACAAAGAAAGTGGCCCCCCAAGACCGAATCCACGCCAACGCACATAATAGCAAAGAACTCTCTGCCATCATCAAGGAGTTGGCCAGGTGCAATGGCGAGACCACAGATCTCCCACCCTCCCAAGACCTCTACAACAAAATTGGCACCTTCTTCCACCACAAGATCAGGGGTGATCCCAGGTGTGATGCATCCAGCACTACTGTGTAATCTGATTGAGGGAGGGAAAGGGGCCGAGCCTATGACCCTATCAAGGTTTGTCAGCCACCACTGCAGATCATATGCAGTTACTGCCGAGATCTGGACCACCTCCAAGAGGTTTTCCTGATGCTGCACCCACTGGAATTTCCGAGCCCAATGTAGAGTCCTCATACGCCATCTGGAATGGGGCAGTAGCAGGATGAAGGAGGCCATGAGGCACAGAAGCTTCAGAGTCACTCTCACAGAAATCCAGGAGAGAGGCTGAAACATTATCACAGCCTGAATATACTGGATTTCCTCTGGAGGATAGGCCCAAAACTGCACTGTGTCCAGAACATCTCAGATGAAAGGGAGCGTCTGAGAGGGAGTCTGGTGCGACTTTGGCACATCAATAGTGAACCCCAGTGAAAGCAGGATATTTGCAATAGTCTGGAGATGGGAAGAGGACAGTCTGGTGTGATCCCGCCTTCAACAGCCAGTCGTCGAGATAGGGGAAGACTGGAACCCCTGATGTGCACAGATGAGCAGCGGCCACTGCCATTGCTTGGTGAACACCCGAGAGGCGCTGGTAAGGTAAAAAGGAGCACAGTCAAATGAAAATGCTAGTGGTCAACTGTGAGCCGCAGGTAACGCAAATGAGCAGGCAAGAATGGGATATGAAAATCGATGTCCTGCAAGTCCAACACTACCATCCAGTCTCTAGGGCCGACAAGTCCTGAGCAAGAGTGAGCATCTTGAACTTTTCCTTTTTGAGGAAGTAGTTGAAGGCTCACAGATCTAAGATAGGACGATTGGCCTTGTCCTTTTTCAGAATCAGAAAGTAGCAGGAATAGCAACCGCAGATCACTTCTGGTGCCAAAACCCGCTCTATGGCTCCCTTGGCCAAGAGAGCCATGACTTTTCCTGCAGCAAGGCAAGATGGTCATACAACAGCTGGTCGTAAGTCTGTGGTATGGAGGGAGGGGTATTCTCGAAAGGAAGGGAGTAGCCTCTCCAGACTATCTGAAGAACCCACTTGTCTGATACAATGTTTTGCCAGTTGTGGAGATGAAGGCTGATACTGCCACCAACCGGCAGCCCATGATCACAAAGGGTCGGACTAGGAAGGTTTAGAGGCAACAGGGGGAGGTTTGGACCAATTGGATCCCTGGCTATCTGATCTATTGGATGGAAAGGATGTGCACCCACGGCCACGCAGGAGATGCTCAAACTGAACTATCTTAAGGCTGGGATAAGGCTGGTATGGCTGAAAGACTGTTTAGTCGCCATGAAAGGGACGAAAAAGCAGACGGGGTGGGTGGTCACAGAGGGGCCCAAGTACTTGGCTGCAGCCCACGAGTCCTTAAAGCTCTACAGGGCTATGTTTGCCTCGTCTCCAAAGAGAAGTTGCCATCAAAAGGCTTGTCCATAAAGGAAGCCTGGACATTCATAGAAAAGCCAGAAGTCCTCAGCCACGCATGGCGTGGAATAGCCACTGTTGACGACATTGCTCTGCCCAGTGAGTCAGTGGTGTCTAGCCCACAATGAATAATGAACTTGGCCACATCTCGCTCATCCAATACCGCTTTGGAGAGAAAGGCCCAGGTCTCCATTGGGACCTGTGGCAGCACTAGTGCAACCGTTTCCCACAAAGAGTGGGCATAATGGACCAATAGGAATTTAGTGTTCACTGACCACAAAGCAAGGCTGGCAGAAGAAAAAAAATCTCTTGTTCCAACTATCCAGCCTCTTGCACTGCCAGTCGAGGGGTGCTGAAGGAAAAGTACTTTGTGAGGTAGAGGCTTGGACCACCAAGCTCTCAGGGTAGGGTGACTGATGAGGAATTATGGGTCGCCTGGTGCAGGATGATGGAGGAGGGTGATGAACAAGTTACTTACCTTCAGTAACAATTTATCTGTAAGAAACATTAGTTAGTGTAAAATTCCTTACCTTAGACTATTCCCAGGCGTTAGACTGGATGCAGAACGTTTTTGCTAGCAGTACCACAGAGAGTCAGCAGTTGGCGTTGTGCGACTCCGCGTCCGTCACTGGCGTCATATGCGCCGAGATGAGGTCACGGAGACTACTTAGGCGCCACCCATGCATGGACCAGGACCGCAGAGCAATGAAAGACACTGACCACTGGTGCATAAAACTAGGGCCCTAAAAGGGATGACCTTAACCCTAAAAATCAGTTCGCAGAACGGGGAGGATGGGTGGGGCGATAAGGAATCTAACACTAACTAAGGTTTCTTACAGATATATATATTTACCGAAGGAAAGTAACCTGTTCAACTGAAAGAAACACGTTAGTGTTCGATTCCTTCCCTTAGAAACGATACCCCAGCAATACCAACCCTGGTGGTGAGTCTGCGAACTAAGATCACACCAGAAAATCCCGGAGAACAGAAAGGCCAAAGAAACCGTCTCTGCGGACTTGGCTGTCAAGGCAATAATGTTTGGTAAAGGTATGCAGCGAGGACCATGTAGTTGCCTAGTAGATATCCTGCAAAGGTACTCCCTGTCCCAGAGCAGTAGTGGCTGCTGTCGCCCGAGTAGAATGGGCACGCAGCCCCACAGGATACTCCTTTTTAGCCATGGAGTAACAGGATTTAATACACAGAACGACCCACCGAGAGATGGTTCGTTTGTGCACAGCTCGACCTTTCTTGGCACCCACGTAGCCAGCAAGAGTTGATCATCCGCCTGGAACTGTTGTGTGCGCTATCAGATAGAACGAGAGCGCACGTTTTGGGTCCAGAAGGTGTAGCCTCTCTTCCTCTTTCGAAGGATGCGGAGGCGGAAAGAAGGGGGGCAAAGTGATGGTCTGCCCAATGTGGAAGGGCGTGACAACCTTGGGCAGAAAAGAAGGACCGGTCCTTAACACCACCTTGTCCAGATGAACAGAAAGAAAATTATGTTTAGAAGAAAAAGCCTGGAGCTCACTCACTCTTCTGGCAGAGGTGATAGCAAACAGGTAAACAGTCTTTAAGGTGAGAAGACGTTAAAGACAGTTGTGAAGCGGCTCACAGGGAGTGCACATCAAATAAGTCAACACAAGATTCAAGTCCTACTGAGGCATTTTAAAGGGGACCAGAGGGAACGTGTGTGTAATGCCTTTCAAGAAACGACTAACAGGGGACTTGAAAAGAGAAGGCTGATCTGGAAGCCTTAAAAAAGCGGAAATGGCTGAGAGATAGCCCTTGATAGTGCCCAGAGCAGAGCCCTGCTGGGCCAGAGAAAGGAGGAACAGAAGAACCTCTGAAAGAGAGGCATAAAGGGGAACCACAGCCTTTGCTGTGCACCATGCCACAAATTTATTCCACCTGCAGGCATATACTGTTTTTGTTGAGGGATGCATGTCTGCCAAGATAACATCACAGACTTCGTCAAAAGCTGTCAACTGTCGCCGCTCAATTTCCACGCATGGAGGTGGAGGCTGGACAGGTTCGGGTGAAGGACCACCCCCTGCTGCTGCGACAGAAGTTCCTCCCGAAAAAGCAGTCGGATCAGAGTACAGATTGCCAGACTGAGTAGCTCCGGATACCATATTCTCCTTGCCCAATCCGGAGCCACAAGAGTGACTTGGGCCCGGTCGGGCCTGATTATCTTCAGCACTCTGGGCAGAAGTGATATAGGTGGAAAAGCGAAAAACAGACCGCAACTCCACTCATGACAAAAAGCATCTCCGAGCGAGTGCCACCTTGGAAATTCCAACGCGCAGAATTGATGACATTGCGCGTTCTCTTTGGTGGCGAATAGATCTAACCAAGGCTCTCCCTACTGCCTGGAGTTCAGGGAGCCTGCCAAGTGTTGAACCCCCAGAGACATGCCCCAATGTTCCAGCCATGTCCAGAGGCGCAGAGTCTCCTGACATAGGGTCCATGACCCCACCCCGGCCTGCTTATTGCAATACCACATGGCGGTGGTGTTGTATGAACATCTGCACTACCTGTCCCCGGACAGAGGGAAGGAATGTTTTCAGAGCAAGTCGAACAGCCCGCAGCTCCAGAAGGTTGATATAGAGCCGGGACTCCGCTAGAGACCAGAGGCCCCTGATCTCCGCCTCTCCCATGTGGCCACCCCATCCCAGGAGGGACGCATCCGTCACCACTGTGAGCTTCGGTTGGGGAAGGGAGAGGGATCTGCCATTGACCCAATCATGGTTCGTGCCACCACTGTAAGTGTCGTGCAGTGCCCTCCGCGATCTGGACGTGGTCTGACAGGTTGCCCTGATGCTGCGCCCACTGGAACTTTAGGTCCCATTGCAGAGCCCGCATATGCCACCTGGCATGATGTATCAGCAGGATGACCGCCTTCAACAACCAGTCGTCTGGATAGGAGAAGACAGACCCCCGATTGGCGCAGATGAACTGCGACTACCGCCATCACTTTCGTGAACACCAGAGGGGAGCTGGTAAGGCTAAAGGGGAGAACGGTAAACTGGCAGTGCTCGTGGCCTACCATGAACCGCAGGTAAC
Source organism: Lissotriton vulgaris (assembly GCF_964263255.1). Lineage (NCBI taxonomy): Eukaryota > Metazoa > Chordata > Amphibia > Caudata > Salamandridae > Lissotriton > Lissotriton vulgaris. The sequence continues at coordinate 727,753,972 of NC_141700.1, read as the reverse complement.
ACCGGTGGGCCGGCAGGACAGGAACATGAAAACAGGCGTCCTGCAAGTCTCACGCAACCATCCAATCTCCTGGATCATAAGCAGACAAGACCTGAGCCAAAATCAACATCTTGAACTTCTCCTTCCGGAGGAAGCGATTGACGTTCCAGAGGTCCAAGATGGGACGCAGACCCCCATTTGTCCTTCTTGGGGACCAGAAATTATTGGTAATAACAACCATTCCCTACTTCTGGCCCAGGAACGCACTCAATGGCCCCCTTGCCAAGAGGGCCGCGACTTCCTGCTGGAGAAGTGCCAAGTGTTCCCCCGACATGCGGTGGTACAGAGGTGGCATGGCTGGAGGGGTGGACTAAAAGGGAAGGGAGTAACGCTTGCGGATGATCTGCAACACCCACTTGTCCGATGTGATGGCATACCCATGGGGGAGATGATGGCGGATCCTGCCACTCACTGGCATGGGGTGCCCCACAAAGCTCGGATTAGGAAGGTTTGGAGGCAGAAGCAGCGGGGCGGAGGTGGACTGACCCCCAAGCGGATTCCCAGAACCGCCCCTGCGGAAACTGCGTCAGCGGCAGAGCTGAGGCAGGTTCTGCATAGGCTTGCTGAAGGAACGTGCCTGGACGCCCCTTCCCTGGCCACAAAAGGAATGAAAAACAGGAGTGGCTGGGCTTTTCGTGGAAAGACCTAAGGACTTGGCCGTGGCCCGTGAATCCTTAAAACGCTCGAGCACACTGTCGGCTTTATCGCCAAACAGGTGAGTGCCATCAAAGGGCATGTCCATGAGTGAGCTTTGGACATCTGGCGAGAACCCAGTAGATCTCAACCAGGCATGGCAGCGAAGTGCCACAGTCGTAGAAATGGCTCTACCTAGTGAGTCTGCGATGTCCGAACCACACTGAATAGCGAACATAGCAGCATCTTTACCCTTGGCAACAGCTTGAGACAGCACAGCTTGGGTCTCTTCAGGACACTGAGGCAACACCTGTGCAACGGTATCCCACACTGCATGGGAATAGCGGCCCAATAGGCATGCACTGTTCACTGACCGCAGCCCTAAGCTGGCCGAAGAGAACAACCACTTGCCGAACTGCTCCAGGTTCTTAGAGTCCTTATCCGGCAGAGCCGTGGGAAAGGCACTATGGGACGTCGAAACTTGGATGGCCAGGCTCTAGGGCATAGGATGAGTGGTCAGAAAGGCAGGGTCAACCGGCGCCGGGCGATGACGCCTGCCGATGACGCCTGCCGACGTTCTTATCCACAGGGGCCCCTGTGGCTGGCCGCGACCAAGTGCCCAGTAAGACGTCAGTGAGGACGTCATTAAAGGGCAGCAGGGGCTCCTACAAAATGGACGCCGTCTGAGCACCTCAGTGAGGAAATTATTCTTTAGGGCCACCATAGGGAGATCAAGGTTGAGGACCTCAACAGCCCGACAGAGCACCATCGTGTAAGAAGCGCCCTCCTCCATGGTCGGCAGAGGAGAGGCAAACCCTGGGTCAGAGGAGGCATCAAGGCTGCCAGCCTCCTCTAACTCGTCCGCCCAGTCCTGCTTAGAGTCGCACTGACGAGTAAGAGGGTCCTCAGACCCCTCCCAGTCGTTCTCCACCTCCGCCGTACGTGGGACAGACTGCGGCGGCAGGGTAGGGACCGGGGAAGGAACAAACTGCGCCGGGAATGGCGTCGGACGGGGCCAAACAGGTGCTGTGTCCAAATGCAGATCCCAGGTAGGGACAAAATTGTCCTGGAACGTGGGCAGGGGCGGAAAAAATGGCATCCACTGCGGTGCCGGAGGCGGAGCTGAGGGTGGCGCTGGGGCTGGAGCCAGCAGTGTGGGACCTTGTGGCGCCGGAGCCGCTGACGGGCCCAACAGGATCCTGACATGGGACCGCGGGCCCAAGGGCGCGCCGGGGGGAGCCAGAGGCCTAAACAGGCAGTCCATGGTAGCAAGAAATTCTTGCACCTATGCGGGAGTCGCCGACGGACCCGGGTAAGGTGGGTAGGCCGAGGGACTCCCGGGCTCCAAAGGAGCCGCAGTGGCAGAACCCCTCGTCTGCATCCGGGGACCGATGGGGGGACGTCGGAGAGCGACAACGCTTCTTCGACTTCTTTTGTGTTGTCTATTACCCGAATCGGAGGGTGAAGACTTGGAGCCTGAGGAGCGATGATGGTGGCCCTGCGAGCGGCGCTGGGACGAGTGCCGGATCTCAAGCAGCTTCCGGCGCCGCTCCCCCAAGGCCTTCGGGGCCATGGCCAGACAGTCCATACAGGACCGGGAGTCGTGGTCGCTCTTCAGGCAGTAGAGACAGACGTCGTGGTGGTCCACCACCGGCATATTGCGAGGGCAGGCCCCACAAGACTTATAACCAGGCATCCCTACAAGCACCAGAGTAGACTCAAACTTACAGGAGGCAAAAGTCTCAAAAAGATAGTCAAAAAATGACTAAGGTACCTCCTCTAACAGGATCTGCACTTACTGCCGCTGTAAAAGAAAAAAATGGACGTCAGCAAGCATGGGTGGCGCCTAAGTAGTCTCCATGATGTCATCTCGGCGCATACAACGCCAGCGACGGACGAGGAGCCGCGCGGCGCCACCTACTGACGCACAGAGGTACTGCGAGCGGAAACTTGTTGAAAGGCAGGAGGTGTTCCAAGAAGGAGACACCTGGATGCAGGACCACCGTCAAGATGTTAGTCTTGACGTCTACCAAAGGGAGCTGAAGGTCTATTTCGTGCTCAGGCTGGTCTTGCAAGTGGTCCAGCGACACCTCCCAATCCTCTTCCATTTCAGCCCATCAAAATAAGGCTGAGGAACTGACTGAGGACCCAAAAGGTGCCATCTGCACTGGAATCAGTGTCAAAAGGTGGCAATCCGGCTCATCAGGGATAAGGATGGGACTGGCAATGCCGGGGGCGCCGGCGGCATATGGAGTCTTGGCATGGGGGTCGCCGCTAGAAAAGGTCTCAGGGTACGACCAGCGCTGCTCTGTATCCACCACCGGATCTATTGGGGGCAACGGCCAGAGCCACCGGCGCAGAACCCAATGGAGCCCTTCCTGAGCCTCTGGGGGCGGAACACGCACTGGGTGGATCAGGTCACCAAAACATGAGGTACATGGCATCATAGAAATCTTTAAGTTGTGTGAGGATTGCTCAGGCTCCTGGAAATGCAGGTTAGCGCGGAGCCGACCTAGACGCAGGTTCCGCAGAACGAGGCCTAGAGCATCGAGGCTCCTTCATCACATCAGTCAATGGATGGAGAGAAGACGAAGCATGCTTTGACTTCTTGTGTTTCTTATGCTTATCTGACCCCCTCGACGACTTTGCGAGGGTGGACGAGGATTTCGGACTCCTAGAGCAGTGGCCGGACTTTCTTTGCGACCGGGAATGAAACCTCCGGGGCGAGCGACATGGGCCCCAAGTAGCTTTAGGGACTGCTCCCTCAAAGCCTTTGGAGCCATCGCCCAGAAGTCGGAACCCAACTTTGAGACATGGTGACGCTCTGGGCACTAGAGAAAAATTAAGTGTTGATCCGTCACTGACATGGAGCAGTGAATCCGTCACGTACATGGCGCTCTGGCAGGCGCCGCACGGTTTGATACCATAAGTATTCTATGACATTGAGTAAAGACCTATGCATCAAAAATAGTCGACAAAATGTAGAAAAAAGCTTGTAAAAATTGACAGAGGGTAGTTCTCTTCACAGATTTACGCTAGTTGGGCCGGAATGAACAGAACGGACATCAACGCTCTGAGGTGGCGTCTACATAGGTAACACGGGGTTACTTCCGGTGCAAACGATGCAGACTATGTCATAAGGACCTGCCCAACGCCACCTACCAGCCCACATTGTATTGCTCAAGCAAAGGTTTATGGATCCAGCCTGACACCTGGGATATTCTAAGGTAAGGAATCTGTGGCTAGATGTCTATGAGATCCAGTCTTATCCCTAGGAAAATCAACTAGAGATAATAGAAATACCACTAGGATATCCCCTGGATATATACTAACAGAGGAGAAAAACTAATATTGACTATGTATTAACAAGAGAAAAACTAGAACAGCCATCCAAGACATAATTGTGGCCCTACTATATGAATAGAGACCAACCTACAGATGATCCAGATAGGGTATCCCATACTTGAACCTGAAAATGGAAAGGATTCTATAACAAAAAGAATCCAACTGATTTTGTATTTTCCATCTAAAGACAAAAAACCACAACGTGTGAACCCAAACTACAAACAATTATAGTCAGTTGAATTATGTAAACAGTTGTCACCTAGAAGAGCAATCCTTTAATATAGTAATAAAAATCTTCTACGAAGGTAGAAGGTATGAGGCAAACACCTATTCTCCTCATGTACAAACGTATATGGACTTCTTCATAGAGAAGAAAAAGTACACCATTATATGAAAATGTCCTTAAGAAAAGAAGGAAACCTTGAGTAATAACACAAAGCGTGATATAGAATCGCCTAGAGACTACATCTTCTTGGACACCTAAAACAGCCTGACGTAATTCCAGGAAAACGAAACAATGTTCAAAGAACATTTATAAACCAACAAATGTCTACATGAATGTGGAGAACAGCTACCAAACTGCAATTGCTAGAAGACCGAACCTGAAGAGCAAAAACATACAGTGTCTTAAGGTTCACAAGATGTTAACGTCTTAGTCCCAACCTACTTAATCTAGAAAAAATAAAGAACTTTTACTATTACCAATAAGGAAATTTCACTATTACTTAGATGTAAAGCAAATACCAGAAGTAGTACAGGGCTCGACAAATGTACTCGCCCGCTCGCAAATGCGACTGAATTTTGTGCAGGTCGAGTCAGTTTCAAGGCCTACTTGACCGGCCTGGCGAGTGACTCTGGTAGGTGCAGTAGCATATGGAAGGCTCTAGGTGGCAGCATTGTGGATCATGCACGCGGGTGCGGTGCGCCGTGGAAGGCTTTAGGGGGCATCATGCACATCACGCGGGTGCGGTGCGCCGTGGAAGGCTTTAGGGGGCATCATGCACATGTATTGTTTGGGTGCCAGGGCCGTCAATCATGTAGCGCGCGTAAGCGCTACCAATGACGGCCCTGGCCTGCCCCCGCGCTGTGCTGCTTAAAGTGCAGCAGTGACGTAGCACGCCACCACGCGCTCTCCTCGGTGGAGTCGGGACTTGGGACAGAGTGCAGGGCGATTTGGCAGAGGTGAGTCAGTTTTTACATTAAATTTCATTTAGGCCGACCGCAAAACTTATCACAGTGAGCAGTAGTGTCTTTTTGATTTCGCTGAGCTATTGTTCTTAGCGCGCCGCTGCCTGTGTTGTGTGCGAGTTCAGTCCGTGAGTGTGATTTATTAATGTAAGCAGCATAGCTTATGGATATCGTATCAAACCTTGTCTACTTTTATTTTCTTTTGTCTAGCAAACAAAAAAAACCTTGTTTTCTATTTTGGAGAATTGGAAACCCTTCCTTTGCTACTTCAGACTGGGATGTTATTCCTGTATAATTATTCTACAATTCCTCTTTGACAATTGGAAAGGGGGCTCATTATTACTTGTCCCATTGTCAATCGCACTGTTATCGCCAGCCCCTCTCCTGTCCTACAGCCCTCAATCAATGTACTACTGTGGTTAACAGTACCCGTAAATTCGTTTTTCATAATTTTCTTTGCTAGTTTGAATCTGCTAGTTTCTACTACCCCTGTGTTACTCTTATTTGGACTTCAATCGGGTATATCGGGTGCGAGATTAAATAGAAGCATCCTCCTTACCCTTGCTATTACTGTCGGAGGCAGTACAGTTCAAGGAATAATGCTGACACTAATGAATATACGGTTACTGCTGTCAATTAGTATATATGCACTATGGAATGAACCTCTGCCTCAACTACTTGTTTATTGTGGATTGGAGAAAAGGGGGAAGTCTCCTCTAGTGCACCAGCATCATCGACACAATCCTCCCTGACCCCTACTGGAGGCACTTACAGTACATATTGTTTCTGCAGTTCATGGTCTATGGCGGGTCTCACTGGGCTCTAAATATTTGTATGGGCCCCTTGTAGTGGAGATTTCTTGCATGTTTCATGGAGCAGCATGGAAATTCCGTCCTGGCTCATTACTGGTTTATTTTTCAGATTAGCCCTTTTGTTGTTTTAATATCCTAGATGCAAATATGATATCTGAATTATGTTTGAGCACATTTTCTTCCAAGTTGGCAACCTATCCGTTGACACAAGAATGAGCAAAAGGGGACCTGGCGGTCCACCCCAGTGACAGGCTATCTGTGACGCAGTAATCACACAGGCTGCCTCACGGAGCCTGACACAGCACAGTCCGTTGAGCATGTAACAGTTGGCTAATCATTGTGTGACTCATGTTCTCCAGATGCTCATTATTCCGATCATAATACCCTGTACAAGGTTTACCTACAAGTTGATCATATCTAGCTTTGTCAGGGAAGGTAGCACTACCTCTAGTGAGACAATTGCAGGATAATCCATTTGTGCCGGTTATTGCTTGAAAGCACTCCATCTGCAACTTTGCATTAGCTTTCCTTTGGTTTTACTCGTAATTGGGTAGCAGCCTTTCTAACAAATCTGACGTTTTTCATTGTCCACCCACAGGAGAAATAGTGTTTTTCTGGAGTAGAAATAGTGTTTTCTGGAGTAGAAAGTTGTTTGATGTAGAATTGTGTTTTTCTGGGTGTCAGGTTCATAGGTTTTCGAAGCAGTGGACTTCTTGATGACTAGTTTCGCACAGGCACCAAACGCTGCCATAGAGGCCACTTCTGATACACCTGGATTTAAGTCTGAGTTTACAAAGAGTTTGGAAGTCTCTCCTTTGCCATTCCTTAATTTTGACGCTGAAAATAAAAGTGTATCTATAAAATGGGACCAACCAGTCCTTTTTAAACTTAGTCTATCAGAAATATTTTACTTAATTGACTGGATTAACACTGGGCACAATGGTGTAACCTGGTGCTTTCAAATGACATGCAGCTGTAATCCCCGAATATACATTTATGCTGTGGTCATTGAAAAGCGTGTGAGGGTGTTGGTTACCACATTTTCAACAAAATGAAGCCATTAGTCATCTGATAGCCCACCAGCAGGCAGAGCTTTATTGATTACATAATAGCAGACTGCTCCCATATGGTAAACACTTAAACTAGTTAGAGACTAGAAGCTTACTGCTCTGTGTCTACGTTTTCCTTTTTCATCTTCAACAGCGTTTCGGCTTAGCCGTGGAGCACATGGTTTCTTTAAACTGCAAACATCATCATCTTCGTGGGGATCACTGCGAGTTACTGGATGCTTGGTGGTTAGTGCCCTTCCATTTCTAGTGCTGTGCAGCAGTTTCATCTTATATCCGAGTTTGTCATATTGGGGTAAATTTACGATATGTTTCCCTCATCTTCATTGCTTGATTTGGTAATTAGCTTAGTATGCTGCACTGATTGAATTTTGTCTTTAAATAAGATTCGATATATTTGTGCAACATGTCACTGTGAGTTGAAAATGAATGTTGTAAATGAATCTGTAAAGCGTTATGTGCAAATCAGTTGCATTAGAACAATGTTTACTATGCTGGTGTACTTTATTTGTATTTTGTATTTTTTTGCCATGTATGTTCGCAGAAACATTCCCCACAGCACTTTGATACACACATAGGGAGGTAAATGGATGAAATTTGCCGTTTATTTGGGTGGCCAACGTTTTCCTGGGTTGTTGGCGCTGCAAATGTTTTGAAAAAAGTCCATTATGCAATCAATTGTGGGTCGAGTGCATTGCTGTTAGGTCGAGTAGAAAAGTCTACTCACTCGACCTGCAGGTCAAGTGAGATTTGTTAGATTTATCGAGCCCTGTAATACTTGCATATACTGGTAAATCAGGCTACAAACTAACTTGGAGGACACAAGAAATTATGTTTTTCCTTTTTTAGACTGAAACTCAGGGCTGTACAACCCCATCAATGGAACAATTCTATTAAAGGACAGCAAAATTAACTCAGGCAAAGTGTGAGGTCGCACATATATATACATGGCACTGTCACACATTAACAACAGGTATAGGAGGATTATTTTAAATAAACTCTGTTACAATATGTGAACCATAGATGGAGACTCCCATGGAGTATTGATTTCCAAAATGTCCCTATAAGTGATAGCAAAGCTCTCCAATGAGGGAATTACTTCACAAGCTGAGCAATACTGTGTGTGTGTGCGTGCGAGTGTGCATGTGCTTAACCAAGCATACAAAATATGCTCTACTCAAAGCATGGAACAAACCATAATGGTTATCAATTCTTGAGCACAAGCTCTTCTTCAGAGTAAAGACAAATCTCTATGACCTGTGTATCAGGCGACAACCCATTAAGGATCAGAAAAAGAAAACACATGAAAAGCTGTCATCTGCAGACCTAAAGTAATAATCCAGTACTTCTACACTTAACAGTAAATATAAATAATGAAAACCTATCATAGGATAGGAGCTAATAACTTTAAAGAATAGGACTCCACTTGAAAAGAGTCTTTTAGAATAACTGCCCATATAATACCCTTTATCAGCGTAACATGTTGAAATAAGGGGGATGATGTATGTAAATAACAATATGCATGTAACCATTAACACCTGGATTACACACTACTTTGTTTGCCATCATAAGGAATATGCAACTTATTCAACCATAACAATTATCCTTCCAAAATTCAGAACAATCAAAGATGTGTCTTTGTTGGAGCGACCTGCCCTAAATTGTTACAAAGCAGAATCTGCATGTACACCATAAAATGGCATATCTTTTCGGCTATTCTGCACTGCCTCAGAAATTCCAGATTGATGCAGCCATGCATCTCTTCGCAGCACAGTTTATTGAGCCCTAGCAATTCCCTAATAATCTGTGGTATCCATACCACTTGTTATGGTAAATGTTGCTGCTTCTCTGCCATCCGACACCCACAGTGGCAGTTCACTTCTGGCTTCCTCAGAATGAGCAGGGAGAAAATGCTCCATAACGCATGGGAAAGCCTGCCCAGAACGTAATATTTTAAGACCGCAATGCTGCACTACCCGAAGAAAATATCTTGCTCCCACAATTTTCCAGTCATCTGCAATCAATGCTTGGCGGGACTAGAGGAAGGACACTAGGCTCCGCAGAAGCTGTATCTACTTTCACAACCAGACCCTTTGTGGAGGGATGTTTTTTTAAATTTATTTATTTTTTCAAAACTTTTTATTTGAGTCAGGGCATAATTTAACTACAAAGCATCTACTTACATTGCAGTTCATTGTTTCATACTCCTTCGACATCTTACACCTCATTAAGCGCCACAGTACAAAAAGCATGACATTATACATGTATCAATCTACCAGGGGCTCTCCACCCTCTCCATCTAATATCTTATCCGTCTGCACCCTTGGTGGTTCACAGATGTAGCCCCTAAATGTATTCCAGGCCCTCCATACCCTATTCCACTTTGGAGGACAACCTCGATTGACAAACACTGCTTTTTCAGCCACCATAGCGGCGCCCATGTCTTTGCACCATGCGGCCAGTGTCAGCGACTCTTCCGAACCCCATTTCGGGCAATATTACGCTTTGCAATCATTATCCCCAGTGCGGTCCAATCCTGTGCTGGATGAGTAAGGTCATTCGGCTCCCAGACATTCAATAGGCAGCTCTTGGGCTTGGGAACCAGTGACACCTCCTCTGTTTGTGATATCGTTCTCATCACTTTTACCCAGTAGGCTTCAATTTTGTAGAATTGCCATATGGTGTGATAAAATGTACCCTCCTCCCCACACCTTCGTAGACAGAATGGATGCTGGATTGTCCCTATTTTGCAGATGGTTAGCCTAGTGTAGTAGGTGTGACATAGTATTTTGAGTTGTACTCATCTAAGCTTCAAGGGTATTCCCACCTCGCGTGGGGATGCTAGTGCCTCCTGCCAATCAGTATCATCAAATTTCCCTATGTCTCGGGTCTATTTTTCCCTGAGTGTCGCAGTAGGATCAGTCAAGTTGTTAACTAGTTTTTGGTAGGTGCAGGAAGTGGCCTTTTTTTGCATGTAATCAGTCAGCAGCCTATCTTCCAGGGGAGTGGCCTCCAGGACCTCAGTGCCAGGTGGTAAGGCTACCTGCAGTGCATGTTTAATCTGCAGATATCGGAATATTTCCGAGGCTGCCAGGTCATATTGCCTTTGCAGCCGTTCAAATGTGATTCCTCCCCTTTGTCCCACAGATCACCCACCGTGGAGATGCCGATCGCATCTCATTGGGCAAAGCCCTTACTGTTCTTGAGTCGCCCAAGCCTCCGTGTATCCCAAAGCGGAGTAAGCTGGGTTATGACTCCTTGCCAGCCCAATTTAATGTTTGCCGCATGCCATATGTTGACTATCTGGATTGTAGGCCCGATTAGTGAAGGGGGCCGTTTTTTGTTGTAAAGTGCTGACAAAAGTCCCTCGTTTTCCAGTCCATATCTATCTGCTTGAAACGCTGGGTTCTGTTTGCGGGGCATTAAGCCACTGATTGATAATTTTCAACTGAGCTGCCCAGTAATAGAAGTGTATGTCCGGAAGAGCTATTCCGCCTTCGTACCACCACCTGACCAATTGTTTTGCGCAATACGCGCTGGTTTGTTTCCTCACAACAGACTGGAGACCTCCGCCGCTATCGCCCTGAAGAAACTTGGCGGCACTGGGAATGGTGTGTTCTCCAAAGCGCACAGGAATCGAGGAAGCGCCATCATTTTAAAAAAGAGCTGCCTTTCCCAGCAATGTCAGCGGCATAGTGCCCCAGTGTATCGCTTCCCGTTTCAAGTGCTCTAGGGGAGGCACCAGGTTCTTTTTAAAGAATTCGTCCGAATTAGCCATTATATGAATACCTAAATACTTAAATGTGTTCTTGGCAATCTGCAGTGGACAATCACTGGGAAGTTGCGGTTGAGGGCCATGAAGCACAAATAAGATCGATTTGGACCAATTTATGGTATAGCCAGATGCCCGGCCAAAGAGTTCACAAATATTTAGGAGCACCATAATGGAGCGCTTAGGGGAGGTCATATATAACATTACATCATCCACATACATAGAAATGCAGTCCTCCCATCCTTCTGCCCATTTTATCCTGCGAATCATTGGTTCCCATCTAATCCACGCCACCAGTGGCTCCAGTACAAGAGCGAATAAGAGCGGAGATAGTTGGAAGCCTTGGCCCGTCCCACGAGTCAATGGAAAGTCTTTAGAGATATGACAGTTTGCCGTAACATGTGCAAGTGGTTTAGTATACAGTAGGTGATCAAAGCGCAAAATTTAAGGCCGAAGCCAAGGTGAGTAAGTGTTGCGAAAAGGAAGTGGAGGGATGTTTTAAGAGACAATCCGGATCCCCAGGGGCAGGCCGATGCCTAGGAATTACAGCCCAATACACAGGCATTCTCGTTACTGGCCTTGCCCAATCTCTTAATAAAATGTTGTTTTGAGAGCCATTATAAGGGAGTAAGAGCTCCACTCCTGTCTCCCCCTGGTGAAGTACATTGACTAAAAGGCCCTTGGATAGTTTCACCAAGGGAAGCTGCCAATACAAGACTACAGCTGCTCTACTTAACACGTTTGCATAAGATGAACTCACCTCTGTACCATACCAGGTGGAGACAGTTCAGTCCGAAAATGGAGAGGAATCAATTCCACTGGACTCACTCAGTTCTATCAACCAATTTCCTTCTACGGGAAGGACAGTGTTGCCAAAAGGGTTTTGATCCCTTATATTCTCCTCTTCACCTTGAAAACTACTTATTCCTGTAGGAAAAACAGTGACAGGTTGTCTAGGGACAAATGGAGAGATACCTGAAGCAGAGGGCTCCATAGGCGCTGCATCAGACACCCTTGCAGAGTTGTATCGAAGTCGGTAAGAGTAATGAGCTCTGCGTTGACCAGCACCATCAACGTCATTGGTTGACCAGACTGAAGCAGATAAGGTGGGAACCCCAAAGGGCTGTGCACCTGCACCCTTTTGGAACCAACAATGGATCGTGAGACCTAACTGATCCAGAGGGTAATCCTGCTGGTGCAGATTCAGTTAAGACACCCCACCTCCTTGGGGTTAGAAAGCGCATCAGAAGGAGGCTTAGGCCCGAAGACTATATGCAGGGAATTATAATATTGCTGCATTTGGGCCAGAGTCGTCCGGGCTCCAGGGAAAACAGGGAGGAGCGGGTTAGACTCTAGTAAAGACTTCTCAATCAGAGGTTAGGAGACGGTGTCTCAGACATCTGACTTACAAATCAGTTTCATCTGTTTACACTTCGGGGACTTGTAGGAAGCTGGAGATATATATATATATATATAGAAAATGCTACTTACCAGAATGCATCTGTTCTTGGCATGTTGAGTTGCAGAGTTACACTCTGTGCATAGATCGCCACCTAGTGTTGGGCCTGGATGTTTGCAGTTTGTTTTTATCCTGAAAAGTCTTTGTAAGTCACATGATAGGTGACTCCTCCTTTGGATTATACTGCACATGGGCATCGACTCCATCGGCTTCCACCTAGCTATCCCAGATTTCTATATGGGGTTGCCTTTGTGTGGTGGTGAGAAAGCCACAAAAAGTTGTTTAGTTTTACGAAAGGGTTGTGTTCTTTCAATGTAGTAAAGCAATGCTCTTTTGACATCAAAGGTATGAAGAGCTTTTTCTGCGACTGTGGCTGCGAGATGAATATCGGCAGCTCTACAGATTGATTGAGATGGAAGGGTAAAATGACTTTTGGAAGGAATTTAGGATTGGTTCGGAGAACAACCTTATGATGCATTTGCAGAAAAGGTTCTTGAATGGTGAATGCTTGTAGCTCACTAACTCTTCTTAGAGAAGTAATAGCTACTAGGAAAGCATCTTTCCAAGTTAAGAATTGCAGTTCACATGTATGTAAAGGTTCAAAGGGAGGTCCCATTAACTGTGTGAGAACATAAAAGCCTTTATAGCAGGTACTCTAAAAAGTGATAGATATTGCCTATTTAGTTGGTATGCTGCAATGGTAGCAAGATGCAGTCTAATAGATGTGTACGCTAAGTTACATCTTTGGAGGTGTAGTAAGTATCCTATGATGTGTTGAATAGACATATCTAGAGGATTGATGTTATGACGGTAGATTACAAAACGTTTTCACTTGGCTGCATAACATGCCCTACTGGTGGGACGTCTAGCTTCTTTAATAACGTTCATACAGTCAGGGGGAAGGTTAAGATAACCGAACTCTAGGACCACAGGAGCCAAATCGCTAGGTTGAGCTGAGCTGGGTCCGGGTGTCTGATCTCTCCTTGGTTCTGGTTTAGGAAGCTTGGAAACAGACATAGCTTTTGGTGCAGTACCACAGAAAGTTGCAGCAGTGTGGTGTACCACGGTTGTCTGGCCCAAGTTGGAGCAACTAGAATGAGAGTGAGGGAATGTTGTTGTAGTTTGCGCACCACTAGTGGAAGCAGTGGGAGAAGTGGAAAAGCGTATGTAAATTTACCTGACCAGTTCATCCATATCACATTGCCTTTGGACAGCGGGTGTGGATATCTGGCAGCGAAGCTTGGGTATTTGGCGTTTTCTTGGGTGGCAAAGAGGTCTATCTGAGGTTGTCCCCACATTTGAAAGAACGGATTTGTACCCCTGGAACATGTTGGGCTAAGAGGAAGATGTTTAGAGGTATAGCCCATCTCCATATCTGCTGCGCTAACAGAGAGATGCAGAGAGTGTGTCCCTCCTTGTTTGTTTATGTAGTACATAATGCCTTTAGGGCTAGAAATATGGCCGGTAACTCCAGGTGGTTGATAGGAGTAACTTTTGTTGAGGTGTCCACCAGCCCTGCATGGTGTGCTGCAGTAGGTGAGCACACCAGCCGGAGAGTGATGTGTCCACTGTCATGACTATTTGAGGAACTGGCTCTAGGAACGGTCGGCCTTTGGAAAGGTTTTTGGTGCTCCACCATTGCAGAGAGTGTTGAGTCTGACTGTTTACCAACACTAGGTCTGTTAATTGACCTTGAGCCTGGTTGCCTGGTTCCATTGTCGTGCTAAGCACTCTTGAAGAGGACGCATCTGTAGTCTTGCATGAGGCACTATGAATATGCAAGAGGCCATCATTCCTATAAATTTCATGAACACTCGAGCTGGAAGAGAGTGTTGCGGTTGGAATTTTGTTAGAAGAGCCTGCATATTTGTTATCCTGGCAGGAAAGGAATAAGCATAAGGTAGCACTATTGATGTGTTTTTTGTGGCACACAGATATTGTTATACGTGGGACGGTTGCAGATGGGACTTGGTGTGGTTTATTGTGAACCCCAAATTGTGGAGTAATTGGAAGGTGGTGTGAGTGTGTTGTACACACTAACTGTATGAGCTGGCTTTTGGGAGCCAGTCGTCGAGATATGGGAAGCCGTGAATGTGCTGTCTTCTTAAGTGTGCTGCTGCCACTGCTAGGCACTCAGTAAACACTCTTGGTGCTGTTGTGACTCCAAATGGGAGTACCTTGAATTGATAGTTCTGACCGTCCAGTATAAATCTGAGCTATTTTCTGTGAGCTGTGTGAATGGGAATGTGGAAATTGGCGTCCTTGAGATCTATAGTGGCAAGGAAGTCGTTTTGTAAAATGAGAGGAAGGACCTGCTGGAGTGCGACCATATGGAAGTGGTCCGATTGTATGTACAGGTTTAGTGGTCTGAGGTCTAGAATAGGCCTTAGAGAGCCATCCTTTTTTGGGATCAGAAAGTACAGGGAGTAAACTCCCTTGTTTTGTTGATGTGGTGGAACTAGTTCTAATGTGCTTTTTTGTAGGAGGGATATTACCTCTTGCCTCAGCAGAAGCAAAAGTTCCTGTGACATTGGGCGCTGTTTGGGTGGTATGTTTGGGGGGGTAGATGTTAGTTCGAGACAGTAACCCGATTGAATTATTTGTCGCACCCACCTGTCTGATGTGATGTTGGCCCAGACAGGAAGGAATTGTTGTAGTCTTCCCCCAACTGGAGTGGAATGTGGTGGGGGAAGTGACGGGAAGTCATTGGTCAGGGGTGGAGGCAGGGCGGGAAATGTTAGTTTTGGCTCTGCCTTTGTTGTTGCTACCCCTGTAACCCCCTCTTTGGTAGCTCCTACTGTAGGTGGATTGGGTAGGGCGTTTGTAAGAAGTAGAGGAACTATCTGAGGAATAGCCTCTGGTGGTGCTTACGTAGGATGAACGGCGAAAGGAGCGTCTGGGAGCTTGCGACTGCAAGGCTCCCATAGATTTAGCGGCGTCGGTATCCTTTTTCATTTTTTCAAGTGATACGCGCACATTAGGCCCACATAAGTGTTGCTCATCAAATGGTTGGTTGAGTATGGCACTTTGTACTTCAGGTTTGAAACCTGAAATACGCAGCCAGGCATGCCTACGCAAAAGGACACTGGTATTAATCGCCCTTGAAGCAGTATCTGCTTCATCTAGGGCACAACGAATAGAGATATTGGTGATGGTTTTACCCTTTTGCAAAAGTTAATTGGCCCTATTTTTGAACTTGTCTGGAAGGTGCTGAATTATGGATTCTAACTCATCATAATGTGCCCTGTCGTACCTTGCTAGTAGTGTCTGAGTATTGGCAATACGCCATATGTTTGCTGCCTGTGACGACGTTCGTTTGCCTGAGGCGTCCAGGAGTTTAGACTCTTTATCTGGTGGGGGAGCCTCACCTGATGTTTGGGAATTGGCTCTTTTGCGTGCGTTGGAGACTACAAGAGAGTCTAGTGGTGCAGGCCCTTTAATGTAGGCTGGATCTGAGGGGGCAGTCTTCTACTTCTTCGCAATTCGGGGGTTGATGATTCAAGCCCTAACTGGATCTTTGAAGACCTCTGGCGCATGCTTAATGACACCTTTAAGCATGGGTAAAATGGAGGAGGACCATTGTGTGGTGTCATAGGTATCCATAAGGAATTCCTCCTCTACTGGGTCAGTATGTAGGTCGACCCCATGGTATTGGGCAGCTCTATGGACAAGTTGGTTAAATTCCATAATGTCCTCTGGTGGGGAAGGCCTGGAGGGGTATATGTCATCTTGTGGCATGTTAGGGACGTTTGGGGTGCTATAGTCATCCCAATGGTCAAGTGAGCCAGGAGGACTAGGATTATCTAGTGGCTCATTATCTGCATCACCTTCTGTGCCATCAGTGGTGTTATCCCCGTTATCATCGTCTAATGGAATAGGAGATGGTATGGGGGGGTGATGTGGTGGAGGAGAAGGTATACTTAGAGGAGAGGTTACAATGTCCTTCGTAGGATGAGGAGCTGGCGCAGGCGTGTCTAATGGTCGTTTTTAAAACTAAGAGTCAATTGACCAGTTTTGGGATCTTTAACCAGAGTCTTTTATGTAGGATCTGGATGAAATAGTTCCTCTGTGGGAGGTAGATCCTTCGGTGCCGAGGTCTTTCGTTCCGTAGGCTTTTTCGGCACCGAACCGGTAGCATCTTTTGGCTTTGAAACATGTTCTTTTGAAGTGTCTTTAGCCGGTGGACGTGTGTTTTTTTCGGTTCCGAGGCTTTTTTCGGCTCCAAGGCATGGGAGTCGGGTCCTTCGGTGGCAATTTTTTGCTCGACTCCGAGTGAGATTTGGGCTCCGAGGCGCTGGTGCCGGTCTTCGGCGCTGAGTGCTTAGATGTGGAAGCAGTCGGCCTGGAGGAGGAAGATGGCTTCTTTTTCGGTGCCAGTAGGTGTGTGTCGGCACCAGGGGTAGGCTGACTCAGGCCTGAGTCACCTAAAGGATTATTAGGCTTCTTTGCCGAGCTCGAAGACAGGGCATGGGAAGCAGTCTCTCGGTGTGCACCCGGGCCCGAAGGCGAAGGTGTGACCGAAGCCTTTTTGGAGGGTGTCGAGAAAGGGTCCGGTCGACAAGTGTACTTACGACCCGCTGTGCCGGAGTGATGTCTTCGACGTCTGAGTCGCCGTCGACGCCATGTTCTCGCTCATGTTCTGGCACGTCGACGCCTCTAAGAAGATGTCGTCTGGGATCGAAGATGACGCGCGAGCCATGGTTCTTTGAGCTCGTCAGTCCCGAATCGTCTTTTTGGAGCGGAAGGAGGCGCAAGCTGAACAGTCTCTGGCCTCGTGCTCCGGTGAGAGGCAAAGGTTGCACACCTCATGGAGATCGGTGTGGGGAAACTTTGACCCACATTAAGGACACTTCTTGAATGCCGTCCTTTCCATTAGCCAGAAGATAAGGCCTGGGTAGGCCCGAAGGCCTTTGTCGACGACCGGAATCGAAGATTTCGAAGTTGTGAAGGGTCGCGTCAATTGGAAACGTGTTCCAGACAATACCGTCGAAAAGGGTGAAGACTCCGCGCCGAAGGAGAATCCGTTCCAAACCGGAGTGCAGGAAAAACATCCGAGCCCGATGGCGGAAAAAAACAATCTAAGGATGGAGCCGATGTCCATGCGCAGTATAATCCAATGGAGGAGTCACTTATCCTGTGGCTTCCAAAGACTATTCAGGACAAAAAGAAACTGCAAACATCTGGGCCCAACACTAGGTGGCGATCTATGCACAGTGTGTAATCTGCAGCTCATATGCCTCGAATATATATCCATAGTAAGGTATAATGTGCACAGAGTCTCGTGGATCCCCAGATGTTTACAGAGGCTAAAGTAAATAATGCCAATGCTCTTTTCTGATAGTGTGCGGGAGCAGTTAGGCTAAACAGAGGGCAGTGTTAAGCATTTGTTGTACACACGGGCAAGAAGTTATTACACACACTCAATGACTAAATCCGAGAAAGACGGTTTGTAAAAATATTAAAGATTTTTAGATCATTTTTACAACCATAAACGTTGATGCAGGATAAATGCTTTCGGAAATATAAATTTGCAAAGCTCGGTGAAATAGCAATAATTCAAGAGTTCAGTTCAATGCGGATGTACCGCTAATAATGTGACCGCCACAGTCACTGCAAAGAAAGGTATTGAGTTAAAGGGCGGGAGATTGCCAACACATTTACCGCCAGGGAGCATCGGGTCACCACAGGCAGTTCTCAACTGGTATGATGAAGGTCTTGGGGTGCCCAGGGCTTGTGTACAGCAGGCAGTATCACGTCACCTGGATCGAAAGTAACGGAGGTCGCAGGCAGTTGTCCATGTCATCGTCTGCAGTGGTCCACTACCTTGGAGGTTTCAGAGCAGGCCGTTGCGGTTGGGGCGGTCGTGCCCAAGCTGCTACTTTGGGTGCAGCGGACGCCACCGGCAGGAGGGTGCAGGCTCACAGGAGCAGGACTGTTCACAGCATTGGTTGCAGGTGCTGTGAGGATGCACTGAAGGGGATCAGTCAGCGGTGTGGAGGTCAACAAAACTTTGTTGCTGCAACTGGAGGCTTGGTGCAGAGACTAGCAGGGTTTTGTGCTGGTTTCTTTCTGCAGCTGAGCTCAGTTCTTGGTCCAGCAGTACATCGTCTTCTGTTTATTTTCGTCCATCGAATCTGAGAATTAAGGTTAAGGGGTGGACCTAAATACTAATTTTAGAGGTACTTACTTTTAGGATGACTACACCCTTTGTATGTGCACTCCCTTTGCGGAGGGGGCATAGCCCTTACCCTATTGGCTAAAATCCCCTGAAACATTAAGAAGGATGTTCAATGGAGGGTGTCACTTCAGCTCAGGACACGAGGGGGGACACACCTCTCCTGCTTACTAATTTTCCCACTGACCTTGCTGCTAAAAGTGGGGTTGCGTCATGGGGGCGGTTATCTCCACTAGCTGGATAGACCTTGGTCAGCATAGCAAAGTACAGGAAGCCTTTGAGGCTCACTGCTGTTCTATACAGTTTGTGATTGGGGTTACCCGTGGAACACCTCCACCCAGAGCAAGCTTTGTTTCTGAAACACAAGAGCAAAAGGCTAACACCTCAGGGGGTCAGAAACATTTCTAGAAGTGGAAGGCTGATGCAGACCAGTCAGGCACATATTAGTGGTTTGGTAGGTTTGCAGGGGGCACCTCTGAGGTGCCCTCTGAGTACATGTATTAATGAATCTAACACTTGCATCAGTGTGGGCTCGTTAACCTGAGATGTTTGGTACCAAACATCTGGGAATTCGTTGAAGACATCATGGAGCTGTGCAATGTTTATTGACCAGTTCCCAGCCCATGTGCTCAGTATGGCTTCACTGTGCACTTATGATGTCCAAGAATAGACAGACACTATAGGGGCATATCTGCTCAAGCAGTTATGCCCTCACATGATGTATAGTGCACCCTGCCTTAGGGCTGTAAGGTCTACTGTAGGGGTGACTAACCTATGCCTCTTGCAGTGCTGGTAGGCCTGGCATATGGGGCTGTGTGCCAGGTCAACTAATCACTTATCAGCACCAAAACATGCAGGCTGCAGTGGCAGTCTGCATGTGTTTGGTGAGGGGTCTCTTGGGGTGGCACAACACATGCTGAAGCCCTTGGGGACCCTCTCTGAACACAATGCCCTTGGTACCACTGAAACATTTTACAAGGGACTTATATGTGAGCCAAAGGTGTGCCAATTGTGGAAACATAGGTACAGTTTGGGAAAGAACATAGGCACTGTGAACCTGGTTAGCAGGAACCCAGTGCATATTCGGACAAAGATGCATCAGAGTCAGGCAAAAAGTGGGGATAACCATTTCAAAAGGAGTACTTTCCTACAGGACTTAAAGGGTAAAGCACCCTCACAGGAATAGCTCCTCAAGTGATCTCTGGACTTCGAGGAGGATCGGCAATGATGCAGGGCCTCTGCTAGCTGCACCGCCAGAATTCTCAAGCAACGCTTCCTCAACGCCTTAGGTCAAAGACAACAGGAACCACACTCCTTGGAGTTGTGATGTTCTCTGAGGCACCACATACAGAAGGTATAAACATCTGTGATCAACATTTGTCTGCCACAAGATCCCATGGGGCTTAAACCCCTAAGACATTTCAAGAAAAAACACAGTTTGCTCGAAAAACTGTTGAGATGAGCTTAAAACGGCCCTCTAATCTACTTGATCTGTATTGCAAGAGCGAAAAAGTAGAAACGGACGTTACCGAGGAGGTTATATGGACTAAGTCGACTTCACATCAGGTGAATGACCCTGATAAGGAATTGAGCAATGCCCTCTTTCGATGAGCAGATGTGCTATGGAAAAATGTCCAGATCTAGTCTCCCTCCCGCAGGAGGATTCTAAAGTAAGGAATCTGCGGCTAGATGTCTCTATCAGATATGATTTTTCTCCCATTACCCAATTTCTCTTATTCCTAAACTGTGTGAAATACTGTCCCTAGCAGCAAAGTGGAGGACAGCTTGAGGTACCAATCTCTTTTTTACTATGCCCTAGAGTTTGATTCTTCAGATCATTTGAATGAATTGTAGAAACGCAGGAATTGTTTTTTTTTTTACCTTGAAGTTTGCCAGGCAAGAAAAGGATAGTGGAACTGAGAGACACTCACTTTATTTGTACGCAAACGAAATTCGGAGAAGAGGAAACAAACGCTTTTCCCCCCACAAAGGAAGTCCTCAAAGGAAATGTCATCAACCAAAAAGCAGAGCAGCAAAGAAAAGCTTATCCCTGACGCTAGCCAAAAGATAGATTAAACAAAACTGGGTGAGACTGTCTAGTAAGGTATTTAAAGTGGGCAAACTCTTAGGGTACCCAGAGGGATGCTTGCCCTGGGTTCTAAATAATAATTGTTACAGGGGAAGCTTTTTATACACAACTCTTTTTCAGTCATGCCTATGCCAGTAGTCATTTCACAACCTGCTGGGAAGAAGGATGAGCAGGACAAGCTTATGCCTCCCCCCCCAAAAAGATACATGGGGGTTGAATTCAGGAGCATATCCAGATAGGGTGTATGCTTTGATACCAAACTCACACTAACTTAACTCAATACGTTTATTACAAGCTACGTTTTATATTTCATAAGATAAGCACTCCTCTTTGTTGAGGTTTGTGTATTTAATACAATGGGTAGAGAGACACATCAATGCTTGCCTTGTTAGGCAATTCTTATGTTAAATGGAATGACAGTGAATACAAATTACATATTTAAAACGGAGTTTGGGTCAAACCTTTGCATCTGGATAATAATTTTAATCTGTATTTAGCTGTAAATCACATTTCCCACACTTGTGCCAGGTAAACACTACACATTTAGAGAATATGGTTAATTATATTTACATTGAAATGGGCACAAGAAATGGGTTTAAATATATAATTAACCTCATAGCTGCTATTAAACATTCCTTCCCAGTGCTGCGCTGTCCATTAGAACTAGTGCTGAATGGACGTTCAATGGTCGTGCGCAGCACTGGGGAGGTAGTGCTGCCGTCGGCCAATGCACCGAGGCAGCACTTAAGGGGTTAAAGAGATTTACCTACTATGGTGCCGACGAGCCTCAGTCTTGCGAGTCTGATGCTCGGTGCATTACCCAGATTCCTGCCAAAACATGAGCTTTGAGATTCACCACCTGCTAGTGGGCACAGACAGTAGTCCAATTGTAATGGTTTTATCTCTGAGCAAGTATACATGTTCCTCAACTATGTCTCTGCATGACCGGGTGTGTCTGTCATTGTACCATAACTCTGACAATACTCCATGCTACCTGGCAGAGACTGTCACCTTAGTGTGTGTAAACTGCCAATGATGTTCCCCTCTTGCTGCTTTGAAGTGTTGGCCAGTCAGTTGGTATACCCAACATGTGTGTTGTATTGTAGCATTTGCACTGCGCCTTTCTCCCCCACTAATGAGCCATCATTTTTTTCTTGTTAGGCATATAAAAAGCCAATAATTTGTTATCTAAAGAATTCGTTCCACAGTGTGGCCGATGCAAAACATGATTTGATACATCACATGCCAGGTACTGATGAGTGCTCCTAACATGTTACAACAAGTCTGCCTGAAGTTGCACTTATGCATGCATGTTGCTGAAAAGTGTAGACGCTAAAACAAAATTCTTACAATGCCTGCTATGATAGTTTAAGTTAAGTTTGTGGTAAATCTTCATTGGTTTGGTGTTAGTGGGCCGGTGTTTATTGAAGGCTAGTCTAAGGAAGGGTGTGGCTCAATTCAATTAACTGCCAACCTAACTGACAGATGTTGTTACATGGGAGTAAAGGGGTCATAGGAGAGGATATGCTATAAACTAGAAAATCAACATAGACCATTCATACAGGTGTTTATGGGGACTTCCCAGAATCAGAGATGCTAAGACCTAGCAAAGCCAACAAGCACCATTCATACAAAGCTCTACATTCTTCACTCAGGAGCAGAAATGCTATGATACAAGAGTTTATCTCTTGCTACCGGCAAACAATGGTTATAGCCATGCAGCGCTCCAAAAATGTGGCGATCATCTTCTTGATGGCAGGCACAGAATAGGTCCAGTGTGTATATTAGCTTTTGATGTGTTTTCCCGTGAGACAGGTAAGTAAAAGGACTATTTCAATATATGGAAACTCCCAGGCAAAAAATGTATTTAAAAGCCAGGCAAATTAATTGAATCTGAAAATATCTGCAGGAGCTCCAGAAAGTTACAACATTGAACAGCCTTACTCAACACTAATCACCTTCTTAGGGTGCGAGGCTGAAGCCTGGGACAGCTCCCACAGGATGAAGAAATGGGCACATTTGAGAGCTGGTACCATAATCTGTAAGACAGAAAGGAAGAAAGGGGCTGAGACAGTGAGAAGAAAGGCATGGCTACCATTGACAATGTTCAAAAACATAAAAGTACGCCAACTCATGTTAGACCTTGGCAGCATATGAGGGTGACATTGAGAAAAGAGAAAAGCTGAAGCATTTCAAGCGGTGACCACTAAACTAGAGGATTTGAAAGCAAACGAAGAATGACTAAAAGCCAGATTTGGAGACTGAAAGAAGAGAGACATGGGCAGTAAGAAAAAAGCATAAGTAGGCAGAAAGATGGAGACATAAAAAAACGGACACAAAGCTTGAGAGAAGAAAAGAAAATAAAGCACACCAGCAATAGATATAATTAAGTCACCTTCAGCAAAGAGAACCAATATGCAGCAACCCCAACTGTGTTCTCTGTTGCCGGCCTGACAGGGAACCACCCTTTAAGTATTCCAGTCTCAAGTCATCTAAGCTGTGGTTAATTGCACCAAACGGTCATTCTCTCAGTAAAGACTATCGTTCTTCTGTAGCCCTTCTTACTCTAAATCTCCTAATGCCCATAATCTTCTCTTACATTATCATTACCCATAAAGAAATAGTTACCCTTCCACCTTACCTAGAAGACTATCAATTCATGTTACCTGTTTGGGGATCTCTCCTGTGTCTATTCCTCTCTTCAGCAGCTGACAGCACGGATCGAAGAGTTCCCACCTGGTCATATTGTGAGCACTGCAGCAGGAAGGCAGAAAACAGTGGCATCTGTAACAGACAATCTACCCACTACAAAATGCCCACATATGGAAAGTACACTAAAGCCTTAGCGCATTACAAAGAAGCTAAGAAAGTAGGATAGCTGGAAATAAGACATCCAAGGGGAAAGGAAAATAAAGAGATGGACTTCAGGCAAACTTCAGCTTTCTCTACACCTCAAAATTTGAAAGAATGCTGGTACCATCCGTGTATGGAAACCAATTCAGTCTGTGTTAAAAGGGAGACAGAATATGTAGAGCAAGAGTAAATACGTGATGTATAGCATTAGAACACAAGTCACTGGTTGATAAGGTCACAGCAAAAAAAATAGAAAAAAAAATATACATGAGGGAACCAACTATGTAAAACTATCCTTGGACCAGGCAGACTCCAAATCTCGATTTGCCTAAATAGTTGGCTTTCTTGGGAGCGGAAGAATGAGACAACTACCACCCAGGCTGCCAACCAGGCGTAAGCTTGAGCTGAAACCGCCATTCATATTTGGCAGAGGAAATTTCCTCTTACACTGCCATCAGAGAACGTGGGTAAAGTAAGCATGGAAGTTATGGAGAATGATGGAACCCAGCTACTTCTTATATCCAAACTGCTGATACCCAAGTAGAAGATTACATAGCACAAGCTTCTCAGGCGAGTGCCAGAAGGAGTTTGACTGCTAGATTTATGAACAAGAACCATGGGGTTGAGCAGTAATTTCACTTCTTGCTTCTCCTCCAACTTAGGAAGTGATTTACCTGCTGCAATATTCTACATCTAGACAATTCACTCACTTGTGGAAAACAGAGATACGCTTCATTGTAGCTGACATGTTGTATATTTCATCTTCATCCACTTCGCTGGCCTGATGGACCACCACAGATGCAGACCACATAGACAAGGAGAGAAAATATGTTACTCCTGTTAATCATTAATGCTCTGATATACCTCTCAGCATGAAAGAAATCAATTGTGAAGGCCTTGTTTGTGTCACCATGGTAAGTGCCCCACTGCATACTTTACCAAATGCTGGCGAAGTAATCACCTGCCACTATTGAGTATATACCATATTAAGGAGCCTAAAGAAACTAGAAAAATTACATTCTAGCTAGAGCTACTCTTTATTTTCTAGGTTTAAAAAATGCTGTGATAAGTACGAAATCTCTCACCTTAATTGTTTTCGAATAAATGCATCTGGAAGCAATGTGCTCAAGCTACATTTGACAAACGCCCAGCATATTAGAGACATGTCACACTAGATTAAGAGGAACTGGCAACTACATTCACATGGTAAAATGGAACCCATTAGCAAAAACAATAAAGCCGCAATGCCAATTATGAGATGATCTGCTTGTTCCAAGCCCAGAACCTATCTCCTCCCAAATCAGCTAAACTAATTTTAGATCGCAGCTCTTCTGCTTCTGTCAAAATACTCCTTTATAGGAGTCCATGGTCACCAGAGTTTCCAACCCTTGCGCCAAATACGCTTTTGTCAACACTGCAATAAGTCACATCCGTCCTGGACAATATATTCTTAGCACAGTTCCCCTCAGCTGACATTGAAAGAGGCCATTGGTCGCTATGAAAGTATTATTTTAATCTCTTAATTCTGTTGATGGGAAATGGGCACAGGCTTACAAGTGAATGGATAAATTCAACCTAAACACCGGTGGGGCACTAGAAAAAATATATACTCAAACTCCCAGTGCCTTATTCATACACTTGAAATGCCATACCATGTCTTAAGAGAAGAAACTGTGCAGGAAGCATATTCTCCCACCTGAATATTGGGCCTTATGAAACTATTTCAAATGGAGAAACAAGCTATAAAAGGGGGAGCAGAAATTTCTGCCCGTCTGGTCTTGCTTTCAGGATCTCTTCTAGGCCCACTCAGACACACCTGCATTATCTCCTCAACTTCCTGCTGGAATTTGTCCACAAGGCGGTCGATAAGTTGACTGACAGCAATGTTGACACGGTTGTAGATAGCCAGTTCCTCATTACCAAGGACATACAGAGCACGAGCGGATGCCTCTAGCACTTCCTGATCCGTATGCTTCTCCACAATCTCCTGGATCTGCTTCAGCAGCAGGTCAAGGTACTGCACACCAGAGAAGGATGGTTGAACAAGGGTTACATTGATAACACCAGTACAAACTATACATTTACAGATTTGAAACCCTCATCCCTCTGCAGCCACAAGAGAGCTCCTTGAATCAATAACCAAGTCCCTACTGTTTTGAATCAAAGAAAGTTTTATGAAATGAATCTTACTTTCTCCAATCGACTGGTGCAATAAATCTCCAACTCTAAGAAATGAGGAGCACGAAGCAAGATGGCGACCTTCTCAGTATCAGCTGAAAACTGTTAAGAGGGACAACAAGTTACAGAGTCAACCAGCAGCGCTATCCAGGTCACTGAAAATTATGCTCTGGCTTAGATATATTGAGCGAGCTTCCTACAAAGTCAGGAATTTAATTTGAAGGAAAAAGTTACTTGTCATTCTAGCTGTCATGGGTATTCTCTCAATTCATTTTCAGTTAACTTTTACAATATGGGTGAGATCACACAAGTTTTGCAAATCTAACATTTGAAATGCTTAACCATCTTAGCAAACCCAAGGCTACAGGGGGCAACATTTCCCATTGATTTTCAAAAGGTTTTATTCAGCAAAAGGTACATTTTATACAGAGAAACCGATGCATATGACTCGGACTGCAGGATCGAGTTCATCCAATTTAGATGTTCATTGCCAACGGCAACCTGTTTCGACCTTGTGGTCTTTTTTAAAAGCCAAGTTGTATGTGAATGCACAACATTCAAATAAAGTTAAAGTGATAAACATAAAAATCAGGCAGATCATCCAGCTAAGGTATGGAAACTGAAGGCAGACTATTACACTGATCTGTTTATTCTGTTGCCTTTGTCGTAATAACCCCTGCGTTACTAGGCCTCTCCCCCTTCCCCCCGTTTGCTAAGCCTTCTTTTGGCTATTTGGGGTAGTTCGCGTTTAGGTCCCAGTAACTTGTTTTCCACATAAGGTATCCCCGCCAAATTTGCTTCCTTCGCTACAGGGCTACGTTGCAGAGGGGTGGTCTGAGGCCACGCTCTTTTTATTACACTTCTCTGCAACGCAACTCTGTGGCACTTACTGGAGGTACCTGGTGGGCTAGTTGGCCCCCAGGGACCCTCAGGATTCAAGGAGACTTCATCCCCAAACTTAAAACACGCCACAGGACATGTTTGCACACGTCACATCAGGTTTCTTCATCACTGTGCATATATATATATATTCTATAGCAGGGATTCTATTCATGAACAGAACTATACTTGGGACCATAGAAAATCGCTATGTAGAGACTGAGTCACCATACCACCTCAGTACCTATGAGCCAGAGTCCAACTGGCTATGGCGCCTCACTTGCCCTCCTAACCTTACCAGAGAAGCAAGTGAACTGGCACCCCAGAACACACTCTCGACCCTCTCAGGGGTCCCAGTTACAGGACACACCCTTTCGCTCTCTCACTAGTACACACCTACAGTAAAAAAATAAAGACGTGAAGGAAGTTCAGAAGATTTATTCAAACTATTGTGTCCTAAAATAGAGTATTCGTGCCACAATTAGAAAACAAATGGATATTAAAAATCTTGTTAGCGTTGTCAATATACCATATATCCAAAGAAAAGTCCTTTCATGTTATGATACAGAATATCCTAAATCCACTCCCTTCTACTGAAGCTAGATGTTTATATATCAAAGATCTCTGGGATTAGTGGAGGACCCCAGACCTTAGAATACACAGATGGACGTTCAAAATCCCAGCGGATGCAGCAATATTGTCTCAAAATCCTCGCTCAGATATGGGTGTTTAAACTCTTGTGCTCAGTTATATGACAAAAAATGTGCTCATAAACAACTGAGAGGAGTAGCCATGGGGGCCTGTTTCTCCCCCAGCTATGCATGTTTACATGTAGGCTGGTGGGAGGAACAGGTCCTTAGGCGCACACACAAGGCAGCCTTTGACAGACACATCACTACTTATTTTAGATACATCGATGATGTGTTTTTATTATGGCGAGGTACACAATCAGAAGCGGAAATGTTCATAGAAAAGATTAACATCAATTCTATGAATTTGAATTTTACCTCACACATCCATAAAACAGAAATTGAATTCCTAGACGTGACAATTCTCGTCAGAAATGGAAAACTTGAAAGCACATTATTTAGGAAACCTACGGCAGGTAACATCACGTTACATGCTGCTAGCTTTCACCCGCAGCATCTAATATCAAGTATACCGTATGGTGAATTGTTAAGGTCAAAGCGGATCTGCAGTAGTGAGGAAGATTTCTTAAGGTACCAGGAAGATATGTGTGCACGCTTACATTTGAGAGGCTACAGTGAGAAGATTATTCAGGATGCTATCAGTAAAGCGAACGACTGTCCCAGAGATTCTCTTCTTGTTTATGACAAAACTACAAAGCAAGTTGATGTTGATAAAAAGCAAAGTGATCCTAGATTTATCACTACTTTCTCAAAACTAGAAAGAAAAATTAGATCGATTGTACGTAAACACTGGCCAATATTGTTGACGGACAGTAGTTTACAAGGACGTTTATCCATGACAGATTTAGATAAAAACAGTCCTGAAACTAGGAAAACAATCTCATGGTTACAACCCAGTAATGGTTTCAGAAAATGTACATCATGCAGGGCTTGTAAATTTGGGTGTAGTAAAACTTCATATTGCACTCCCTCTGATCCATCTCCTGTTCTGATTAAAGGGAATTACACCTGCAAAACGGAGTATGCTGTTTACGTTCTGACGTGCACCTGTGGTCTCAATTATGTTAGGAGTACTAAGCAGCAGGTGCACGTCAGAATATTGCAGCATATTAGAGCTATTCTACACAATGACCCAGCATACCCTGTGGTGCGCCATTTTTCTAAATGTCACAATAAAGATATCAACTGCCTCTCATACTATGTAATCAGTGCTATACCGAAATCAACGAGGGGAGGTAACAGAGAAAGGCAGTTAGAAACAAAATTTATTTTGGACTTAGACAGCAAGTGGCCACAGGGATTGAACACTACTGAGGACATGCACACCTTTTTATAGATGTTTTATGAATATTGGAGTAAAAACATGTGTAAATAGTTGGTTGCTAGTTGTTGCAAGTATGAATTTTGTATATATAGTATTTTGTAAATTGCTTATTAGTGATTCTCTCTTTGACCTATTTGTTATTAATTGATGAATTTGAGCAAATTATCCTTTCAAAACTATATTTCTTTTAATGTATTTTTAGAGTGGTATTCTTTCCGGCTGGAGAATTTTACCATTAAGAAGATGGATTGCATGTTTGCCATATCATATAATTATATTAACTTGTGGTCTTAAGATATTTATTATTTCACTGTATCTTTCTCTTTTTTTGAAAAGGGATTGTTTTGCTGACATTTGCACATATTTGTATTGCACTTTATAACAGTATTTACACTTTAAAATTGCTTACACTATGGCACTTTAGATACAATAGGCATTCAGGATTTATCCAGGAATAACTTTACCATTAAGGTACAGGTCATGATATAACATCGATAGGCATATATATAAAATTTAGCAATTTTATTAATGGATTTATCCAGTTAATATGAAATAGATGAAATAATATTGCTTTTTGCACAAAATGTATTTATACATGCAAACTTTAGTTTTGTTAAAACTTCACTGTAAATGTTAACAAACAGGCAACATGCATTTTGTAAGGCGAACTACTTTTGTCTTTTAAAGAAACAATGAAGTCTTTCTTTTATGCCCATGATCAATGTGATCACCACGAATGCATTGTGGGGGGTTGCACTACTTTGCACTAATAAAAGCAAAAAAATGGCGCAGTAATAGATGGATGTGATGAAGGGTATGGTCGGCCCGAAACGGTTCGTTGCAGGCTGTGATTTACGAAATAAAAGAATAACTCGCCTGAAAAGCTGTGTGGTCCGAGTCTCTTTCGCCAGCGGTCGTTGGAAGTGGTTATATATATATATATATATATATATATATATATATATATATATATATATATATATATATATATATATATATCTCCAACGCCCACTCCATTACGAATGGGCCCGACATATGTTGACTTGCCAACAGGATTTCTTTAAGCAAAATTAGCAGAGTTCAGGAAACGCCAGGCAGACGCGTTTCAAGCAGAGATGTGCGCTTTCATCAGTGCCGGTTCCTGTTTCCTTCTTTTCAGAGCCTTGCACCTGGGGGTAATTATAGTGTCCTGAGCAGTCTCTGGCCACTCCTTTGTTGGTTCCTCCCCGCCTCTGTTTGATGTTGTGCTGCCTCCCGTGCACGTGATGTACCCAGAGGAATGCTGGTGCTGCGAGTCCAATGTGCCAGCCCATCCAGTGGATGGCTGACAAATGCACAGTGGCTTGACTCACTGCGTTGCACTCCTCCGTTTTCTGCACACAAGGAGAGTAGTTTGCAATACCTGATGGGGCCTCTGCAGACACACTGCAGCCTCCTTCCCCGAAATGAAAGTCCCAGTGTAATACCATGAGACCTCTCGCGGGGGGGGGATGGGGTTGAGCGCGCTGTATTTCCGTACCAAATCCAAAGTTTTGCTGACTTGGCGCCTCACACCAGACCAGGAGGGCATGTCGGAAAAGCCAGTGAAACAGCATACTGGCTATTAACATGCAACCAACGCCCACTCAATTACGAATGAGCCCAACATATGCTGACTTGCCAACAGGATTTATTTAAGCAAAATTAGCAGAGTTCAGGAAACGCCAGGCAGACGCGTTTCAAGCGGAGATGTGCGCTTTCATCAGTGCCGGTTCCCGTTTCCTTCTTTTCAGAGCCTTGCAACTGGGGCTAATTAAAGTGTCCTGAGCAGTCTCTGGCCACTCCTTTTATGGTTCCTCCCCGCCTCTGTTTGATGTTGTGCTGCCTCCCATGCACGTGATGTACCCAGAGGAATGCTGGTGCTGCGAGTCCAATGTGCCAGCCCATCCAGTGAATGGCTGACAAATGCACAGTGGCTTGACTCACTGCGTTGCACTCCTCCGTTTTCTGCACACAAGGAGAGTAGTTTGCAATACCTGATAGGGCCTCTGCAAACTATATATATTTTCTTTACACCATCACCGGAAACGAGATCTTGGGCTGTCACAGGCGGTCGGAGTCGGGTACCGGCATACCAATAACTTTTCTCTCCAAACTACCTCCAATGCAGAGATAAGGCTCACGGACACCCGGGTCAATGTCAATGTCAATCTTATTTATAAACCGCAAACAATCATCCCCAATAGGATATCACGGCGCTATCCTGACAGTAGTGAGTAGTTAACAGATAAAAGAGTGAAGATTATGTTTAGTCAGATTTTGGAAAAATAAATGTTTTTAATTGCTTCCTGAAGGACAAATAACAGTCTGTTAGTCTGAGTTCCTGCGGCAGCTTGTTCCAGTTGTCTGGCGCAAGGTGGGAGAACGCCCGTCCACCCATCTTAACTGTTTTCACACGGGTGTTACTTGCTCTAGCAGCCGTACGGGAACGCAGATTCCTCATAGGAGCATAGAATCTGATTTTATTTTTTAGGATGCGAGGGCCCGTGTTGTGCAATGCTCTATGCGTTATGCACATTAGTTTGAAGATAGCTCTCTGTCTCATTGGTAGCTAGTGAAGCTCACGCAGGCAGCTTTTGGCAGGGTCTTACTTTCTTTCATTGCAAATTGCCTTTGCTGCAGCGTTCTGTACGACTTGCAGTTTCGCGAAAAAATAGTCCGCCATTCCCACAAACAGGGAATTTCCGTAATCCAGCCTGCTCATTAATAAGGACCCGATTGACTTGCAAAAATCAATTTATTCTTCTGGCAAGTGGAAAACGACGCGTTTCGCCTTTACGGCTTGCTCACGCTCACCATATATATCACAATTCACCATCTTAAATACCATTTAACAAACAAACAAGTGAAAACACCAATGTGCTCAATGTAAATATGGCGGACATATTGGCATAGACTCGAAACAAAGGCAATGTTCAGAAAATGATCTCTTATATACCACATTTGTTCTCGTTTATGATACTCTCAAGTTATATTATACATTAACTATATATCTGTGATAAAATCGTTGTCAATCTCTATTTTACAATCATTTCATATCCCGTTCGTGGCATCTGATAATTAAAGGCATGTCAAACCTGTTCGTCACAATGCGTTCAGAAGGCTAAATTTAACATTTACAGTGTAAAAACGATGCAATTTATGTATTGGCGGCACATATACAATTGTTGCATATCACGTGTTCTTTAAATACGAGAAACCTTAGCTACCATTGGTCAAATCAGACATGATCATATATCCAGTTCACTGATGGACTCCAAGTACAGAGCAACGGTTGCTAAGGAACCAATGTGTATTCGTAGGTTTACATTTACAATATTACGTCATTGTAGCCCCCATATAATTCATTGCCCAAGTGGGCTTATATTTTCCCTATTGCACGTTAATACTGTTTCAGACAATTTCGCCCCAGTGGGCATGTAGTTATTTGTCAATGTCCTCTCTTGTAGTCTCGCCCCAGTGGGCCTATTGCAGCCATTATTACGTATCACCATGTCCATCCTCCAATTTGAACTACACTCAGACAAGGATTGATCTTTTCCTGTTCTCTAAAAAGTTAAAATTGAAAAAATTGTTTAACACTAAACCACAAGAAATTGGAACTGTGAGTAACAATATTACTACAAGTAACCTTAATATGTGTGATATTGAGATGTTACATGCTCTAAGTGATGATTGTATTAATAGCGAGTCTACATTTTCAGTGGCAGAGGTAGGGTACCCTGAAAAGAGCTTTTGGGTTCTGTGGCTGATTTAGGTACCTACAAGTAGGTTCCAATGCACAGTTTTAAATTCAGGAGGAATATTCTATTCCCCTCATCTGAGAAGTGCACACCATCTCCTCTGTAGATATCTTGCATGTTGTAACGCAAGTTATTGTTGTATATTGAACCCATTCCATAGTCTCTCATGTAAGCAGAAACAGATTTATTCACATGTTTCCGTGCTTTCTCAAATTGTGGACAAGATTGGTTGGACCACTTCCATTTCTGTCTTTGGCATATATTGGAATATACCAAGGCAGTTTGTGGAAAAAGTGCCATCAATTGCCCAAAAATGACCTTTAAAAGCATTTCCAGACCTACCCCAGTCAAAGTGCCCAAGTCATTTCCACCACAGTGCACAATTATGAGGTCAGGGTGTGGCAGATGCAAAAAGGTTTTCACCAATGGTATCAATTGGTGACATCTCAATCCTCTCTGGCCAATCCACTTGATGTCCACATTTGGTAAATCAAGGTTGTGAACATTTCTGATAGCTGTGTACCTTTGAGCCCGGTGGATGTAGCTATGTCCAATGATCCAGACAGAATACATGGTGAGAGGTGGTTCTGGTGCAGTCAGATGAAGTGTGGGAATGAAATGCCAGTTGGAACAGTAGGAGTTTACAAAAAAAAAAAACTGGAGTTTCAGTGCTATTGAATCACAAGAAATGATTGGTGGATTTAGATAGTTGAAAACTGAAAGTTAGGGTGCATGGTTCTGTTCTGTGAAAGAAGTAATTTGAAGTAATTTGAATGGTTAAGAAAAAGTCATTTAAAGTAACATTGCACCGGATAAGCTGGTGTATTGAGAGGTCAAACATCCTTGCTGAGTTCATTTGCAACATTGTAGACTAAACTTTTAAACCTGAGAGTTCAGTGAGGAGGGAGTTGCTATGGTAACAGGTAGAAAGGGCTGAGGGGGGGGGAAGGGTGTTGGTTTGAAAATAGTGAGGGAAGAGTTTTAATTGGTTGACATGAGGCATATGTGTGTAGAATTAGAGGTTTTCTGTGCCAGTCATGGTTGCAGTGTCTGGAGTACATACTGTTTGCTCTGCTAAAGAAAAATTGGTGTGTGTGTCTGACACTGTTCTCAATCTCCCAAAGCATTTGTAAAGGTAAGTAAACATTCATTTAATATAGATAGAGACTTGTATGCTCTATGGAGAAGATCTGGAAGCAGATTGTGTTTTTTTAATGTTGCTTTGTGTCATGTTTTTTTATAATGCTTGGTAAAAAGATTTTGCTGCATAGAGGAATTGTATTTTGTAAAATTGAGAAGTTTCAGTAGTGACATGGAATGCTTGTACATAGAACCTGTGCTGTGTTTCTTAAATGTGATGTGAAAAACGATTTTGGGGAAAATGAATGTCTTTTACATTTTTGAGAAGGAATAAATAGTGTCTGCATGATTAAAGAAATATATTTGAACCTTTCACAATGATGTCACCTGTGTTACCTTAGATTAGGAAGCAGATTGAGCTTCTTTCTTGTTGGTTTGTGTCATTGTTAGAACTGGCTATTTCTGGTTGGCTAAGGCTGACGCCAAAGCTAGGCAGAAACCACCATTCTAGTCAGGGCAAGGAAGTCACACGCCAAGATAACCCCTGCTCACCCCCTTGGTAGCTTGGCACGAGCAGTAAGGCTAAACTCGGAGGCAATGTGTAAAGCATTTGCGCCAGCACACAACAGAAACAACATACTAGGCACACTACAAAAGAGGCTCCACACAAGGTTATTATAAAATAACTTAAAATAACTTTTGTATTGTAAAAAAAACACATCAGATAGTATCACACAAAATACATGGTGCCAACTGGCACGGGCAATATTAACATGGCATTATTTACAGGACAGGGCCACATAGGCCACTGTCATAATCAGCACTTAGTAGAAATAGAAATACTGTCAGAAATTAGAATAAGTATAGCACAAAATAACAGTCATAAATCACATCCAGTAACAACTGGGAACAGGTAAGTTTTACCTACGTAACCCTAAACATCTTAGGAGAATGTCACGCAGGGAACCAGGACCTCACTAGGACCACCTGTATTAGAAAGAACAACCACCTAAGTATCACACAGCATTTAGGGGTCTAGGACAGAACACATTACCCATGATGCATAAATATACATTCAGAGGAGTAGTAAAGGGAAACACATGTTGCATAAACCTACACATTCAGCGGTGTTAAGAATAAGGCACATGATGCATCACAAACACATTCAGAGGTGCAGCGCTAGGAGACATGACGCCTAAAACATTCAGAGGTGCAGCGCAGGAAAGAAAGACACATGATGCATAAAACATTCAGAGGTGCAAGACAAAGGAAACACATGATGCATAAACCTACACATTCAGCGGTGTTCAGAACAGAGCACATGATGCAATAAAATACATTCAGAGGTGCAGCACAAGAAGACACATGACGCCTAAAACATTCAGAGGTGCAACGCAGGGAAAAGGAAGACACATGATGCCTAAAAACATTCAGAGGTGCTAGAACAATACAATAGTGCAAAAATCACATGATGCCTAAAAACATTCAGAGGTGCAGGAATAACACATGATGCAAGAAAACACATTCAGAGGTGCAATAACCATACCATTGCGCAAAACTTACATACGCCACCCTCTGTGGCAGTCCCTAGGCCAACTGGCCTTGTTGGGGCTCAGACGCCCTGTGTCCAAATGTCAGGGCGCACTGCCATGCAGCGCCAGTCCAAGCACAAGCCTAAACGTAGTAGGTGCCCACTACTTGCTGGACACCTGTGAAATCCCAAGACCTAAACGGAGCAGCTGGGCTGCTGGGAATCATCAAAGAAACTGTGACAGGGTCCTCACTGACCCTTGGGCGCAAACTGCACCCACTGTGAGAGCCACACAGGCTCTAAAAACACATTCCTCGCAGGCAGGAGAGGGCGGGCACCGGCAATATGCCCGACGCCCCCTCTAACTAAAAATGGCCAAGCACTGGAGCCAAACAGGCTCTTAACAAAATATGCCCCGAGCCTAGCAGGCTCTGTAAATAACTGTGGGGGTCGGTGGAGCCTCTCTCCTGGGGCTCGACATCTCAGAAATGGCCCCCTGAGCCTCCGTAGCTCTAAACACAAGATGGCCCTCGAGCCTCGCTGGGCTCGTAAATCAGATATGCCCCCTAGAGCCTCTGTGGCTCTAAACACAAAGTGGCCCCCCGGAGCATTCGTGGCTCTAAAAACCAATGGTCCCTTGTTGAGCCTCCGGGGCTCTGACACCAAAATGCGCTCCGGCACGATGGAGTCCCTCTCAGGGGACTCGGAATCACTGGAATGCCCCCAAGGCTTGTAAATACAAATGCGGGGTCATTCGAGCCTCTCAAGGCTCTGCAGAGACTGGTGAGGAGACCGGAGGAGCGGCCCGCTGCCAAACGGGGCCGCTCGAGTACTGCCACTGCAGTCCCTGGATCTCATGTGCCCCCCCCCCCCCGCCCCGGCCGTCTGGACTTACCGGCTCTTGGCGGGGGAAGGCTGGCTCTTCCTCTGGTGGCGGTAGCGGAGCTCCCCCGAATCCCGGGAGCTCCGCCCAATAGCGCCCTTGCTCCCCCGGTCCCCCATCTCGGGACCGGGCTCGGAGAGGAGACGGCTTCTTCCCTCAGCGCGGGGCTTCCTTCCTCGAGGCTGCGCGGCCGGACTTCCGGCCCTGGCCGCACCGCAATTGGCCGGCCGAGGATCACTTCCGGGTCGCCGCCGGCAGCGCGGCGGCCGTTTTCAGACACCGCAGGCGGGGCATGAATTAACCGAGGGGTGGGCTCCCTCCCGTTAAAATACATAATACAAAAAATAGCGGGCACCTGCCAGGGGAGAAAAGAATGTCAGATTAGCGAGCTGGGCACTCGCTAGGCAACCACAAGCAGGCTGGGCACCTGCAAAGCAAAGCGCTCCCAGCGCTAATGGCACGATAAAGCGCTCCCAAGCGCTAGAGGGCAGGGAAAACAGCGATCCCAAGCGCTAGAGGAGAAATCAAGCGCTCCTAAGCGCTAGCAGGAACCCACAAAGTCCAGGACAAAGAGAGGGAGCACCAACAGCTCCTAGAGATGACCCCTACAGCATGAAGGGTCCCAGCCACACAGGACAGGGCTTCCAGGGCAAAGCAAAAGCCCCCCATCCTTCAAGGACAGGCAGAGGGGTCCCCAAGAAACCCTCCAGGCATCCAGGGGCTGGGCAGCGCCCGCCCCTGGTAGATTCAAGTCAGAAACAAGAACAAATTGGAAGGGGACACAGCCCCTTCTTATACACAGAAAAGTCTTTGAAGTCTGTGTGTAGGCAGTGTGAGAACCAGCTAGAACTGGTTATAGGGAAGTCCTGTCAGTATCAGGGACACAGGTGACAGTCGCCCAGCAGGGGGTGGAGCCAGCATTGAGGTCCGACAGGCACAGCCCTTCACTATCAGGTGCCATCTCCTCCCACTTCCCTGGCAGCAGATGCTGCCTTTCATCCATGGGCTGACTCAGACAACCTCCTGGGCTCTCCAGCCCCTGTCATCCTCAAACCAGACAATCCACAAGCAGGCCCAGGCACTCCTGGACCAGGCTCACCAGCCAATCACACGCCAGACACAAATTACACAAATATGCCAACTTCTAAAAGTGGCACTTCTAAACTAGACACAATCATGCCGCATATACCATTTCGCAGCATTCAGTCTCACGAGTTCTCTCATACCAAACTCGCCCCTGCAATCCCCAAACATCAGGAACTACCATGGGCACACATATTCCCCATTCATTCCTACGGGAGGGCAGGTCACTCACCACACATACACAGAGAGCTCAAGCACTTTACACTGTACCACAGTGAAAAAGTGCGCAGAGGCCTAAAATCACCACCACCAGGTTTCAGAAACAGGCTAGGAAAAAGCAAAAAGTCTTGGGTTGAACGTGCCTAAAGGGCCGGGTCCAACAGTCATGTTTTTTGATAATGCTTGGTATCAACATTTGCAAGATAGAGGAATTGTATTTTGTGAAATAGTGAGGTTTCAGTAGTGAAATTGAATGTTTGTACATAGGATCTGCACTCTTTCTAAAATGTTATTTAAAAAACGATTTTGGGGTAAATGAATGGCTTTTACATTTTTGAGAAGGAATAAATAGTGTCTGCATGGTTAAATAAATATATTTGAACCTTTCACGATGATGTCACCTGTGTTACCTCAGATAAGAAAGCAGATTGAGCTTCTTTCTTGTTGGTTTGTGTCATGTTTTTTGATAATGCTTGGTATCAACATTTGCAAGATAGAGGAATTGTATTTTGTGAAATAGTGAGGTTTCAGTAGTGAAATTGAATGCTTGTACATAGGACCTGCGCTCTGTTTCTAAAATGTTATTTAAAAAACGATTTTGGGTAAAATGAATGGCCTTTACATTTTTGAGAAGGAATAAATAGTGTCTGCATGATTAACCGCATGCGCGCTAGCGGTTTTCCCGCTGAGCGCTGCGATTTCAAAAATCCCGCGTTACGTGACAAGGTCAACTCGTCACACGCACAGCGTAGGTAACGCCCATGACAAGCTGACCTTGTCACACGCATCAAAGGGGTTAAATAAATATATTTGAACCTTTCACAATGATGTCACCTGTGTTACCTCAGATTAGGAAGCAGATTGTGCAGATGAGCTGAGGCCTGTCCAGGGGTGTAGATGAGGTGAGGCCTGT
This sequence comes from Lissotriton vulgaris, assembly GCF_964263255.1. Classification (NCBI taxonomy): domain Eukaryota; kingdom Metazoa; phylum Chordata; class Amphibia; order Caudata; family Salamandridae; genus Lissotriton; species Lissotriton vulgaris. The sequence continues at coordinate 727,716,018 of NC_141700.1, read as the reverse complement.
CCAGGGGTGCAGATGAGGTGAGGCTTGTACAGGGGTGCAGAGGAGGTGAGGCCTGTGTTCAAGAGTGCAGTGGGGGAGAGGCTTCATGAAGTCCAGTCCACTGCACTCTTAGACACAGGCCTCACCACCTCTGCTCCCCAGGACAGGCCTCACCTCATCTGCACCTCTGGTCAGGTCTCACCTCATCTGCATCCTGTTACCATCTATTATATCCAATACATTGAGGTTTGTCCAGGGGGCACGGAGGAGGTGAGGCTTGTCTAGGGGTCAGAGGAGGTGAGTTCTGTCCATTGCACTATTGGACACAGGCCTCACCTCCTCTGCACCCCTGGACAGGCCTCACCTCATCTGCACAATCTGCTTACTAATCTGAGAAAACAAAGGTGACACGATTGTGAAATGTGCTAATATATTTTTTAAATCATGCAAATACTATCTAATCCTTGTCCATAATGTAAAATCAATTCTTGTGCCCGAAATCTTTTTTTAAATAACATTTAAAAAAACAGAGCACAGGTCATATGTACAAGCATTTCTTTACACTACTGAAACCTCACTCATTTACAAAATACAATTCCTTTATGCACCAACATTTCTTTACCAAGCATTATCAAGAATGTATTAGTCTCTCTTATATTCTCTTCCTGACTTACTCTATTTTTCCACCTGTACCCTTCTAACACCCTCTCTGACTCTTTGTGTTACTCCCTCTAGCTCTTTTTCTCTGTCTTACTCCTAGTTACATAGTTGCTATGGTATAAACTTAGATATGTTGTAAACTAGTGTTTACATCGTTTGCTTATTGTCATTGCTTTGTTGTTTGGAATAGTGGTCTATAAAGTGTTATTTTTTTCTTTACCACAGATTGAAATCAAGATTACAATCGTAAGGAAATATGCCCTCAAGGCAGAGGAGAAGGAAAGATGCCAAGCGGAAAAAAACAAAAACAGCAACGGAATCAAAGCACTCCCCTACAACAAATACTTTAAAAAACACAAAAAAAGCTCCTGGTAAGACAACTAAGTCTTTTTTTCAGAACATATGTAGATCAAAAACAAAATGTTAAAGGGTATGTGAATATACAGGAGAGAGCAAATTTGAAAAGGAAGGAGAGGCCCCCCAAAAATGTTACTACTGGAGCAGGAGAGAACAGTATGTATAGGAATAGAAGGCAAAACTAATTTAGGGACATTCGTAGACGAATGTTTCGCAATAGGGTAGTTTTAAATTTGTTAAAAAATGTTAAGAAAGGTAAACAGAGATGTGCTTTTTACAAGAAAAAGAAAAAAGTGTAGAGAAGATTGTTGATCAGGCTTTTGAAGTTAAGAAAAAATTATTTATTTTAGTAATCAATAGAATTAGGATACTTAACAAGGCAATTGATGTTTTCAAATCGAATAGTAGATGGAAAAGAATAATTAATCGGACTAATTTTTGTGAACTTTTTTCTGGAGAATGGATGCATAGTTCAAGTTGTGAGCCATTTTTTAATGAGGAGAGTTACTTCCAGGAGAATGTTTTGGTGCATGCAGTTGACACCAGTGGTCGAGCATATGAGGTGAAAGACGGTTGTCCGATTGAAAAAGAGAAACTTGTGTCTAGAGATGCAGATGAGGTGTTAGCTGATGAAGTTTTAGGGAGACGTACTAAGGGTCCAGTGTACACTTGGAAGTGTAGTAGTATTTGTAGTGTGCGACAGGATTCAATTGATTTACTTCGCAATTTCTTACGTATATATAGTAAGAAAAGTCTAAAACAGAAAATGAAGATGTTGCAAGACTTAGATCCTTGCAGAGTGAGAGAAAACACAGGTTTGCATGGGCATTCACTGGCTTGTCTTTCTAGAAAAGTATGTCAAGAGTGTTTTTCATCATTTTAGGATGTTAGCAGTGCATCATAATAAAATGAGAAAATTAGTGAGAAAGTTTTATTATGCAAAAAGTCCTGCACTTAAGCCTTAACAGTTAAACAGTGCTCTTTTGCATGGATCTGAATTAGATGTAAAGAACATTTGTGAAGAAATTGAGTTTTGTTATTTTTTGTGAAAAAGAGGACAGTGTAGAAATTGACACAGTAATAGAAGGTAATGTGGAAGACAATGTACAGATTTCAAGTACAGAAAAGTTTGAACAGGAAATTACCACGTTTAAGGTGAAATCAAGTGAAAGGCCTAATTTTACTTGTGTGTGTTGTCGACGGACTCATTATAAGATTCAGACTAGGTTAGTTGATTTATATGCAAAAAGTGATATGGAAAATACTAGTGAATGGAAGGATTTTGCAACTTATTTGTTGGTAGAGAATTCTTCTGATTTGAGTTCTGATCAGCGTATGTGTAATCATTGTTTTAAAAAATTAAATGAACAGGATGCCTGCTAGAGCGGTTCATAATAATCTTGAGTTGATAGACATTCCTTCTGAATTGATGTATTTAAATACCTATGAATCTATTTTGATTCAATGAGTCCATCCTTTTCAGGCTATTGTTCGCATGGAGCCTAAGATAGGGAAATTGCCTCCTTCAGATTTACAGAGAGGATTAAAGGGAAGAGTTGTTTATTTGCCTCTAGATTTTAAGAAAAATACTGATACAATTGGTGTAGATAAAGTGGAAGAGGAACCTCTGGTTATTCTAGTTAATGGGGTTCCGACAAAGAGTAAGAAAATCTGGCAAGATTTAGTGGATGTTAGGAAAGTCAAAAAAGCAACGTTGTTTTTGGTCAAAAACAATGAGTACTACAAACATGTATGTGTTGGAGCAGAGGAAACAGCTGCAGAAGAAGACAGTGATTGTTCAGCCGGTCAAATTGAAAAAGTTGATGTGTCTAGAAGTGAAGAAATATATAAACATTATACTGTTCATCCTTTGCATTCCAAAGAAGTCATGGGGAATGCAATTGACTTGTTTCAAATGAAAGCAGCAAAAGGAAGTCCCATTAGTGTATGGGAAGAAAGTTTGGAAGCTCGTTGTTTTCCACAGTTATTTCCAACAGGTCGAGGTGGACGATATGACGCTCGACCAGTTCAAATTCCTGCATCTGAATACCGGACTTTAAGATTATATGCTGAAGATCCAAGGTTTCGTCAAAGCATTCCGTATTTGTTTCATCTAATGTATGAAAGTGACTTGTCTGGACTTTCTTATGCAGTGAACCATATACTGAAAAGTGGAGCACATCTGCAAAATGTTTCGGCGAGGGACTATATGGAGAAAGCCAATCTGCAAGACAGTATTTTGGAATCTCAGCTAATCAATCTCATGGCATGGCAACGTGGTACAAACGAGTATTGGTTCCGTCGTCATGGGGAATTGAAATGTATGCTAAGAAACTTAGGAACTCCTACATGGTTCCTCACTCTTAGCTGTGCTGAGTATGCATGGGACGACTTACTTCAATTTCTACGAGAGGCAAATATACAAAATATAGAATTCAAAACACCTGGAGAACTGTGTTCTTTGGATCCAGTGAATGTATGCAGAAATTTCAATCATAGATTTAAAGCTATGATGTCTTATTACCAACAAAAAAAATCCTCCCTTTGGAGAGGTTTTGGATTTCTTTTGGAGAAAGGAGTATCAAGCGAGAGGTGCTCCTCACATACATATGTTGTTATGGATTAAAGATGCACCCAAAGTTGGAACAGATTCGGATGACACAGTGATGAGTTTCATTGAAGAGTATTCACTATGTGCTGTTCCGAAAACTACCGAAGAAAACAGTTTAAGGCAACAAGTTTTACGCTTTCAATCCCATCGTTGTGGAAAGTACTGTCGTCGAAAATTCAGAAACAAGGACAAGTTCTACACAAAATGTCGTTTCGTGTTTCCACGACCAGTGATTTCTAAAGGAAGAGTAAATAATTTGATGTCTTCTCTGCGACATACTGCGACGAGGAAATCACCCAAAAATACATAAAATTTAAAAAGAAACTAAGAGTCCAAAGTACATCAACGACTACAACCCAGTGATTTTGTCCATGTGGAATGCTAACATGGATATTCAGTTTGTTGCTGAGAACTCTATTGCTGTGGCTCGATATGTGACGTCTTACATCACAAAAAAGAAAAGACAGAACTGAAGGAAATGTTGGAGGACATTTCACATGAAAAGAGTATAAGTAAAAAATTATACAGTTTCAGTCTGAAGATGTTGTCGCATCGAGAAATTGGAGCATATGAATGTTCTGATTGGTTATCATCAGCAAGTCTGTATGCCAAATCTAGAACAATCATTTGGGTGAGTCTAGGTCTTGCTGCAACACGAAACAGAGTTTTGAAATCTGTACAAGAAATTGAGTATTTGGCGGAGAAAGAACCAAACAGTACAGATATTTTGAAGACAAACATGTTGGATACATACTATCCAAATAGAAGTAGTCATCTTGAGAACACTTGTTTGTATGAAGTTCTGCAAAACTATAGTTATAAGAGGAACATCACAGAAGATATCAATAATGGAATATATGCTGTCATTGGGTGTGAAGGATGTCTAGTGAAGCAGAGAAAAGGCCAATTGATTAATCATCGAAAATTGAGTTGCGAATCTCCAGACAAAAGGGAATTTTACTATTTAGCTCTTTTGCAACTCTTTAAGCCATGGCGTACAGACGAGGAACTACTTGGAGATTTTCTCTGTTACGAAGATTCTTTTAACGAAACCAAGCCTCAGAATTCTATATCCATGTTAGAAGTAGAAGATGCCATCCACCAAAGCCTATCGATGGGCTTTCTATCTACCTTATTAAACATAAACCTGAATTCGGGGCGCACCTTTTACTTAATGTTTTTAATAATCTAACAAGCACTTTTATCCTGAGCACTTGGTCTACCAGCATCATTGTGCCTATCTTTAAAAAAGGAGAACAGTCCAACCCTAGCTGCTATAGACCGATCTCCATGATTGACAATGCACTGAAGATTCTTGGGAGGATCCTGTTTAACAAAATTAGGTCTTGGGTTGAGAGGGAACACATTTTAAATAAGTGTCACGTAGGTTTTAGAAGCAAATTCGGAACAGTGCCTTACTTTAAAACGGATTGTTGGCAAATATACGATAGCCCGGAGGTTGCCCATCTACCTAGCTTTTATGGACCTTACCTCAGCCTTTGACTTTGTCAACAGGTCACATTTATGGGTGGTCCTTTTAAAATATGGCCTGCATGAGGCTCTAGTCCACTTTTTAGCTTACTTGCACAGGGACTTGAAGGCACGGATGAGGATAAGCAACAACGGGGAGGTCTCAAGGAACATCAATATTGGCAGAGTGATCAGGCAGGAGTACGTACTGGCCCTGCTCCTATTTATCCTTTATATTAATGAATTACATAATGTACTGTCAGAACTTACTAATGATGTCCTGAGAATCAATGATAACGCACTCCCCGCCCTACTGTATGCGGATGATGCAGTCCTAATGGGCCGCACTCCAAACGCACTACGCACTTTAGTTAGGGGGTTTGTAGATTTTATGGCTGATTTAGACCTCTGCACTAATTTAAAAAAATCTTTTATAATGACCTGTGGCCCACAAAAGCACCTTATTAACTCAATACCCTCAGGCACTAAACATTTACTACACACTTGCACTTTCCCATATTTGAGGTTAGTATTTTCTGACAATGGCTCTTGGGCAGCCCACGCTGCCCATAGTAGAAGTATATTTTTTTTAAAGCCACTAATTCGATCTTGAGCTTTCCGTAACCCAAACAAGCCGAGCTAGTATTATCCATACTCAAAATTTGTACAACACAGTGCATTCCCACCGCTACATACGGCGCAGAAGTTTGGGGTTTTACAAATTGCAGTGGAATCCAGGGAGAGGAAAACAGATTCTGCCGGAAACTTTTGGGGGCCCCAATTTCCTCCTCACACCTTGTGTGTCATAAGGAATCTGTATTATATAGAAGACTATGTCAGGTCCCGCCCCGCCATGGTTAAATGTTTGGCAAAATCCGGTGGCAACCTTGACGAGGGATATAATAGCAGACTGTCTCATATGCGGCAAGGGAGGGAGCAAACCCTGGCTTGCCGCTGTCAGAAAACGTCTGAGCAGCGTGAACCTAGAACATATTTTTCTAAATCCAACTGATGCATAAGGAATAAATAAAAAGACCCTCAAGTACGCCCTATATGAATTATATAATAATGCAAGATATGCTACAGAGCTCTCAAAATCATCAGTTGCTAGGTATATGTCGTTAGTGGATGCTAATAGCCCGATCCTATATGCCATCCAAGTATCTTCTAAAAAACATAGGTCGTTGGAAGAGAAGTTTGCTCTTTCGCTTTAAGGCCGGCACCTTAAAATACGCACTTTGCTTCCCTTTGGGCTTTAACATCAATCTTGAGCAAATGTCCTGCCCTTGTGGTACTTGTAGTAACCAAACAATGTCACATTTTTTATTTTTCTGCAACTGTTATAAAAAAATACACTAAACAATATCTGAACCCCTTTTTTAAGGCAATTGCCAACATCGATTATAGAAGAGCTTATCTGGAAATTCTTAAGCTTGAGAGGGACGATCTGATCCTTCCCTTAAGTTCTTTTCTGAGAGTGGCAGTTCACTCACATCCTTTTATGAGCACTCCCTAACATACTGAAGTGTTACCGAGCACACCTTGTTAGTCGTAAATGTTTTCATGGTATGGAGTATCAAAAGAAAGGGCCGTTCGCATGCCAGACAACATTTACAGTCTATACTAAATTGCACTTTATAATATGCTGCTAAAACGGTTTACATCGGATTGCACTTTATTATAATAAGCGGCTACTTGTTGAACATTTGATTGTACCTATTAGCACATGTCGCTATTTGTTATGGTCATAAACTCTCTACGTTTTAATGTTATTCTTAACACTGTTGTTTTGGACATCATGCCTTTTTAACATATGTATGTTATTGAAGTCCCCTAATGCAATTTGATAGTCCTCCTCTATTCACAGTTTTTATATTGTTCTTCTTTTATAATAATCTGTATTGTTGCTGGTATTTTTGACATGCTTTTATGGATATTTCATATACGAATAAAGATTGAATTGACGGAAAAACAGAAAGAAGCATATTACATGTTGGTAAGCTCTCTTAACTATTTATCAACATTCTTACTCCATCTTCACCTTCTCACCTCCCGGAATCGGTTCTCACGTGCATTCCACTTTCACCACTCGCCCCACCTTTTTCATTCTTATTCTTTATAAGATGACATAACAAATAAGGAGTTTTGATTTGTATTCACTTCCAAAAATGTTTTTTGAAAGTTTTACCTTTTTAAACTTCCAGATTTGTGTGCGTTTCTAGTACTTTATCTTCTGTTCACTGTAGTGCTCTTAATGAAGGGTTATGTGGCTTTCTTTGTTTTTTTTGTTGTAAATGTTTAAGCAAGAATGTTATTATTTTCTGTGGGTGGAAGAGTCACATGTAAATCAATTTTTTAGATGAAGATCGAGAATAGTCAGTTTATAGGAAAGTTCTAAAGAACGTTGAGATTTTCTACTGAGTTCTACAAACTGAAACAACTTTAGGCAGGATAAACAGTTACAATTTCAAAAACTGAAAGCCTTACTTCCCCTCGCACCTGAGTCATCAATGCCACTAAAAACTATTCAAAACACTGTCAAGTTATTGCTTTCCGAAGTGCCCTGGCCTGCAAGGTACCTTTCAGGTACTGCTCAGGTTTGAGAGTAAACTGGGTTCTCGAGATCTGGTGTTAATTTTGAGTGAAAAGAGTTCAGGTGTTCGCTGCAATCTTGATTTGCTTTCCACACTGCGTTGGAGACTGGAAGGCTTTGGCTAGGCAAGTACTGCTTCAGGTTATGTTGCAAATCTGTTTGATATGAGTTATGAGGGGAAGGTTGCCCATATGGGATAAAGTGCTCCAATGTAGGACTGTGTGCCTCCCCAGACAATTGAGGCAAAGTTGATGACCCATACAAGGATGTTTCCAATGGAGAAAAAGTTTGGGGCACTGAAGAAGTCACTGGGGACAGGCTCAATTTGCTTTCAAGCTCTGGGTCGTCATTTTGGATACCTGGGAGCTCATCATCAAGTGAGTTCGCTGGGTGCAATGAAGTAACAATGGTGGAGGGTATTGTAGTGACAGCATATGAACTGGGCAGCACAGCTTTCTTTTCAGGATGTATGATGACGCTCTGGATTTTAGGGAGCCCCTCCAACAGTAGGGGCTTAACAGAAGCCTCTAGCCCACCACCAGAGTCTGGCTTATTTTTTTCAATTCTCTGCGTAGATGGTCTTGTGGATACATTATAGCAGACGTGGAGGTGTTTGAAGAGGGATCACTGTGATCTGAAACGCAGCATACAATTTTCACATTTAAAGTACCGATTTGGCTTGTAGTGAGTTTTTTTGGTGGGTCAGAAGTTCCTGCATGCTCAGTAGCATCTCTTTACACCCCAAGGTGGAGCAGTGAAATTGCTTACCTGCCAGAGACTGGATAGGTTTGCTATGGACTCTTGAATGCTGGAGCAGTTGCTGCATGTTGTTAAAGGCCAACTGACATCCATGGGTTGAGCACCTAAATTGCTTTCTCCCCATAGGAAGTTTGCAGGGCAGCAGGCCTCCTTTTTCAACCTTACTGCTTTGGAATTCGTTGGTCCGGGAAGAGGCACTGAATTCATTGACAGTCAGATTGACGGTTGACTGGTTCTCTATTCCATATACAAAGGAAACTGTTTTCTCTTGACGATGCATAAGGTGCGATGCTACTGAGCCCAGCTGTCCGCTGTTGTATGGGTTCTCTGTGAATTCAGTTTCATGCGTCTCCCCAGGCTGAGCTTCTAACAAATGTCTTTTGTTTATAATGTTAGGGCTTCCGGGTCGCGCATAACTCAATCCCGCAGCAGCAATGAGGCTTTCTTTTTGATGGCCATGTTCTTTCATTTTCTCTAACTTCTGAACAATGTATTACATTTATCTAGGTTCTTTGTGCAGTCCAGGTGACTGCATGAGAGTACTACGCTAGGTGTGCACTGGATACTTTAGAGTCCGGGAAATCTAGATATTTCAGTACTAATAGGTACCTCTGAAAGATCGATAATATAAAGCCAATTAGTTGCCTGTTAAGTGCCTGATGTTCCACTGACTCGGACTTAGTTAGCTTTCAGTTCACTGCCACTAGATTACAAATCTTATAAGACAACTGCCATTGTTCCCTTTCGCTAGTGTTAGGCATTCGTTTTCAGCAGGATTGCATTCCTGGCTTATGATTTCTAGGTAAATAAAATACCAGTACAGTGCATGAATTCTAACTTTTGTTGTTGAAGGATTTTAAATGCTATTTAAAAAGGGACTGTACTCTCCCTCTGCTATTGGCTCAAATCTTAATATAATCCGAGGCTCCCCCGTCTCGGGAGAGAACACCTCTGTGCACAACCAGGGGGACCGAAGTCTTATTCCATACGCAAGTTTATACGAGAGTCAAAGTTATCCATCTCAAGGTTTTATTTGAAAATATAGAATATTTAGACATTCCAATCCGGAAAAGACTGAAGTCAAAAACATGTCTCTTTTTTAGTCATATTGCAACATAATAATCCTCAAACATCCCGATGCATTTCGGGCAGACGCCCTTCGTCAGGGGATTACTCTACGAGGCAAATCAGAAAATAACCAAAATCACTAAAACATCCTGCAACCTATAACACAGGGTAATACAATGTCATGCGATTAGCTAACTGAAATAAAGCAACAGAATATACAAATAATGTAAATGAAAACAAATGCGTTACTTCCTGCATAGCAAGTAAAAGAGTAAAACGGTGAGAACAAACCAACGTGCCACCCTAGCACTCCCGTGTTAAATAGATAAAGCTATCTCCCAGGACGAGTAGGCGCGATACGTAAACAAAGGCTATCAAGCAGAAAAAATGTGACCACACGATAACATGCTCGTGTGAAGGTGAAAAGTCAAGTAAACCAACAGCGTGTTGATGCCCACCAGGTGAAAATATCAGAGGGTCCCCCGTAGGGTACTTACATGCGTGAAACTACGCTACACTCCGCGGAATTCCAACGGAGCAGTTCAACCCGTGAAACGCTGTATATCAGTAATTTAAAGCGACCAGTGTGTGTAAACACAAAAAAGGGACTGAAGACAAGACCCGAGCAGAGTGAAAACAGTAGAGAAGGGTGAAATACGAACGCCGCCATGATAGAGTGTGTGTGTCCAAGAGGGATATAAGAAAAAATGAAGTGAGAAAGGAGATATATGAATAAAAGTAGGTTCCAACGTAATCAGACATGAAAAGTAAACAAGGAAGAAAATTACAGGTAACAAAGAAATTCAATGCGGTCATTGAGCCCATGGGGCACCATCGTGGACAGAAAACGAATCCAATAGTTCTCTCTTTTTAATAGGGTATTCTTGTTGTTATGTGTGACTTGAACTTGTTCCAAAATTTGAAATTTTAGTTGAGCCACAGTGTGCCTGTTCTCCATGAAATGGGTGGCTACTGTAGATTTCAAGTTGTTCGTGCGGATGTTACTCTTATGTTCTAAGATCCTGACATGGATCTTTCTTTCGGTGTGTCCGACATAACATTTACCGCAGGGACACTTCAATAGATAAATAACATTACTGGTGTTACAGGTCGCGTTCACCTTGAGTTTGATCTGATGTCCTTTCATCGGGTGATTGATGATATTGCCAGGAATACAATTATTGCAGTTACTGCAGTTATAACCAGGCTTAAGTCCTTTGTAGACAATCTGTGCATCATGTTTACTTGGTTTACTTAAAATTTCTTTTAAGTTCCTACCTCTGGTGAATGAAAAAACTGGTGGTTGGCTGAATAAACCCTTGAAATCAGGTTCCAAAGTCAAGATGGACCAATGTTTACGAATTATGGATTGAAAGCGATTGGATGTTTTGGAAAATTTGTAGACGACCACCATGCGGTCTGACTGTTTCTTGGGTTTGGGTTGCAATAAAGCAGTCCTACGACATTTGTCACTTCTTTCAGCTGCTAAATCAAGTATGGGGGTAGGATATCCTCGTGATTTCAGGCGGTCAAGAGTGATCCTTATTTCCTTTTTGCATTCCTCTTCTTTGGAAACAATGCGTTTAACTCGAAGGAGTTGGGCATAGGGTAAATTATTCTTTAAACCAACACGGTGAAAGCTTCTGTAGTGGAGAGTGGAGTTTCTGTCCGTAGGTTTACGGTAGATAGTAGTGGACCAATCTCCAGGTCCTCTGTGTATTTCTACATCTAGGTAATGCACTAGTTTGTCACTGTGTTCCCAAGTGAATTGAATTCTCTGGTTAAAGTTATTCCAAGTGCCTAAGAAGGAGTTCAAAGTGTCTATGGTACCCTCCCATAGTAGGAAAATGTCATCAATGAAGCGTAAATATAATTTACCATGTTCCTGCCAGCTGTCTTGGCAAAGAATGTGGGACTCCTCGAAATGTTTCATATAAATATTGGCGTAGCAAGGAGCTGCCGAATTTCCCATGGCCGTACCATTGAGTTGAAGTATCCATTTGTCTTGAACAGTGAAATAACTGTGGTACAGTGTGAACATAATCAATTGCATGAGAAATATTTTGAAATCTGAATCCAAGTCTGCTGAGGCGAGTACATTTTCGATGGCTTCAATGCCTCCATCATGGGGGATGGAGGTGTAAAGTGAACAAACGTCCACAGTACACATGATGAGTTGGGCATTTTTCAATTCATTCATGATAGGCTCTAATTTCAGCAAAAAATCGGTGGTGTCTCTTACATGTGACTTAGTTTCAAGTACAAATGGTTGCAAATATTTATCTAGGAATTTGCCTACATTCTCGTGCAGGCTGCCTCTGGTCGACACGATAGGTCGAAAAGGAGGATGAGTAGGATGCTTGTGCATTTTAGGAAGCATATATAGCACGGGAGGTTTGGGATTAGTAGGTGTCAAGAATCTGCGAGTTTTATCATTGATAGTACCATTTTCAAATGCCGTGTTGATGATATGTATCAGATCTTGCGAGAACTCCAGTGTAGGGTCCCCTGGTAAAAAGTCATAGGTATTGGTGTCGCTGACATGAATTTCAATTTGTTGTTCATAAAAGGCGGTGTCCATGATCACTAGGGCACCCCCTTTATCAGCATTTTGACACGTGATGTTAGGATTGTCAGCCAACTTTTGCAGTATGTTTCTCTCTTTCCGGGTGAGATTCCCATGTTTGGTAGGTTGTTGAAATGGCAAGTTAAGTATTTCTTGTTTAATCAAATTTTCAAAAGCGTCTATGATTTTGAGTAAGGCTGGGGTTGATGTTTTGAAAATAGGGTCGAGGCCTGATTCTAAAAAATGCACCGTGGTGTCTGTGGATGTACTTGGTGTCTGTGATTCGGCATCAGGTGTAGTACGAGTAGGTCTCTGTCTGCTCTCCTCTTCAGAGGATGATGTTTCATTGGCGGAGAACGGATTATAAGGCTTGTTGGGCCAGACCAACAGAAAGATCCCGGGGGGGAAAAACCCGCCGAGGTAATAGAAAAAACTCCACCTCCAACCAAGGGCAAGAAAGTCAAAGGAAGGCGCTGAACTCTAATGACAACCTGGTCATTAACATCTCTTCCACCGTCCTATCTTCTGATGAAATCAATACCTTACAGAAGGGCCAATCTTTTGTACCCACCACCAGCACCAACACCTTGGAGCTTGAAGTAAGCGCTTTTAAACTTGTTCGGAATATCCGTTTGAGACACTATTTTCAAAACATCAACCCCAGCCTTACTCAAGAAGAAGACATGCTCAGAGGACTACGACCCCACAGCACCTTTCTGGCACCTCAAAGCCATAAAATCATAGACGCTTTTGAAAATTTGATTAAACAAGAAATACTTAACTTGCCATTTCAACAACCTACCAAACATGGGAATCTCACCCGGAAAGAGAGAAACATTCTGCAAAAGTTGGCTGACAATCCTAACATCACGTGTCAAAATGCTGATAAAGGGGGTGCCCTAGTGATCATGGACACCGCCTTTTATGAACAACAAATTGAAATTCATGTCAGCGACACCAATACCTATGACTTTTTACCAGGGGACCCTACACTGGAGTTCTCGCAAGATCTGATACATATCATCAACACGGCATTTGAAAATGGTACTATCAATGATAAAACTCGCAGATTCATGACACCTACTAATCCCAAACCTCCCGTGCTATATATGCTTCCTAAAATGCACAAGCATCCTACTCATCCTCCTTTTCGACCTATCGTGTCGACCAGAGGCAGCCTGCACGAGAATGTAGGCAAATTCCTAGATAAATATCTGCAACCATTTGTACTTGAAACTAAGTCACATGTAAGAGACACCACCGATTTTTTGCTGAAATTAGAGCCTATCATGAATGAATTGAAAAATGCCCAACTCATCATGTGTACTGTGGACGTTTGTTCCCTTTACACCTCCATCCCCCATGATGGAGGCATTGAAGCCATCGAAAATGTACTCGCCTCAGCAGACTTGGATTCAGATTTCAAAATATTTCTCATGCAATTGACTATGTTCACACTGTACCACAGTTATTTCACTGTTCAAGACAAATGGATACTTCAACTCAATGGTACGGCCATGGGAAATTCGGCAGCTCCTTGCTACGCCAATATTTATATGAAACATTTCGAGGAGTCCCACATTCTTTGCCAAGACAGCTGGCAGGAACATGGTAAATTATATTTACGCTTCATTGATGACATTTTCCTACTATGGGAGGGTACCATAGACACTTTGAACTCCTTCTTAGGCACTTGGAATAACTTTAACCAGAGAATTCAATTCACTTGGGAACACAGTGACAAACTAGTGCATTACCTAGATGTAGAAATACACAGAGGACCTGGAGATTGGTCCACTACTATCTACCGTAAACCTACGGACAGAAACTCCACTCTCCACTACAGAAGCTTTCACCGTGTTGGTTTAAAGAATAATTTACCCTATGCCCAACTCCTTCGAGTTAAACGCATTGTTTCCAAAGAAGAGGAATGCAAAAAGGAAATAAGGATCACTCTTGACCGCCTGAAATCACGAGGATATCCTACCCCCATACTTGATTTAGCAGCTGAAAGAAGTGACAAATGTCGTAGGACTGCTTTATTGCAACCCAAACCCAAGAAACAGTCAGACCGCATGGTGGTCGTCTCCAAATTTTCCAAAACATCCAATTGCTTTCAATCCATAATTCGTAAACATTGGTCCATCTTGACTTTGGAACCTGATTTCAAGGGTTTATTCAGCCAACCACCAGTTTTTTCATTCACCAGAGGTAGGAACTCAAAAGAAATTTTAAGTAAACCAAGTAAACATGATGCACAGATTGTCTACAAAGGACTTAAGCCTGGTTATAACTGCAGTAACTGCAATAATTGTATTCCTGGCAATATCATCAATCACCCGATGAAAGGACATCAGATCAAACTCAAGGTGAACGCGACCTGTAACACCAGTAATGTTATTTATCTATTGAAGTGTCCCTGCGGTAAATGTTATGTCGGACACACCGAAAGAAAGATCCGTGTCAGGATCTTAGAACATAAGAGTAACATCCGCACGAACAACTTGAAATCTACAGTAGCCACCCATTTCATGGAGAACAGGCACACTGTGGCTCAACTAAAATTTCAAATTTTGGAACAAGTTCAAGTCACACATAACAACAAGAATACCCTATTAAAAAGAGAGAACTATTGGATTCGTTTTCTGTCCACGATGGTGCCCCATGGGCTCAATGACCGCATTGAATTTCTTTGTTACCTGTAATTTTCTTCCTTGTTTACTTTTCATGTCTGATTACGTTGGAACCTACTTTTATTCATATATCTCCTTTCTCACTTCATTTTTTCTTATATCCCTCTTGGACACACACACTATCATGGCGGCGTTGGTATTTCACCCTTCTCTACTGTTTTCACTCTGCTCGGGTCTTGTCTTCAGTCCCTTTTTTGTGTTTACACACACTGGTCGCTTTAAATTACTGATATACAGCATTTCACGGGTTGAACTGCTCCGTTGGAATTCCGCGGAGTGTAGCGTAGTTTCACGCATGTAAGTACCCTTCGGGGGACCCTCTGATATTTTCACCTGGTGGGCATCAACACGCTGTTGGTTTACTTGACTTTTCACCTTCACACGAGCATGTTATCGTGTGGTCACATTTTTTCTGCTTGATAGCCTTTGTTTACGTATCGCGCCTACTCGTCCTGGGAGATAGCTTTATCTATTTAACACGGGAGTGCTAGGGTGGCACGTTGGTTTGTTCTCACCGTTTTACTCTTTTACTTGCTATGCAGGAAGTAACGCATTCGTTTTCATTTACATTATTTGTATATTCTGTTGCTTTATTTCAGTTAGCTAATCGCATGACATTGTATTACCCTGTGTTATAGGTTGCAGGATGTTTTAGTGATTTTGGTTATTTTCTGATTTGCCTCGTAGAGTAATCCCCCGACGAAGGGCGTCTGCCCGAAATGCATCGGGATGTTTGAGGATTATTATGTTGCAATATGACTAAAAAAGAGACATGTTTTTGACTTCAGTCTTTTCCGGATTGGAATGTCTAAATATTCTATATTTTCAAATAAAACCTTGAGATGGATAACTTTGACTCTCGTATAAACTTGCGTATGGAATAAGACTTCGGTCCGCCTGGTTGTGCACAGAGGTGTTCTCTCCCCAGACGGGGGAGCCTCGGATTATTTCTACTGACTCTCACACTGCCTGGCCAGACAGTGTTTATCCTCTCGTTGCACACTACAGCCCGTTACAACCCTTCACCACTCCACTATTTGATCAAACTGCTGTGCGAGTTCCCTCTACCCTTGAGCATTCTCAAATCTTAATATAACATAACTTTTCACTAGAAGTGGTTACTTATTTATAGGATTAAACCTAATATTTACTATCTAACCACATATCTTTTTGCCTTTTCTGGCAGTTGCAAATTAGCAGTTCAGCAACAACGCTCATAAATCAAGAGAAATATATAGATTATCATTTTTTTCCTGAGTAGGTCAAGTTAAAAAAAACTGTGTGATTATCTACTAGGAAACAAGGATTTTTATGGTTCTTAATGTTGGCCCAAGTACTTGAAACAAAATAACTATAAGATATTTGTAAGGAGTTTTAGCTAACCAGACAGCGAAAGTATGGAGCCTTGCCTACGGCAATGGCCCCAGTCCAGATGACCATCATGGAATGAAAGCCTTTACCCTTTTCTGGACTTCATCTGATGGTGATACCATGCTATGTCAACATTACGGAGCAGTATAGAATGGAACCATAAGCAATGACGTCTTCTCACACGCTTTTTAACAAGGCAGTATTCATCCCTCCCTGAAAAGTGAAAAGTAGGAAAATAGAAGGTTGTCTCACATCACCAATGATTTACATACATCAGGAGTTACTTAACAGGGTGCATATGGCAACCTTCCCCATCCACTAAGTATGTTCAGACAACCCCAAAAATAGCTTACCTCTCAGATTATAGTGTCAAGTCACAAGTAGATAAGACACACCCATCACAGCACATCAGTTACTAAGCCCAAACATATTTCTGAATGCAACAAATGGGAGCTATTGCCTTTGACAAGCTGCTTTATTTTAAAATTAAATTAAACATAGATCCAACTTGGAATCTCTTCACACTCCCACATTGCTTATTTTTCTTGCCTTGACAGAATAGGCTCAGAATCTTTCGTTGATGTGATCTAAAGAGACATTACCATTTATATGAATGAGGCTGTTCTGCAACAAACACTCCTGAGGAATGATACCATGGACATACATGTGCACACACACACTAACTTAAATAAGGAATCTGAACTACGAATCCTGTATTAGAGTATGACTTGAAACTCTGCTCACTCTTCGCCCATTTTTTTCATTGGCTTGTGTCACGGTCCTTTGTAAATGCTGGCTTCTGATTCGTTATTAGGCTTGTTAGTCCTCTCTTAGTACCACCTTGTCTTCATTTGTAAACTCCAATGAGGACTGCCCCTTTTACTTCTGTTGTTACTGGCTATGTATTATTTTGTCTGTATGCACTACTTTCTTTAATGAGTTTCTCCTGCTCCAGGCACAACATGTTTTCCTGCAACATTCGGTACGAAAGGGGTGGTGATGGACGGAGCATCTGAACCAATCAAACACTCACACCCAGTCAACAGATCTGGGTTTAATCCATCACCGTTCTTTAGCCCACTCTGCCACACCAGTTCAGACATGGCAATATGCAAATCAGTCTGACCCTGTGCCTCATGGGAACAGTCCATCCCGAACTGCCAAGCCTTGCCTTCCCTGGACCGGAAACAAGCTTCCGAGGACCGGTTTCTGGCATTTCAGCAGTCTTCAGCCCGGCTTGCTTGAATCCAGTGGCAAAGCGAGCAAGAGACTCACGTCTGAGCATACCCTGCCAACTTATGGCGAACAAACCGGTACGAAAGGGGTGGTGATGGACGGAGCATCTGAACCAATCAAACACTCACACCCAGTCAACAAATCTGGGTTTAATCCATCACCGTTCTTTAGCTAACTCTGCCACCCCAGTTCAGACATGGCCATATGCAAATCCGTCTGACCCTGTGCCGCATGGGAACATTCCAGCCCGAACTGCCAAGTCTTGCCTTCCCTGGACCAGAAACAAGCTTCCGAGGACCGGTTTCTGCATTCTGTCCATCAACTGTGGTTTTTGCATTCCTGCAACATTCAGCTTTCAAGCAGCCCAGGACAATGACAGCCACTTCTTTGAAATTAAATAGGTCACGCATTTACCTAAGTTTGAGCAATTGGCATTCTAAATGATTATCAAAACAGATTCAAAAAAAGGCATCGTCATTTACAATGCCAATAGCTTAAACTCTAGCAAATGCGAGACCTATTGCATTGCAAATGCTTGATTCAGGCAAGTAACCACAGGGAGATAATGGACGGAGCGCTGAAACTTTTCAGACACTCACCCACAGGTACAGATCTATGGTGACTCCATCATCGTTCTTTAGCTTACTTCGCCTTCTCAGTTCAGACCAAACTATATGCAAATCAGTCTTGACTCTGCTTCATGGGAACAGTCCAGCCCAAACTGCCAAGCAAGGTTTTCCCTGAACCGGAAACAAGCATCCTTGGACGGGTGTTTCGGGTAACACCCCTCATCAGCCAGGCTAAATTGAATCCAATGGCAAAGTGAGCAAGGGACCCATGTCTGGGCATACCCTGCCAACGTAGGTCAAACAAAGCAAACACAAGGAGATGATGGATGGAGTACTGAAACTTTTCAAACACTCACCCCCAATCACAGAACTGGGTTGAATCCATCTTGTGCTAGTTTCCAGTCCAGGGAGGACATGGCTTGGCAGTTTGGGCTGGACTGTTCCCATGAAGCACAGGGTCAAGACTGATTTGCATATAGCTGTGTCTGAACTAGTGTGGCAAAATGAGCTAAAGAATGATGATGGATTCAACCCAGATCTGAGACTGGGGGTGAGTGTTTGAAACGTTTCAACACTCCGTCCATTATCTCCTTGTGTTTGCTTCAATTAGTAACCTCATACAATTAATTTTGCCTTCTAATTATTGCCAGATTGACTATGTAGAATAACCAAGAATCATGATTCCATGGAAGAACAGTACTACTGACAATAGAAAATATGATCAGCAACGTTCAGGACTCATCGATCCAGCCGATAAAGCTACAAAGGGTTTTGGTTTGCATGGCAGTTGAACTTTCAGTAATCTCAAAATGGGTGCAGAATACCTTGGCCAGGAGTTGTGGCAGCACCAGGATCATGTGCTGAGTCAGTTTTACCTTGTCATCTGACTGGACCTTCCTCTCCTTTGCTGAGAGAACCTAGGGGGAATTAAGCACATTGTTCAGTGCAATGTCTCACAAAAATAACTGTCCAAAGAATAGATAAGGTGGAGATGTAACCTAAATTATCACTCATTGCCCACACATTCTAAACAACAGCCACAAGGAAAAAGAACCATCTCCTCATTCAAGAAAAGCAAATGTTCTCATTTCCACGTCCGAGGTACCTTCTTTCCAGAAACTCTACCAACAGGTGGGTGACCCTCTACTGCCTGCCTCATGGTGGAGACCAAAATCTCTATCAAGGCGCCTTCCTGTTGGTCATTTAATTCTGCAGTGAAGATCAAAAACAGAAACAAATTATGTGCACAAAAAGAGAAAGTAGTTGGAATCCAGAGGCAAGAGTAGTGAAAAATAAAATATATAAACCAAGCTATTTCCTACTAATGTGCTACAAAATATGCATTTGAAGCTGGAGTCCAGCCATAATAGAGGACTTCTACCACCAGTATGAGAAATACCCACTTCTCCTCCGAGAGAATCTTTACCGTACTCATAAGCATTAGATGATCCTAACCACGCTTGGTATCCTGGAGCACTTAAAAAAAAAAAATACATGGAAACGCATATGTGTCATTTTTTTTTAACATACACTTAATTTTTTTAAAAGCTTTTTATTTTTTTATTAACAGCAAAACGTTTTAAAATACCTCACGTAAATAGCCACTAAAGATACCAGTGGCTACAAAACTCAAATCTTTTTTAAATGAAAGTGGGAGAAAATAGGAACATTATAGATTAACAGACTGGAGGCTCGGAAAACCCCAGATACTCTTTTAAGGGATAGCAGACCACCAGTATTGTGTCCTGCCCTGTAGGTGGCAGATGAGACAGTTTTGTTTTTACATAGATGAATGTTCATGGTAGAGATGAGAATATGTGCCCTTACTCCACATAGGAGCGAGGGTTGTTAAGGACTATAATGAAGATTCTACTAGAGGAGAACTGGATTTCAGATAAATAATCATTCCTCTCCTAGATCAGATCGTTGTTATTAATCCTAAGAAGTGGCAAGAATAGAAAGTGCATCCCCTACAAAAGCAGAGAAACAGCAGCACTAAATGGAAACATTTAACAGAGATATCTCGCCCACTTTGCCCTATAACCTGTTAAGCCTACATCTTGTGAAAGCATGTATGGACCTCCAGATAGCAGTCTTTGATATGTCTGCAATGGTAACGTTTCTCAATAATACTGCAGAAGTGGCTCTCATTGGGTGGGCTTGAGGCCTACCAAACCAAGATTTTTTGGCATTACTGACATAGGAAAATGCTGAACACATTCCTTTTAGAGACGCACTGCTTTGAAGTGGCTAACCAACTTTGTACTAAAACATAATTAACAAAAAGATGGTATGTCTGACAAATACCTTTGCTTTTATCCATGCAGTATTTCAAAACTCCTAACATAAAAAGTAGAGCCTTTTCTGCTGGTGAAGATGGATTCTGAAGTAAAGTTATGAGAGAAATAGTCTGGCTCACATGAAAATCAGACACAACTAACATGGGTCTAGAAATAATGGTGTCAGACAACATTGAACAGCTTGTGGCCCTAGAAGCAGACAATTCCCGACAGAACCTGCCCCTATGGGGCGGAGAGCACGCAGTAAAGATAGTCATAGTACCTGGATTCACCTATGTATTAGTTATGTTACTGCTCACTGTTAAAACATCGGTCTTGAGACAGACAAGGTGATAAAGAATTTCATGAGGGAAACCTTGAAACCTACATTGAGGTTATACAAAATGACATCCCACAGACAATGCAGTAGCGGAACATAAGGCCATGGCCCTCCACCTATCACAGCCTATTAACTTTTGGCTGAAATGCAAGGAGGAGCTTTCAAACGCAGTGCTTCTGGCCACCAACTGCTCTGCTATACAGCCCGAACCAAACCTCTCTTCCGGTCAAAAATTCAATTGTGATTGAAGCAAACCAATCTTGGCTGAGGGTGCACACACACTGTTCAAGAGTGACTTACATACACAACAGGGCCCCAGTTTGAAACAACGCCAATAGCCTCATAGGGAATCCAATCATATCTTAGGATGTGTGGCAGATGCAAGGATACTGACAATAGACCAGCTCCTATCAACAGAGACCCTAAAGTTCTTCGCAACACAACAGGGTGAGATTCACCTACCTCAAAATAAAGAATGGAAGTACCTACAACTAAAACATGCCCTTTGCAAAACATTGGGTACACCATTATTATTATTATTATTAATTGTGTTTTGTTAAGTGCAAACAACCCGGAGGCCTCGTAGCGCTTACCAGACTCCCCTCATACTGCAATGCTTAAAACATTGCAGTCGGGGCGTGGCTAAGATGGCGATCCGATAGGCAGCAGTTCTCGCAGGCTCCCGGTGTCGGTCCCTTCCCGCGGGCCCAAAAAGTCTGGGTCCCAGCCGCTGCTGGAAGTGTAATGGCGCCCTAACGCCTGGGGCGAGACAACAAGAGAACTGGCAGTTAGCGGGTGAGCCCTGGGTTTCCCGGGCCCAGCCTAAGCCCCGGAGGCACACTTGACTGAGGACGCCAGGTGAGTGCGGGCTCGGTCTCTCCCAGTGACCTGAAGCAGTCTCCGTCGACCTACCCCTGAGACACCACGCTGGCGCCGGCGGATTCACTCAGCAGTCCACGAAGGTGAGGAGGCAGAGGGCAGCGAAGTGAGGGAGGACAGGCCTCGAGGCGGATGCAGGCACCATTTTGTGACTGCAAAGGAAGCACTCGGTTGCTAAGGGCCGTGGAGATAGCCCGTTGGACCCAATTAATAGACGCACGTCCCGCTGGCGCAGGAGGGGGAGGGGGGGGGGTTTGTCAGCTTTGGGATCCCTTTATGCCCCTAACACGAGTCAGGAAGCCTTTATCAAAAATGCCTTGTCGGAGCCCCTACGTTCACCCGACTCCTTAATACTTATGGGGGAGACCTCAACTTGGTGTTGGATAAAGATAAAGACAGATCGGGCCACCGCTTTGGCAACGCAGGCGCCATTTCGGCGGCAGGGAAAGAGTGGCTAATACAGAGAGGGCTGAGGGACTTGTGGCGAGTTAAGCACCAGAGACCTCGCACTACACTTGTTACTCCCATGTGCACCACACATACGCCAGACTAGACCACTTCATAGGCTCCTCTGAGTTGGAGACTCGGATAGTGGATGTGGATATCACTCCGGCTGCCATTACAGATCACGAGGATGTGGAAATAACGTTTAGAGTCCCATGCGTCAAGATAACACCCGGTCTGTGGAGGTTGAGGGAACCCCTCCTGCAACGCAGGGAGTTAGTCCAACAACTCCGTAAACGCATCACTGACTATATCGAGCTTAACGATCGGCCGGACACGCATGTAAAGGCAGTGGTGAGGGGAGAAATATTAGCCATTTCGGCGGCTGAAGTCAAAGACCGCAAAACCAAACGGGATTCCCTAACGGCCTGAGTGGTTGAATTGGAAAGGGTGCAGTGTCGCACGGGGGCTCCAAGAATTTGGAAACAGTTAAAAATCTCCAGAGCTCAATTAGCTAGCCTAGATACAGATCGGGCCGAATTACTGCTCTCAGACTACGACACACATACTACGTGGGAGGGAACAAAACGGGATGCCTCCTAGCGAGCGCACTGCGGGCCAAGGTCCAGCGCTCCAAAATTTTAACCTTACACAACAAGGAAGGGGAGGAGATCCACGGCGAGGCACAAATAGCGGGGGCGTTCAGGGACAATTATGCTTCTCTCTACAAGGCAGTCTCACACCTGTAGATAGTGCCGAAACGTACCTGCATGGCGACGCCACCACACGCAGAACACAGCAAACGCAGGGTCCTTAGATGCATCTATCAGAATTGAGGAGGTGGTCAGCGCCATCTCCTGCCTTAAACCCCTGTAATCGCCAGGTCCTGACGGATTCTGCTCCAGTTTTTACAAGGTCTTCTGTCCCATACTTGCTCCGATTCTTACTAAATTCTTTAACTCATACCAGGGCCCCAGCTCCACCCCACCTGACATGCTAGAGGCTGACATCATAGTGCTACCTAAGCCGGGCAAGGACACCACCCAATACTCCGCTTACCGGCCAATTTCCTTACTTAACCTCAACCTCAAACTTTTCACAAGGGTGCTAGCCTCAAGGCTTGAACCTTGTTTCCCGGGGATCATAGAACCGGACCAGTCTGGCTTTATCCCCGGTAGACAATGCAGTGACAACACCAAACGCAAAGTACTATTGTTGAAACACCAAACGCATCCTCCACTTAATTGACAAAGCCCATTTTCAACAATCAGATTCTGTGCTCCTGGCCATCAATGCTGAGAAAGCGTTAGATCGCGTCGATTGGGGCTTTCTCGAGAAAGTTCTGATACACTTTGGCGTCGGGGAACGCTATTGAGCGTGGGTTGCAAGCTGCTACCATCATCCACAGGCACGGATCCGTATCAACGGACTGAGCTTACGCCCATTCGAAATCCAACATGGCACCAGGCAGGGATGCCCACTTTCATCCCTCCCGTTCTCGCTCTATATCGAGCCGCTGGCACAGAGGGTGCGCGATAACCCAAATATTCGCGCCATAATCTTCGGCGGAGAGTCACACCCAATCGGCCTATACGCTGACGATATTTTAGCAGTGACAGTCCTAAGCGTTCAGTGCCAGCCTTTCTAGAGCAGGTGGAGGCCTTCGGCAGGGTGTCGGGCCTCAAGATGAATAGAGGGAAATCACTGATATTACCCCTTGGTAAAAATGCCAACACGCAACACGGAGCACCCACGTATGGAGAAGGACTACTAGTCCAGATGCAACTTCCCTACCTAGATATCATCCTCACACCGTCCACAGAACAAACAGTGGCCCTAAAGTACGCCAAAGTAACATCGCAGATCCATAGCGACCTTCGACGATGGCAGAAACAACCATTGTCCTTGCTAGGGAGGATTGCGGCAGTGAAAATGTCGGCACTCCCCAAGATACTATATATCTTTCAGACTATTCCAGTGCTACCCCCCTCCGGGACAATCAAGACGCAGCAAGAGGCGTTTCAGCACTTTATCTGTGTGGGGAAGAGACAGCGTATGAACAGACAGCTAGCTTTACGAGGGATGGATGGATGGATAGGGGGGCCTAGGGATTCCCAATTTGCACCAATACTTTCAAGCAGCACAGCTGAGATATTTGGTGGAATGGTACAGGCCCAAATCAGAGAAGAGGTGGCTCTTCCAAGACAGGGCTATGGCCCAGACCTCCTTATGGAAAATACCATTCCTCCTCCGCACTCACAGACCGCGATACCTCCAGAAATCACCCATTACGCGTACAATACTAGGTGTGTGGGACTCGGTGGCTACCAAGCGGGAACTCACATTATTCCAGTCCCTGCTAACTCCATTACTGGATAACCCTGACTTCCTTCCAGGAACCGACGCCCACATGTTTCCACAATGGTGAGGCTCCAACTGCAGATCGGCGGGGCATCTTTTGACTCGGAGGGCTTTCTACCACTTTTCACACTGTCCCAGTTCTATGACGTCAAATCGCCGCAGCTTTTTCAATATTTCCAACTCCTGCATTGGCTCACGCAGCCAGAGACTAGTCCCCTAGTTGGTAGGCGAATTACGGGATTTGAAAAATGGCTAGTTACCAAAGATTCGGACCGTGGTTGGATTACGGATCTCTATAAGATGCTCTTTCCTCCCTACAAGACACACCGATTGGCCGGTCAGAGGCGATGGGAAGAGGAATTAGGGAGAACGCTCACGACCGGGGAGTGGCAGTCAATTTACTATAGGACCAACCATACAGCTAGGAACACAGAGGGTAGGGAATCAGAGGTGAAGCTAGCTATATATTGGTACTAAACACCAGCTAGGTTACACAGGGGCAAACCATCTCGAAGTTCGGCCTGTTGGAGGGGGTGTGGGGAGA
Source organism: Lissotriton vulgaris (assembly GCF_964263255.1). Taxonomy (NCBI): domain Eukaryota; kingdom Metazoa; phylum Chordata; class Amphibia; order Caudata; family Salamandridae; genus Lissotriton; species Lissotriton vulgaris. The sequence goes on along the minus strand of NC_141700.1, from coordinate 727,691,239 downwards.
TAGGTACGCTGACACACCTTCTATGGGACATAGACATCTCCCTCGGCACCGAAATCCCACGGTTTCCAGCCTACACCATTCTAGGACTTCCGAACACGCTAACTTACCGGCTGAAATCCATTAGGGAGCGACAAATGGGTCTAGCGTTGCAGGCAACTTCCCAACATATTCTGTCTCTTTGGGGTACTAACACACGGCCCACTCACACAGGCTGGTTGCACAAACTATGGTACACACTGGGGATGTAACGCATTCAAGTCACACTCGCGCATACCACGGCCACCTTCCCCACGATCTGGCAACCACTGTTAACACATATCCCAGGAATTCAACGAAATAACATACCCAAGATACCTCCGCCTACTAGGCCTAACAGATGGAAACCATGCCACCGCAGACTCCAAGAGGGAGACACAGTGAGCGCTCTACACTTACGCTCCTAATTCACACACATCGGCACACTGGTTGGGGTGGGGGGTTATTTGGGGGTGGGGGGGTTTGTTGGCTTTGTTTTTCTTAGCTTGGGTATACAGGAGATCCATGTCTAGATCCACAAGTCATTATGACGACACAACCAGAGGACAATTGTGGGGCCCGAAAGCCCTTGCAGATTATGTGCAGCTTCATGTAAAATGGTTACCTCAGTCTACTATTTGCATTCTCTCGTGGACTCAATACTGCAATGCAACATACTTGTTTTTCTCTGAAACCAACAAAACAAATTTAAACCAAAAAAAAACAGTGCAGTCTATTTAGAGGAGTGGTCTCTAGCTTCTGTAAGTTGATAGTGCATCACTTACACTCAGAATCTCAACCCTATTAGTACACTTACGCGGCAGACCACAGGGACCCTGCAAACAGAATACACAATAGATGACTGGAAATAGGTAATTGTAGTTTTGGACAGAAGGGTTTGGGGTATTGAGAATTAAATATACCCTCTTCAAAATGATACAGGACTGGTACAGTACCCCTGAGAAACTTCACACATCCAGGCTTTTACACCATGCCCACTGCTGGAGATGTCATCACATGGAGTGTGACACGCTCCTTATACTTTACATATGTCTTGATTTGGGTGGGGGCGGGGCTACGTGGCCTCAACACTGGTCACCTTTAGCAAAGCACATATGTAGAAATCTTTTAAGTATAACAGTCCTAAAGAATACCAAATAAGGTCTTTCATCAATTGCAACACTACATATACTGTATATGTGATCATCTGTGCATGCGATAAAATGTATGTGGGGAGTAGCGCAAGGTGTCTTAAGATCCGGGTTTAAGAACATGTCAGAAATATAAGCAACAGGGACATTAGTAACCCAATAGTGCAACATATTTTGAAAAACCACCCTGATAAGGATATCACATTTCATGATGAAGAGCCATTAATGTGATAATGAATGATAGTTTGAGATTTACCATTCTTCAACTATGTTATATGACAGACTGATATGGAATCATCTATATCTATCTATACTATACTACTATAATAAAGCAAGAACTTTCAGCCTTTGAGGCGGGTAAACTCGGGAACCACAGCGCCAATCCACACACCCGATACACCGTTGGAATCGTAAGGGTGTGTAGATGGTTATAGGCTATATACATTTTTTAAAAAAAACGTTATTTAAAAAATTTACAGTAAAAAAAAAAAAAAAGTAGTCCCTCCGAAGTAGCGCCGGCCGCGACGTGCGTGCTCATGTCAGGAGCGCGGAGAGAAGCGGCGTCCAGGAGTGTGACTAGGAGCGGCGGACATGGCACGGGGGAGGAGCGGTGACGTGAGGAGCAGCGGACAGGCCAGCGGCAGTGCGAGCAGCGGACAGGCTGGAGGAGCGGCGGCTGAGGTAAGGGAGCGGCGGACATGGAGCGGGGGAGGAGCGGTGACGTGAGGAGCAGAGGACAGGCGGGAGGAGCGGCGGCTGAAGTACGGGGACCCATGTCGGGGCAGGCGGGGGTCGGGGCAGACGGAGGACGGGGGCCTGGGCTGCTGGACAATGTCGGGGCGGTTGGGGGGCGGGGAAGCCTGTTGCTCCGGGACAAGGTCGGGACGGGCTGCTAGTACTAATATAATAAAGAGAGAGCCCAAAACTTTGAGGCGGGTTATCTCAGGAACCACAGCAACAATCACAACACCCAATACAGCGTTGGAAAGGGCAGTTGCAGCAGAAGGACATAGGCCATGCAGACGCTCACCATATACATTTAAAAAGTAAAAGAACCGTGCCAGCAAAGTAGTCCCTAGTGGGTGTGTCTGCGTTGTGCTGTGGGCGTGTGCTGGGGGCGTGACAAACGCTGGGGGCGTGTGGTACGTTCCGCCCTTCATGCCATGTCTCATATCGTGTGCTAATCCCACCCTGCTCTCTTTAAATACCCCTGCACCCCATAATCATAACCCACCCTTCCACCTTAAAATACCCCAACACCCTTAAACACTAACCCATCTTAACCCTATAAATATACCCTGTACCCCAAAACTCGAACCTAAACCCTAAAAATACCCTTGTACTCCCAAACCCAAACCTACCCCTGTACCTCAAAACCCAAACCTACCCCTGATCCCTAAAAATACCCCTGTACCCCAAAACACAAACCTAGCCCTGAACCCTAAAAATACCCCTGTACCCCAAAACACAAACCTAGCCCTGAACCCTAAAAATACCCCTGTACCCCAAAACACTAACCTAGCCCTGAACCCTAAAAATACCACTGTACCCCAAAACCACCCCTGAACCCTAAAATCCCCCTGTACCCCAAACCTAGCCCTGAACCCTTAAAATACCCCTGCGCCCCAAAACCCAAGCCTACCCCTGAACCCTAAAAATACCCCTGTACCCCAAAACCCAAACCTACCCCATAACCCTTAAAACACCCCTGTGCCCCAAAACCCAAACCTACCCCATAACCCTAAAAATACCCCTGTACCCCCAAACCTAGCCCTGAACCTTAAAAATACCCCTGTACCCCCCCAAACCTAGCCCTGAACCCTAAAAATAACCCTGTACCCCAAAACCCAAACCTACCCCCTGAACCCTAAAATACCCCTGTACCCCATAACCTAAAACTATATCTGAACCCTTAAAATACCCAAACACCCCAAAACATATACCTCAGTACCCCAAAACATATACCCCTATACCCATACTTACCTTGTCCAAACATTTAAAAAAAACATGCTTTTACCATTCATGCATTTCGTTGTAAATGTATGCGTGGTAAAAGCATATAAAATGTAATGCCATGCGTTATAATGGCATTGCGGAGTCATGGCACTTTCGTAATGAAAGTATGCAGAAAGAAAGTTGCGGAATAATGGGTGTTTACCCTCCCTCGGTAAGTACATTGGTGGCATGGCGGCCCACATCTCCAGCAACATACTTATATTTTTTCACCACCCATTTGAAAAATGCACAGGTCTCTCATATTGATAGCCAGCACCGACATATATAGACTTGATAAAAGAAAAGCCCCTAGTAAAAAATTTAAGTTCTGGGACATATGGGAAAACTATCAGCAAGGTCCTAGCTAAATTGTTTGGTGGATAATTTGAAGGGATATTGTCCAAAAAGTTGGCAGGGATCAGATACACCCACGCAAAAGTCCAATGATTATGTGTAAGCAATGGAAAGCCAGGAGAAGGCCTGCATGAGTAGCCATAATGGCTACCCCCCCCCCCCCCTCACATTAAATCCTTCTATAAAGTAATGGAAACAAGGGGACCCTCCTCTCTTTCTAACGTTACAGGGGAACTGTCGAGATACATACATACATTCCATTACATGACAGTGAAGTCTAAGAACTAAAGAGAGCTCGGGCCCCGACAACTCCTTACTAATAATATTGCACTAATGAGGACAAAAAAAAAAAAAAGAGAGTCATGGCTCACCCGACAATCCGTGGTATCCATGCCAAATCAAGTCCGTAATTTAGCTGCTTGTTGGCCTTCATGGAGCAACTGAGTAAGATCATTCCAGGTCTCATCTGGGAGCAGGCGTGAGCCAGAATCCCACAACACGCGAGACAACCGGCTCAGAAAAAAGTGGTCTAAAGTGACCACAAAGCACAACTGGTAGCAGAAAAAATAGGCCGACTAAAAGTATTGAGTGACCTAGACTCCCTCTCCAGAGGGACATTAGGAAGGGTGTTGATGTTAGGGGAAGCTGTAGCAGCCTGAGCCAAACGGCTGCACAGAGTAGGCTGCAGAAGAAGGCAGGCATGGTCTTCAGGGGCAGGACTGTATCTATGAGCTATACACAGGTCCACTTGGGCCCCTGAAAAAGGTGTAGCCCAAGATCCCAACAAAATATGGGCTTCACTGAAGGGAGCACAGGCTCAATCCCCGTTTGGCCCCTGATTAAGCACCCCAATTAAAGGGTCAATGGCTGACTCCACAGAACAGAGCTGCAGCTCCAGAACCACAGCTACCCTCCCTCAGAACCTCAGAGAAAACAGAGCTAAACCTCAGTAGCGAGGCTGGAAGGAGAAAACAAGCCAGAGGAAGAGGAAGACTCAAGGCCAATAGCTTCACCCAGCTCAGAAATCAAACTAACTTCCAGAGGAGGCTGAACAGGAATAAATCCTATTTCTGCTCCTCCACCAAAACCCTTTTCTCTTGGAGAAAAAACATAAGGGGGCTCTTCCGAAGGAGGAGAGTAGCTAGAGATGAACTGCCCCACGACACTGCCCCTGATGCAGTCCAGCGTCCATGTGGCGACGCCTCAGCATCAGAGAGTAGACAGTTTAGCGCTGATCGGTGCCGAAGTCGACATCAGAGCTGGCTGATCAGACACTAGTGTCATAGGTGGGCACCTCAAAGGGCTCTGAACCGGAACATACATGGATCTGATGAAGAGTCTACAGGGCCTCACTGATGCCGAGGGAGACCCCACCAGTGTGGATTCAGTCAAGTGACATCTGGCCACCTTGTGGTCGAGATGTGCACCAGAAGGTGGCAGAGCCTCAAAGATGGCATTAAGGGAGAAATCATCGGGTCCAGAGAACCCCGGCTCCAGGGAATACCGAAAGGTGCAGGTTAGACTCTCCCCGACTCATCAACCTAAGGATGGGCAGGGGAGTCAGAAATGCTGGTTATGTTACAACTTACATTTTGACATCGAGGTAGATTGATGCCCATTGGAAGGATTTCTAGAGCGGGCTTTCAAGAGTCCCTTGGAATGAGAATGTCACCGCAATCGATGTGGAGCCTGTGACAACCGTGCCTCCAAGATCTTCATGCAGCATTTCCGCAATACCTTCACCCGAAGTTGGTGACAGGAGTCACACTCCTTAGAGTGATTGTGTTCGTCAAGACACTACATGCAAATATTGAGGATCTGTGGCCGAAATCGGCTGTCCACAGGACCCACAGGTTTGGAACCTGAGAACAATCTGAAAAAAACACAATATTTTGGCGACAAAAAATATCAGGATAGCCCAAACAAACCGGCCAGAGGAACCACTCTCTGGATCCGTGTTGGAAGCATGGAGTCAGCGGATGGCTTATATGGACTCTGTCGATGTTACATCTGGGTTTTCTGGGGGGGAGAGATAGTTCAAAGTTAAGGAACCTGCAGCTAAATGTCTCTACCTAAAATTCTAGTTTAAACATAAGATCTCACTGTGCAGAACATCTCTATCAGTGAGGCAAGGCGAATGATTCGCAAATATGTAAAGAAGAGCAATCACCACCCTGAGGCTTAATGTTTTAATCTCCAGGTGCATGACAAGTAATCAACAGGACATAAAAAATCCACTCACACCCAAGATGACGGTTCAGCTACAAATGCATGAAAAGGTTCACCAAATGCCTGCAATAAGGTGGAAAAACATTCAACACAGGTGCCAATTAGATTTCCTGATGTGGGTGCAACGATAACCATGATCACACCATAGGGGCATAAGTTTGAGAGTTGCAGAGATTCTGTGCCTTTGAAGTGTACAGTTTTGTAGCCTGTACAATTGGTTTTAACACCACCAAAAATGTAACACTTTTGCTGGTCTATACTCACCATCTTCTTCAGAGGTTTCTTCAAGCAGCAGGTCTGTTAGTCCCTCCCAGTCTTTCAAAATTGGAGCTGTACTATCCCAAAGACTGTCCACTAAATATGCAGCATGCTCATGGTACTGCCAAACAGAAGAGTTAAAGCAAAAAGGAAAACATTATACAGCAAAAATACAACAAAGACCAAAATGTTTACTATTTTTTATTGTAGCTCTCCGCCAATGATGTACATTAATCATAACAGGGTAATACATTTTTTTTAAATAAAAAATGTTACAAAAGTTTAAAGGAGAGGATTCACAGGTAATATGATGGTTCGCCTTTAAGGGCATTTTAACACCATCAGAGGCCAGCCTCTGTCCCTCAGTTTTTTTTTCTCAAATAAGAATGTCTGGCATAATGAAGGCACCTGTGAGAAAGATTTATACCTACATCCAGAAACTTTATCTTTTCATCAAAAGACCTTTAGAACATTGTAAAAAAACAGAGTAAAAGCAGTACTTCAACAAGGGAGAGGGGAGAGAAGCAGTTATGTAAATTAACATTTTATTATAGACTGACCAGACATACCAAATAATGCATTTGTAGGACTAAAAGTAATACAATAAAGTGATGAACTAACCTCGAAGTAGCAGCACAACACATTTCAGATACCTTTTCAAAGATATGTCTTTGGTTATAATTATCTTTGCTTCATTTAATCCACTAATTCCATGCAAGAAACACTCTGCAGAATGCCAAGTGACATGGATTATATTGTACCCCCCACTAAACTATGTACAGAACTCATCCGCTTTCCAGCTCAATCTGTGTCATAGCAGAAGCAGTACATTGGCTGAGCATGATACATAAGAGCTGATAATGATGGATTTCCATTGTCCTAGTGTCCTCTAAAACGTAATGCAAGCATGTTATCATTAAACCAAATCAGGATGCTATCTATTTAGTTATAGCCTGTTTGGAGACAGAAGTAAATGCATCTGGTTTGGCATAAGGAAAAAGGAGCATCTTTAAACACCTTATGTCTTGAGTCTTACCAAAATAATGCAGCAGAACAGATTATATTCAAAGTTTGTAGTGAAATGTTTTCCATGGCGGTGGATTTGTAACCAAAATGCCTAAATGACTTGCAATCCAAGATCACTTTCAGGAGGAAATAAGTATGAAATACAACCTAATCGCTGTAAAGTATCATATATGGCTTGTTGGCAGGTAGAACTTTGCGAAACCACTTCCATTGCAACTATTTCTGATATTACAGCCACTAAGCAGACCATCATCCACGTACAGGGCCTAAAGAAGGATACATCACATTTTGTTCCGAAGAAGAGAAAAGCCTCCTAACAGGGTGAGCATGGGAAACATTTCAATGACACCATTGAAAGCCTTCCTTAATATGAAAAGCGACCACAGGAGTAAGCTTAGTAAACAGGTTTGCTCCTTTGAGTTCACTGGAAGGTTGTAATTGACGGTGTGTTGGTTCCCAGGACCCTGATGCACCTTTACCTCAGGGGAAGGCGCGGCCCTAGGACCAGGGACTCAATGAGTGTGAAGGGTGTACGTTTCTCTTCTGGAACATCATAGGGCTTGTGAGTAAGATAGAGGACCCTGAATAGTTACTCCTTGTTAAACGCTTGGACATGATTTGCCTCCAGAAAACATGGGCCGTAGAGATTAGCTACCATCTGGAAGGCTACAAAACCTTCTTTATGTCAGCTATCCTCTCTAGGCTAGTACGAGCCAGGGATGGGGGGTGGAGGCGTGTTACTTTTGTCTCAGTAGCAGTACGAGGTAGCTCTGCCACATTGCTCCACGCCTCCTCCACTCTACATGTGATGCTAATATCCAGCAGAAACAGTAGGCTCCTGCTCTTAAATTTTTACGATGCGGGAGTCGCCCACTTGGAAGATTGTAACACAATTGGGGTCCATACTCCAGAATATCACCCTGAGAGGGCAGAGTTACCATAAACAGGTGATTTTAATATCCACATGTGTGGAGACATCAAGCATGGAGGGGTGAACGCCATGGGCTGCGTGCGACAAGCTGGTCTGCATATGAAACATACACCTCAGCACACTGCACTTAATACTATCTTGCAAATTCGATCTAACATCTGACATGAACAAGCTGCCTCCAGGAAAAAACAATATTATTCTCACTTTCATCGGGAGAGGGCGTGAGACTATTATTGATTTTATGTTTGTTTCAACACATTTTTTATTCTTGATCACGGAATTCTCAGTTAAGGCATGTGTATACAGCAACCACAATACCATTTGTGAATCAACAGGATGGTCTCGAGTAAACAAGCATATTAAGGAGGGGTTGGGAGTTACTTTAAAAGTGGTGGAAGGGGGAGGGGACTAAAGTGGGGGCAAATCGTCCAAGAGCAGCTTCATGAGTCCCTTTTCACCCAGTGTCACAGAGAGTTTGCCACCCGTCTAGATAGTGAAGCCACTGCATCAGATATTATGGATGCATTTGGAAGTACGTCCAGTGCCAAAGGAAAGTTATTACAGGCCCCGGGTGGGCGCTTTACGCACCAAGGACCGAGATAGTTTAACTCTTGAGTGTTCTCAGGCATCTAGGCAACTGAAACAGGCCTTGGCAGTGACACCTCGAGTCCAGGTGGCTGTTAAAAATCTCAGGAGAGCCTACAAGGCTGCCCTAGTAAAACACAAGTCTGCCTTGAAGGGGGGGGGGGCTGGTTAGATCTAGTGGAGGCCAGCACCTTGAGCAATAGATCAAAGTTCTGGGACATTATGGACAATCCCTTTTTATCAGTAGACAGCAGCAACTTACTAGATGCCCATATCCCAGAGGATGATTGGGTAAACCATACTGACACTTTGCTGACAGAAGAGCAAAAAAGAGTGGAAGGCAAAGCAGAGCTAGATTTTACAACACTAGAGGTAAGAGCTGGCATCACGGGACTGTCTAAAAAATAAGGACCCAGGTCCCGATGGGATTCCCCCAGACCTCTACATTGGGCATGTGGAAACCTGGGTACCTGTACTTACAGCTGTCATCAATGCATCAGTCCAGGCCAGCCGCCCAGACTCCTGGGCCTTATCGACCATTGTCCCAGTCTTTAACAAGCATTTGCAATGCAATAGGTCTCGCATTAGGAAAGTTTGAGCTATTAGTATTGTAAATTACACATTTTTTATTTATGTGTTGGTTTTGAAAATAGCAAACTTAATTGCTTTGTCATTTACAATGCCAATAGTTTTAACTGTGCAAATGTGACACCTATAGCATTTGTAATGCAATATGTGTTGTATTTACGTGACTTAGATGTATTGATATTTCAAATAACAATGGCTTTTACAGTTTTTAATAATACTGAAATAAAAGTTATTGTAATTTATAATAGCAGTAGCTTAAACTTTTGTAAAAAAAAATTGTGAAGAATATGTTAATTGTATTTTATTGTGACGAAAATCCAAGAACAGAAGTGAAATATTAACATCTTTTTGTGACATTTGTAATAAAGCTTGAAACATAGAGAACATATTTGAACCAGTTGTTGAATGGTTGCACAGATTGATGATGTGGTGGTGCTGAGTGATGTTGTGGTGGCGACGAGTGATGTTGTGGTGGCGACGAGTGATGTTGTGGTGGCGACGAGTGATGCTGTGGCGTTCATTGATGCTGTGGTAGCACCTAGTGAGTTGTATTTCCCATGAGTGATGCTGTGGTGGTGCTGAGTGATGCTGTGGCGAAGCAATAGATAGATAGAGTGAGGGCAATAGATAGAGTGATGGCGATAGAGTGAGTGTGATAGATAGAGTGTATTTATGTTGCATTGAGTAGTGTAAGTATGAGGTGTGTAATTATACGGCACTGAGTGGTAATATGTGGATTGTATTTACGTTGCATTGAGAAGAGTAATTATATGGGGTGTAATTATGTGGCACTGAGTGGTAATATGGGGAGTGTATGTTGTATTCAGTAGAGTAATTATGTGGCACTGAGTGGTATTTGGAGTGTATGTTGCATTGAGTGCAGTGTAATTATGTAGCATATTATGTGGCACTGAGTGGTATTGTGTGGAGTGTGCGTTGCATTCAGTAGAGTGTACTTATGTGGCACTGAGTGGGATTTGGAGTGTATGTTGCATGGAGTGCAGTGTAAATATGTGGTGTGTAATTATGTGGCACTGAGTGGTATTTGGAGTGTATGTTGCATTGAGTGTAGTGTAATTATGTGGCGTGTAATTATGTGGCACTGAGTGGTATTTGGAGTGTTTGTTGCATTGAGTGCAGTGTAATTATGCGGCGTGTAATTATGTGGCACTGAGTGGTATTTGGAGTGTATGTTGCATTGAGTGCAGTGTAATTATGTAGCATGTAATTATGTGGCATTGAGTGGTATTGTGTGGAGTGTATGTTGTATTCAGTAGAGTGTAATTGTGTTGTGTGTAATTTTGTGGCACTGATTCGTATTGTTTGGAGTGTATGTTGCATTGAGTGCAGTGTAATTATGCGGCGTGTAATTATGTGGCACTGAGTGGTATTTGGAGTGTATGTTGCATTGAGTGCAGTGTAATTATGTAGCATGTAATTTTGTGGCACTGAGTCGTATTGTTTGGAGTGTATGTTGCATCGAGTGCAGTGTAATTATGTGGCATATAATTATGTGGCACTGAGTGGTATTTGGAGTGTATGTTGCATTGAGAGCTGTGCAATTATGTGGCAGTGCAGTGTGTGTGAGGCAGGGCAGTGTGTGAGGCAGCGCAGTGTGTGTGTGAGGCAGCGCAGTGTGTGTGTGAGGCAGCGCAGTGTGTGTGTGAGGCAGCGCAGTGTGTGTGTGAGGCAGCGCAGTGTGTGTGTGTGTGTGTGTGTGTGTCTGTGTGAGAGGCAGCACATTGTGTGTGTGAGGCAGTGTGTGTGAGGCAGCGCAGTGTGTGAGGCAGCATGTGTGTGTGTGAGGCAGCTTGTGTGTGGCAGCGCAGTGTGTGAGTGGCAGCACAGTGTGTGAGGCAGTGCGTGTTTGAGGCAGTGCAGTTCATGTGTGAGGCAGCACAGTGTGTGTGAGGCAGTGTAGTGTGTATCAGGGCAGTGTAGTGTGTAGCAGGGCAGTGTGTGTAAGAGGCAGTGCAGTGTGTGACTCACAGTGCAGTTTGTGTGTAACAGTGCAGTGTGTGTGATAGGACAGTGTGAGTGACACAGCAGTGTGTGACTACATAGTGTTTGTGTGTGTGTGTGAGGCAGTGCAGTGTGTGAGGCAGCGCAGTGTGTGTGAGGCAGCGCAGTGTGTGTGAGGCAGCGCAGTGTGTGTGAGGCAGCGCAGTGTGTGCGAGGCAGCGCAGTGTGTGCGAGGCAGCGCAGTGTGTGCGAGGCAGCGCAGTGTGTGCGAGGCAGCGCAGTGTCTGCGAGGCAGCGCAGTGTCTGCGAGGCAGCGCAGTGTCTGCGAGGCAGCGCAGTGTCTGCGAGGCAGCGCAGTGTCTGCGAGGCAGCGCAGTGTCTGCGAGGCAGCGCAGTGTCCGTGAGGCAGCGCAGTGTCCGTGAGGCAGCGCAGTGTCTGTGAGGCAGCGCAGTGTCTGTGAGGCAGTGCAGTGTCTGTGAGGCAGTGCAGTGTGTTGAGGCAGCGCAGTGTGTTGAGGCAGCGCAGTGTGTTTGTGGCAGTGCAGTGTGTGTGAGGCAGCGCATTGTGTGTGAGGCAGCGCAGTGTGTGTGAGGCAGCGCAGTGTGTAGCAGGGCAGTGTGTGCGTGATGCAGCGCAGTGTGTGTGAGGCAGTGCAGTGTGTGTGTCACAGGGCAGTGTGTGCCACAGGGCAGTGTGTGTCACAGGGCAGTGTGTGTGATAGGACAGTGTGAGTGACACACAGCAGTGTGTGACTACGTACTGTGTTTGTGAGGCAGCGCAGTGTGTGTGTGTGTGAGGCAGCGCAGTGTGTGTGTGAGGCAGCGCAGTGTGTGTGTGAGGCAGCGCAGTGTGTGTGTGAGGCAACGCAGTGTGTGTGTGAGGCAGCGCAGTGTGTGTGTGAGGCAGCGCAGTGTGTGTGTGAGGCAGCGCAGTGTGTGTATGAGGCAGGGCAGTGTATGTGAGGCAGCGCAGTGTGTGTGAGGCAGCGCAGTGTGTGTGAGGCAGCGCAGTGTGTGTGAGGCAGCGCAGTGTGTGTGAGGCAGCGCAGTGTCCAATGTGTGGAAGGCCCTGGTTACTTCAGCATGAATGACGCACCTGCACTTCATAGCAGCTAGATTTAGACCGGCACTGCAGGAATATAAACCCCTTGGAAGCCCTTGAATCGTCTGTACATCCAGTTCTAGTGTCACAAGATGCATTCTGTTGTTATATCTATTTCCAATACACGTGGCTGTGTTTATATGTGACAGGGTACTGCTTGGCCCAAAACATGGGCTTCAAACGCCTGGTCGCAGAGCGGTGCAGCCGCCTGCAGGCTGGAAGCACACGGCTTGATATGGAATGATTTACATTTAAACAACCAGTCAGTACAAATACTATATAAAAAGTCGGTGTCAACTGAGAGTAAGTTATGCGTTAAGGCACCCAACCTTTTAGGAACAATGGTAGGACTTCAGTGTTCACATTGTTTCATAGCGAATCAATGGTTGTTTAAGCCACATAAACTCCACTCGTTTACTCGTAACATGGACATATAGTGAATATGAATATCACTGCTAATTTGATATTATGCATAACAGTGTGAAACAATACTGCTGGTACTGCACAAGATTTTAGTTTCAAAGAGCTACTCTGTGTAATAGTGTTTCTTACGACATTGAGCTTATGAATAAACCGTCAACATTAGTAAGCACAGAGCATATCAGATACGCGGTTATTCTATCAGCAAATCTGAACAGCAGCCAAATGTAAAACCAAGCTTCTGCCGGCAGGCGAGAGTGAAAATAACATGCCGGAACTAGCTAGATTTTTCGCAAGATTATTCGGTTTCAGAGAGCAGCTCAGTGTAATAGCGTTGAATAAAAACGCCAGCATTAGTAAGCACAGAGCATGTCAGATGCGCGGTTGCTATATCAGCAAATCTAAGCCGCCGCCCAAATGTAAAGACAGATTTATGTCGGCAGGCGAGAATGAAGATAACATGCCGGTAATGGCTAGATACAAGTACTTACTAATTAGTCTGTTTGTCAAAATCGAAAAAGGCATGCTTCAGCCGGAAAAGTCACGGAGATGCAATCAAATTAACCTACATCAAAGTGCTCTTTTAAACAATGTCACATCTTCGGATTGGTTGGCTACGTCATGTGACCTTCCAGTGAATGTGAGTAGCGTCATCTTGGGTGTAACGTCGAAACAAAAGTCGACAAAGATTGGGTATTTCTAAGCATATCGGGTTTTCGACAAACAATAGTTATTGTGAAGGCAACCCGTCAAGTGGTCGATATCTATTAAATAACTCAATGATCGTAACAATTATCTTGAGATTATCTTAGTCACGTGGATGCTCCCAGAATTGGATAGGTTAGCTGGGTCATGTGTCATGTCAAAGATATAAACAGCGTTACGAAACCAGGAAGCCAGGCAACCTATGTTGGGACGGGGGCGGGGCCGGACACGCGACCGGAGCTTTCCAGGAGGCAGGTTGCAGTGGCTGGCGCATGGCTCCGGTGCAGAGAGAGGAGAGCCCTGCGTGCAGCCGGCGTCCGCCCGGGAAGCCAAGGAGCAGAGTGCCGGTGTCCCTGTGCCCGTTGACGTCGGAGTGAGCAGCCCGGAGTCCTGCGGAGTAGAAGTCCCGGTGAGTGGGGCTCCGTGCTTGCGTGTCTGTGTGTATGCAGGGGGGGTGGGGTGTGGGGGGCGGCAGCGTGTGTATGTGTGTGTGTGTGTGTGCGCGCGCCTGTGTGTGTGCGCGTGCATGCAGAGGAGTGGGGGCTGGCTGTGTCCCGGTGAGTGGGGCTCCGTGCTTGCGTGTCTGTGTGTATGCAGGGGGGTGGGGGGGCGGCAGCGTGTGTGTGTGTGTGTGCGTGCCCGCGCGCCTGTGTGTGTGTGTGTGCGTGCATGCAGAGGGGTGGGGGCTGGCTGTGTCTGTGTGTGAGCAGGGGCTGTGAGTTACTCTGCGCAAGCGCGGCTCAGACGCGCGCTCCCGCGGTCAAAACTGAGACTGCAAAAGCGCGCGTCTGAGTCGTGTCCACTTTCCTAAATACGGGCCACATTAGGTCTGTAGCAGACACTCTCAATGCTCACGCATTGAGAGTACGTCTGCTCGACCTAAAAAGGGGGATCAGGATTGCACTCTTTGCTACAGGCCTATCTCTTTTTGGTTCTGGGGTAAAAGTGGTGAGTCGCATGGTGCTGGATACACTTGTATCCTGGGCAGACAAAAACAACATTTTATCCAAGGTTCAATATAGTTTCCACCCAGGTCGTTCCACAGTGAAACAATGTTTGAACCTGTATATGGTTTTGAATAGGTACACTGTTTCTTGATAAATATAAAACCATACGGGAAAAATTCTGTTTTTACATTTAGTAACCTGGTGCTCTATTCCCTCTTGGTTAATAGAGAGCCCCTCATTTGTTTGAGAGAACACTGTGGCTTGCACCAGCTCTATCCACCTAGCCTTTATGGACCTGTATTCGATTGTGTAAATAGACTGAAGCTTTGGCAGTTGATGTCTTCTATTGGCATTTACAGAGATATTGTTTTGTTTCTAAGGGACCTTCACCGAGATTCAAGCGCTGTCAGTTATTCAAAAGATCACAAAGTGACCCGCAAGTTTGAAATCAAGAGAGGGGTGCGCCAAGGTGTATACTGGCCCACTTTCTCTTTATTCTATACATCAATATCCTTTTTTCCGAAGCAAAAGCGGATTGCCCCCGGGTGGGTAAGCGTAGCCTGACGGTCATCATATATGCAAACAATGCTGTCCTCATGGCGAAGACAGCCAGGAGTTTACAACTCCTGTTGAACCCTTTTGTTCATTTTATGGAGAACTAGGACCGGATGGTTAATCATACCAAATCTTTTGTTATGCAGGTGGGATCTCCCAGAGCTAAGCAGTCCACCTTTAAGATAGGAACCTCCTCAATACCCGAGAAAACTTTTTTTTTATCTGGGAGTAGTGTTTGACAACACACTGAGTTGGGGCCCTTTGATTACTCGTAAGAAAGGGGACCTGGTCAGAGGGATTGCGGACGTTTTTAGGTTGAGCCTGAGCCAGCAAGCAAGTGCTGCTCTGGTGAAGATCTGTTGTAGTTCAGTACGGGAGAGAAGCCACGCCCACTCCCCCGCCCATATTTTTTAATGGTGTGACGAGTGGGACCCGGACTCGGGTCCTCCAGGCTTGCCTTTTCATGTGTCCCCTCTCTTTGCACAGCACACGGACTCCTGGAAGACCACGGACGTGGACGGCTGTCATCCCTTGCTGAATACAGAAGACCCGTGTTTCTTTAATTGGGCGGACCCAGACCTGGGACCCGCCCTCCGGACATCGGTAAAACCCACCCCAGGCTACACACAGGTGTGTGTTACACCCGGAGGAGGAGGAGAGTGGCGACAGGAGAGCGAGGACGGTGAGGAGTGGAGGAAGAGCGAGGACGGTGAGGAGTGGAGGAAGAGCGAGGACGAAGTGGAGGAAGAGCGAGGACGGAGCGGAGTGGAGGGGGATTGAGGAGCAGAGAACAAAGAGGAGAGACCAGGCGGACCAAGGAGCCGAGAACACCGGAGAAAGACCTGAGGAGAAGCGAGACTGCAGCGACACGCCAGGAGGCCGACGAGAAGGCGCATCGCCCAGCCACGTAAACAACCCCCTTCCACTCACTATTCCTCACAACTAGCGGGGTATCTAGCGTGCACTTGTGCTTCCTCACAACCCCTTCCCTACCACAGTTCTTCTGGACAGCCGGAGTAATATTGGTTTCTCTTTTCTTTCTGCTGTCATCTACCGGCCCTCGCGCAACAACGGCGGAAGCCCGGACTACACCTCCCAGATGACACCGGGAGTTGAGACGACAGGGAGGTACACGAGAGGCTGCGGAGGACGCTGCCAATCTCCTTCCCTACTATCGAGTCCCTGTGCAAAAGCGAAGACTATATAAATGAATAAAACCTGCCCTTCCTACAACCCCGTTGTGCGTGGATTTGTTCGGCGATCCCCCTGAATCTCCACAAGTGGTGGAGAATGCGGGCATAAGGGAGGCAACCATCAGGGACACAACGATGGAGGAAATGCTACAGGCGCTCGTAAAGGGCCAGGAGCAGCTGGGATGGGCGGTAGAACAGCAGCTCGCCGCCGCCCAGTTAGACAGAGACACATTCAGAAACACCGTGGTGGCACAGCTCGAGGGGATGCACCACACAGTCGACCCAGCCAGCAATCCAGTGAGAGAGAGTCGACCACCGGCCACCCCAGCAGGTATTTCCCTACAGAAATACGTTACCGGGGAGGATCCAGACGCATTTCTAACAAACTTCGAGAGGGTGGCACTGGCTTGTGGATGGCCCCTGGAGAAATGGCCGTTTTTTCTTGCTCCCCTGTTAACTGGAGAGGCGCAGGCCGCCTATCAGGTCGCCAATGGTAACGGACAGATCCCCTATGGACAAATAAAAGTAATCATCCTAGACCACTTGGGATTGGACGCGGAGGCATACAGGGTGCGCTTCCGTAAAGAAAGAGGGCAAGCCGGGGAGAACCTGAAAACATTGTTTTTTCGCTTAAAGACAGCCGCAGACAAGTGGCTCACACTTACGACCAGCACGAAGGAGGAGATAATGGACAAAATCTATTTATAGCAGTTTCTCGAGGCCCTACCCTTTGGGACCCAGAGGTGGCTCAGACAGCACTCCAACCTGTCGACCACCCAGGCCATGGAAATGGCGGCGACATATGTCCGAGCACAACCCCGCCTACACACAACTGAACCTGAGAAACCAGCCAGACCCGTGTTCAGACCTGAACGCAGACCGCGAGCCCCCCCTGGGCTGCCAGTTCCAAGACCTATGACGACAGAGACACCCCCATTCCGTGGTCCTCAGTGCTTCGACTGCGGAATGTGGGGACACATGGCACGACTCTGCCCCCAAAAACGCTCACAAGAAGAACCCATGGACGTCATGTATTCCGCAGAGCTCGGCGGTGCCTATCACCTGAGTGTTAAAGTCAACGGTACTGTGGTCAGGGCCCTCCTGGACTCGGGCTGTAAACAGTCAGTAATACAGGGTTGTTTCGTGAAGCCCCTTCAGGTAATGCCAGGTTCCCTAGTCTTTATTAAATGTGTACATGGGGACGTCAAGGGTTATCCAGTTGCGTATATCCCCATTGAAGTAGAGGGAAAGAGTACTTTGGTTGTGAAGGTGGGGGTCTTGAACACCCTTCCCGAGAAACTTATATTAGGGACTGACAACCCCCACTTCCTTGATCTATTTGAGGGGCGGCTTCATCTAGATAGGATTAACAACGCTAAAGCTATCCCTGCACTGACCTCCCCTGATCCCTGGGAGGGTGATAGGAGCTGTCGGTTTGCCCAGGCCAACGACGCCACCTTATTCAATGCCTGGGAAAACGCCCACAGCGAACAGGACAATCCCCAACCCCGATATCCCCACTTTCTGATTAAAGATGGCCTCCTATACAGACAAGCAAAACAGGACGATCCTATGCAGCTGATTGTGCCATCCTGTTTCCGTGAACAAATCATGTTCTACGCGCACACCCACTTGTTGGCAGGCCATATTGGGAGCGAGAAGACCACACAGAACATGCTAAGAAGCTTCTATTGGCCTGGAGTGTACCAGGACATCAAATCTCACTGTCAGACATGCGACCTATGTCAAAGAAACAACACCCAGAGACCCCCAGCGGTTCCTCTACAACCTCTCCCAGTCATCGGAACCCCCTTTGAGAGAGTCGGAATGGACCTCATCGGCCCTCTACCACAGACAAAGAAGGGATACCAATACGCACTTGTCATCGTGGATTATGCCAAGCGCTTCCCCGAGGCGTTCCCCCTGAAAGCCCCCACCTCCAGGAACATTGCGGATAAGTTCCTGGAACTGTTCTCACGGGTAGGATTCCCTAAAGAAATCCTTACGGACCAGGGGACTCCGTTCATGTTGAGGGTCATGAAAGAAGTGTGTCTCCTACTCGGACTCCACCAGATAAAAACATTGGTGTAGCATCCCCAGACCGATGGCCTGGTGGAGCGCTACAACGGGACCTTGAAGTCCCTGTTGAAGAAGATGCTAACCGTGAACGGAAGCGATTGGGATCTGCTGCTTCCCTTGGCCCTATACGTGATCCGAGGCCAAAAGCAAAGCAGTTTAGGCTGTTCATCTTTTGAGATGTTGTACGGGAGACAACCCGGGAGCCTCCTGGACATGACCAAAGAGGTGTGGGAGGCAGAAACAACTGGAGATACCCGAACCCTCTTAGAATATAGCCAAAACCTGAAGAACAAGCTGGGGAAGATACGCGAGCTGGCCTTTGCTCATCTGGAAGAGAGAGTCAAAGAAAGCAACGAATACATTATGACAAGGGGAAAAAGTGGAGACATCTCCTCGTTGGGGATTGGGCGCTTGTACTCCTACCCTCACCCACTAAGAAATTCCAGAATGAGTGGCAAGGCCCGTACAAAGTCACCGAAACGATCGGAAAAACCATGTATCGTTTGCACCTGAGCGGGAGGAAATCCCAGATCTTCCATATCAACCTTCTGAAGAAGTGGTTGGGAACACCACCTGTGTCTTCCAACCTCACTACTCCTGTGGGACAAATCCCAGAGACCACGCTTAGTGAATTGGTGGTCAATGACGAGTTATATCGAAGCGAGCAAGAGGAACTACAACATGTTCTACGACCTTTTGAGTCAAC
Source organism: Lissotriton vulgaris (assembly GCF_964263255.1). Lineage (NCBI taxonomy): Eukaryota > Metazoa > Chordata > Amphibia > Caudata > Salamandridae > Lissotriton > Lissotriton vulgaris. The sequence goes on along the minus strand of NC_141700.1, from coordinate 727,672,438 downwards.
CTTCTCCAACCTTCCGGGTATAACCCGGCTGGCCAAACACCGGATAGAGACCCCTGCGGGAGTCACGATCAAGCAACGTCCATACCGGATACCGGCAGCCAAGAGGGAAGCCATAAGGAAAGAAGTAGAAGAAATGATTAGACTAGGAGTGATCCGCCCGTCTAGAAGCGAGTGGTCCTCGCCCATAGTGATGGTGCCCAAACCTGACGGAAGCAGCAGATTCTGTATGGACTTCAGGGCGTTAAACTCAGTGTCCTCCTTTGACGTATATCCTATTCCCCGGATTGATGAGCTCATTGAGAAGCTAGGGGACTCGAAATATATCAGTACCCTAGACCTGACCAAAGGATACTGGCAGGTACCGTTAAGGGAAGAGGATAGAAAGAAGACCGCCTTCGCTACCCCAGACGGACTCTATGAGTTCAACGTCCTCCCGTTCGGCTTACATGGTGCCCCGGCCATGAACGAGGTGTTACGGGGACACCAGGGATACAGCTCGGCGTATCACCAGGGACACCAGGGATACAGCTCGGCGTATCTCGACGATATCATTATCTTTAGTTCGTCATGGTAGGAACACCTTAACCACCTACAGGTCCTCCTACAACAACTACGAGACGCTGGATTACATGTCAACGCCAAGAAATCCAGGATTGGTTACCAGAAAGTCAAGTATCTAGGGTATTTGCTGGGACATGGAGCCATAGAACCCCGGATTGAGAAAGTGAGAGCCATCGCCGACACCCCATTTCCCAAGAACACAAAAGAGATGAGAGCCTTCCTGGGACTAGTGGGCTACTATCGGAGATTCATTCCCTCGTTTTCGGATGTAGCAGCCCCCTTGAAGGATACGTTGAAGAAGCATGCCAAGTGTAACGACTTCCTCAATCCATCGCCAGCAATGTGGAAGGCCTTCCAGACGCAAAAAAAAGCCATCACGACCAGCCCAGTGCTTACATCCCCAGATTTCACGAAATCCTTTATTCTGCACACTAACGCCTCTGACTTTGGTATTGGGGCCGTATTGTCGCAGGAAATTGGTGAAGGGGGCGAAAGGTCCATCCTTTACATCAGCCGTAAGCTGTTCCCTAGAGAAGTGAAATATCCCACCATTGAAAAAGAGTGTCTCGCCATACGGTGGGCAGTAGACAAACTGCGCTATTACCTGGAGGGGCATCTGTTTACGTTATATACTGACCACACCCCTCTGTTATGGATGAGTAGGAACATCTCGAACAACCCCAGGGTCATGAGATGGTTCCTCGCCCTACAGCCCTTCAGATTCCAAGTCCGCCACAGAAAGGGGAAGGACAATGTCAACGCGGACTTCCTGTCCAGGTTTCCTCTTCCCGATCGGGAGAATCCTAAGGGGGAGGTGTGTGACGAGGGGGACCCAGACTCGGGTCCTCCAGGCTTGTCTTTTCATGTGTCCCCTCTCTTTGCACAGCACACGGACTCCTGGAAGACCACGGACGTGGACGGCTGTCAACCCTTGCTGAATACAGAAGACCCGTGTTTCTTTAATTGGGCGGACCCAGACCTGGGACCCGCCCTCCGGACATCGGTAAAACCCAGCCCAGGCTACACACAGGTGTGTGTTACACCCGGAAGAGGAGGAGAGTGGCGACAGGAGAGCGAGGACGGTGAGGAGTGGAGGAAGAGCGAGGACGGAGCGGAGTGCAGGAAGAGCGAGGACGGAGCGGAGTGGAGGGGGATCGAGGAGCGGAGAACAAAGAGGAGAGACCAGGCGGACCAAGGAGCCGAAAGACCTGAGGAGGAGCGAGACGGCAGCGACACGCCAGAAGGCCGACGAGAAGGTGCATCACCCAGCCACGCTTCCCGGGAAGTGTGGCTAGGACAGGTACGGTCTTGTTTCCTGGGTTGGGCGGGACGTAAGCGGGACAAGCCCCCTTGACCCGTACTGTGCACAAAGTAAACAACCCCCTTCCCCTCACTATTCCTCACAACTAGCGGGGTATCTAGCGTGCATGTGTGCTTCCTCACAACCCCTTCCCTACCACAGTTCTTCTGGACAGCCGGAGTAATATTGGTTTCTCTTTTCTTTCTGCTGTCATCTACCGGCCCTCGCGCAACAACGGCGGAAGATCGGACTACACCTCCCAGACGACACCGGGAGTTGAGACGACGGGGAGGTACACGAGAGGCTGCGGAGGACGCTGCCAATCCCCTTCCCTACTATCGAGTCCCTGTGCAAAAGCGAAGACTATATAAATTAATAAAACCTGCCCTTCCTACAACCCCGTTGTCCGTGGATTTGTTCGGCGATCCCCCTGAATCCCCACAAATGGCTTGTTTCTTTGTCCTTCGTAAATGCTGTCTTCTGATTCCTAAATAGGTTTGTTAGCCCCTCTTTAGTATGGCCATGTCTTCATTTGTAACCTCCCATGGCGACTGACCTCTTTACTTGGCTGTTACACAGCATGTGTACTATTTCCTTTATTTCCCCCGCACTGAGAGTGAAGTCCCCAGCAGTGCCAGGAGTGCCGGTGAGTGGAGCGGCTCTAGCCTGTCAGATGCTCTTGAGTCTGGAAGGTTCCTTTCATGGGAGGCTGCTTCAAAGTGTCTGAATGTCTTTCTGTCTGTTGGTGGTTTTGATCTTTATGTTGAGGATTTCAGCACAGATGTTGGCACGCGCACAGTGCCAGGCCCACATGCTGCATAAGACATCACAAATGTCAAGTGAATAAGAGAACATGCCAGTCACCCAGAAGTGAAACAGTGAATGCTTGGCCATCCGTGCGAGAGTGGATCTTGCACACACAGTACAAGGGTACCCCCTCATCAAGTTGTCCTGGTGGGCTCTACCTGCTCGTAGGGCTGGTCTCACATCATGGAGATGCAGGCAGGTGTTACCTACTGATGCTGACCCAGGACGCTGGGGGGGCTCAAGGTCCTCAACCCAACTTTACAGGAGCTGCTGGTCCAAGGCAAATGTCCACATCTGTCTTTCAGGGGCCTACACGAGTGCTTTAGGCCTCGTCAGGGGTAGTAAGCGCTATATAAATAAATTACAATACAACTCTTGTCACATGGAGAAGGTTTGAATGAAGACACTGTACGAGGGGCGGGCTGGAGACGAGCCAGTCTCGGCGCTCAGCCCTACTGCCCGAACCCCAAGAAGATGTTGTGGGATTTAAGACACTTCAGGAAGCACCATCAGCTCCGTGGAACCCTAGAAACTCTAGCACATCATTCGGGGGTTTGTTGTGCAGTCACCCCTAAACCATCCATCAGCAATCCTCCTTCGAGTGAGCAGGGTATGTGAGGTTTATGGGGAGGCGCTCGTAAATATTCATTATAATCTCTCACCCCGCCTCCCAAGGGGCCCTCATAAAAGACCCTCGTGACTCCGTGTTCATAGCACCAAGAATGCACCAATAACAGTGTTTGAGCTGGCACAGGGAGAGGCTTATGAGCACATTTCACTAACAAGAATGAAGCTTGTGCCAGATGAAAGATAGGTTATGTTAAAAAACACGCAGCATCCATTTTTACAGCTTTAAAATAAGTCCTGTTTTTCACTTTCACGTGGTATCTAGTAGGATGGGTGTATGTAGTATATTTTGTTGTAACAATGTTCATTAACATTCCAAAACATTCAGATCGTAATGACACAATATGTGGCATACTGTTCTATAATGAGCCTGTCCTAGTCGCATAACTTACTCAACCAATTAACTTTGTTCCTTAAATGTCACATAATTTCGGTGAGCGTGCTCTTTGTCCTTCGGCCTCGCTGAGCCAGCGGTCCGTGGCTTGGCGTCTCCCAACCAATACCCGTCTGTGCCCGCCCCTCTTGGGTCTTCTTGTCTGACAGACCGGAGGAGGCATCGTCATCGTCCACAAGAACACCAGCCGCATCACGACCAACTCCGACGACACCTTCACAGCCGCCGAACACCTGCACTTCCAGATACACGACGACCCCAAGACCACTCACAGAGGCACCCTCATCTACAGACCCCCGGGACCACGCAAACAATTCAGCGAAGACATCTCCGACTTCATCAGCCCGCACGCCCTCCCCTCGGCTGACTACATCCTCCTTGGGGACCTCAACTTCCACCTAGAGAACAACAACGACCGCAACACCACCACCCTGCTGGACAACCTCGCCAACCTCTGACTCAAGCAACTGGTGACCACCCACACACACTACGCCGGCCACACGCTTGACCCCGTCTTCCCCTCCAGCAAGGATATCTCCTTCAGCCACACCGCCGGACTCCACTGGACAGACCACAGCTGTGTCCACTTCAGCTTCAGTAGGACCACTACTCACCACCACCCGCAACAGTTTCCCCGCAGAAGCTGGAACAAGATCACCACCGACCAACTCACCACATCCCTGAGCCAGAACCCTCCCGCCAGCTCAACGAACCCCAACCAAGCCGCCAACAACCTCACAAGGTGGATCACCAACTGCGCAGACGACCTTGCCCCTCTGAAGACCCCCCCCCCCCCCCCCGACACAGAAAGCATCCTGGTTCACCGACGAACTCAAGAGCTCCAAGAAGAACTGCCGGGCCCTCGTGAAAGCATGGCGCAGAGACCCGACTACAGACAACATGACCACCCTCAAGCACGCCACCCGAAAACACCACCAGCTGATCCACACCACCAAGAAAACTGATTTCAAGGAACGACTAGACAACAATGCCCACAACAGCAAGGAACTCTTCAACATCGTCAAAGAGCTCTCGAACCCCAGCGCCGGAAACAACAACATCACTCCCTCGCAAGACCTCTGCAACTCGCTTGCATCGTTCTTCCACAGCAAGATCGCAGACATACACAACAGTTTCAGCACACAGCCGACTCACCCTATGACCGAACCAACTCCCCCCACCATCACCCTCCGAGCCTGGACCCGAAGACACCATCCGCACGATGAACTCCATCCACTCCGAATCACCCACCGACCCCTGCCTCACCACGTCTTCAACAAGGCTGACGCCGTCATTGCACCCCACCTCCGGGACATCATCAACACCTCCTTCGACACCGCCACCTTCCCAGAGAGCTGGAAGCACGCCAAACTCAGCGCCCTACTGAAGAAACCATCAGCGGACCCCACCGACCTCAAAAACTACCGCCCCATCTAGCTCCTTCCTTTTTCTGCCAAAGTCATCGAGAAGACCGTCAACAGACAGCTGGCCGCCTTCCTCGAGACGAATGGATCCCTCGACTACTCGCAGTCCGGCTTCCGGGCCAACCACAGCACCGAGACCGCCCTCATCGCAGCCACCGACGACATCAACGGGGAAACAGCGGCCATCATCCTCCTGGACCTCTCCGCAGCGTTCGACACAGTCTGCCACCGCACCCTAGTGCAGCGCCTGAACAACGTCGGAATCCAGGAGAAGGCACTTGAGTGGATCATCTCCTTCCTCGCCGGAAGAACCCAGAGAGTCCGCCTCCCCCCGTTCAGATCCGAGGCCAACGAAGTCATCTGCGGCGAACCACAAGGATCATCACTCCGCCCCACCCTCTTCAACGTCTACATGAGCCCCCTCGCAGCCATCGCACGCCAACACAACCCCAACATCTCCTACGCCAACGACACCCAGCTGATCCTCTCCCTCACCAACGACCCCACAACCGCCAGAACCAGCCTACATGAAGGGATGAAGGAAGTAGCCGAGTGGATGAGGAACAGCTGCCTGAAACTGAACTCAGATAAGACGGAAGTCCTCATCCTGGGATCATCACCCTCCGCCTGGGACGACGCCTGGTGGCCCCCTGCCCTGGGCAACGCACCCAAACCAACGGACCACGCACACAACCTGGGCTTCATCCTGGACTCCTCCCTCTCGATGACCAGACAAGTCAACGCCATCTCCTCGTCATGCTTAAACATCCTACGCATGCTGCACAAGGTCTTCCGGTGGATCCCCACGGAAACCAGGAAGATGGTCACCCAGGCCCTCATCACCAGCCGACTGGACTACGGCAACTCCCTCTACATCGGAACCACAGCCAAACTTCAGAAAAGACTCCAGTGCGTCCAGAACGCCTCAGCACGACTCATCCTGGACATCCCCCGACACAGCCACATCGCCGGACACCTGAGAGACCTGCACTGGCTCCCCGTCAGCAAGAGAATCACGTTCCGACTCCTCACCCACGCACACAAAGCTCTCCTCAACCAAGGCCCCAGATACCTCAACGACCGCCTGACCTTCTACACTCCCATCCGCCAGCTACGATCGACCAACCACGCCCTCGCCGCCGTTCCGCGCATCCGAAGAGCTACAACGGGAGGAAGATCCTTCTCTTACCTGGCTGCCAAGACGTGGAACTCCCTCCCCATCCACCTCCGCCTGACCCAAGACCACCTCTCCTTCAGGAAGCAACTCAAGACCTGGCTGTTCGAACAGTAGCAGACCCCCCTCCCCCAAGCGCCTCGAGACCCTCCGGGTGAGTAGCGCGCTATACAAATGCTTTGATTGATTGATTGATTGATTGACTGCCTCATAGCTCTCCTTGTTTGATACTCTCCATGGCAGTACCTGTCTCACCGTCTGCGTCTGAAAGTGCTTGCATTTCTTGGCTCCCAGGACCACTGACATCTTTCATCCTCTTTCTGGCTTTGCCTCTTTTGTTTCTGTGACTGCCTCATAGCTGTGACTGTATAATGCTCTCCATGGTAGTACCTGTCTCACCGTCTGCGCCTGGCAATGCCCGCACCTCTTTGTTCCACCAGGACCGCCGACATCATACATCGGTTCACGCTTTCTCGGTGTCCCCGCCTCTCTCTTGCTTTGCTTCTCTTCTTTGACTACCTCTTAGCTTTAACTGTGGCATTACTCCAATGAAGTCACTGTGCAGTATATTTGCCAATTAGCCCCACTTTTTCTTTTCAAGTCTCTTGGTAAAACAGGTGTCAGACCTAATCAGTGGTGACTCCCACGCTATGGCTGTTGTTCCAGTCCAACGAAGAGAGCAGGAGCAGAGACGCAGGACCCAGCTGCAAGTTAAGTGTAAATATATCTATATTATCTATATATTCCATTGGCCAACCCCCTGCGCCTCACCCCCTCCCCCCTTGCTCCTGACAGCCACCCCGGAGTCAATGCACCTGTCACGGACCTTATGTTATCAAGGGAAATAAACTGAGCTTTAAGAACCACCAGTGACAGAGAAGATCAGGCTCCGCCCACATGTTGATCTTCCACCAGCATTTGATTGGGCATCTGTGTGCTTCCTTGAAAGAGTCCTTGTTTATCACGTTATGCCTTCTCAGTATGTTGTAGGAGCCCAAATTGTTTATGGTGACACCCTATCAGGATCAGACTGGCCTATAGGTCAAACAGGAAATGCCCGATGTGGGAGACGCTACAGGGTGTGCAACCAAGATGGCCACCCCTTAGTGAGGCTCCGCCACCCTGGAGCACATAATCATCATTAATCCTAAACCTGGGGGCTAAGATTGCCTAAAAAGGACAACGTATCGACCCAGGAGATCGCAGAGAGATTCCATCAGCGAAGGCAGCGAACTTGGAGATGTAGAGACCCCGTTGAGCCTGGATTGCTACTGCGGCCTGTGTGGCGGGCTCCTGTGAACTGAGGCCCGGCGGACTGCTGTGGTGAGGCACTTGCTGCAGCCGGAGATGATCTGGGAGGCTAAGCTGAACCCTTGCCGTCACCGCTGTTGGCGGGACCCAGCTGGAGAGACACAGGACACTGAGGAAAGGATTTGGCATAGATCTGGGCCTACACATCGTGTGCATTCCAGCGACCTGCAGCGGAAGACGGACCCGTGGGCCTATGGCAGAGGCCAAGCGCATCGCCGAGAAAACCTGCGCTGATCCCTGCCACCAGTAAGTCCAGCTAGCGCAATGGCGGATGCGTAGTGAGGGAGCAGGACAACTGGTGCCAGACGGACACCTAAGCATCCTCAAGAGGCCATCCGTAACTGCGGGCGGGGGTGAAAGGCCTAGCTTGTACACGCAACCGTTCACGGACCCAACATATTACAGCCACGTTGTGCACTTGGAACAATACCCCCTCCGCCTGTGAGGTACTGCCTGGAGAGGTCCCTGCACCAATTGCTGTCACCGACACCACGAGCCACGATTCGCAGTGAACTGAGCACACCCCTCCCGCCTCAAACGAGCGATTTCACTACCTGCAAATTACCCGACACCAAGTGAATTCTGCTGGGCACATAGCGTAAAACTGGGACGGGCTGTGACCATGCTAATTGACCCGCCGTGTGCGAGCATCAGGGGGCCACTGTCGGCATTCTAAACCCCCTGCACAGCACCTCATCTTCGACCAACCCCCCCTCCAAGTTGAAGAGATCCGGACACTGCTGCGGGGCTCAAGCTAGCGCACGTTGGAGCAGTGCGTCACTGCGGTACCAAGAAGGCTCGGCCTGGCAGTAGTGTTGGGGGCCCCGGCAGGAGTGTTGCTATACACACAGATTAGTAGTCGCCACTCCTCAGAAGAGAGGACCGGGGACAACAATTATCAGCCTCCCCTCCCATGCAAGAGCTTGGCGGGATGGAGGACAGTGGAGGTGCAGTTCCCATCCCAGAACCAGAAGACTATTGGGCATAGCCAGTGGTGCGCTGCTGAGCGCTGTGGGTTACCCATACTCACCCAGGGGAAAAAATACGTCCCCATAGTGCAGAGGAAGACAGCAAGCCAGGACAGAGAGACCGAGACGAAGGCTGTGGACAGACTACCTAGAGCTCAGTAGCATGGGGAAACCAGACGGTAAGCAGCCTAAACTGAACTTTGACACCGGCAGAACACTGAGGGGGCAGCCACCAAAGCTAGCTCAAGACGGCATAACCCAGTCAAGCCAGGGTAATGAAGAGGTGGATCTCAAAATGCTCCTCCACACAATGAAAACTAGTTGTGCATCGATCGAGGGGAAAATGGACTCCATGTGCGCCAGAATGGACCAGATCACCCAGAAGATCGAAAAGTAGGATAGCAGGCTTAAGGTGGCTGAGACCCGTATTTCAACGTTGGAAGATGAGCACATGCAAACGACGGAGCAACTTACGGACGTGGACAAATTACTCAAGATAAATGCGGCCAAAAACGGAGACATTGAAGCCCGCTCACGGCAAACAACATCTGCATTACCGGTATCCCGGAATCCACCAACACTGAAAGATTGGAGGGCTATACAGAACGTCTACTCACCACTTGAGTCAGTCAGGAAGCCTTCTCCAGAATGCTCATTGTGGAACGGGTGCATCGTCCACTGGCGCCAAAACTCCCGCCGGGAGCACCACCCTGACCAATAGTCCAGAGGCTTCTCAACTATTGCGACCAAGACACTGCCCTGCGCAAAGCGAGAGAACTGAGAGATGTCGTCTTTGCAAATAACACCATCTCCTTATATCCAATTTTTAACCCTCCATGTCCAAGAAGCTCGTACGAAGTTTGCTCCCATCAAAAAGAAACTTTCAACAAGAGGGGGTTGAGTGTGCCATTTTATATCCTGCCTGTCTGCGGATCACTCATAACGGCCTACAGCACATCTGCAACACTCCACAATAAGTGGCGGACTTCAAGAAGACAATCTTAGTTGCCAAAAGAGAGGAGCGATCGTCACCGGGTAAAGGCAACAGCCCAGAACAACATTAAGAGGACTAAAACAGGTGTAGGCAGACTGGTCGGACTCTGCTTGCATGACTGTGTGTAATCGCTGTCTATGCTGTAACATGTACCAATGTACAAGTAACATCCACTGTACTTACAGCTGTACTTTCTGGTCGAATGCCAATTTCTGTATGGGAACAGAGGTACCCTGCAGGTAACTAGAATTACATTCCAGGGGCCCCTTCTGCACTTTTCAACAGTGCAGAGGGAGCTGTCACGCCCTTTAGGACGCACGTCTCCAAGGGTATACCCCCTATCTCCATTAATGGAGTTTGTCTTGTTAAATTGTTACTTTAGTTGTTTTGCTTTGTGGGAACTGCATATGTGGGTGACTAATGAATCAGAAGTTTCCAATTTACCAAGTATATGTATAGATTGGACTGATGTACTATGGCTCAAATGTCTTTCTAGCAAAGTTACCAAGCAAAATAACTATATGGACAAAGTACTATCACAACAGAGATAATGTGACTCAAATGTTTAAACCTTTTTCAGAAGTATTGGGAGGGATTCAGAGGGGGGGGGGGGGGGGGGAACATGCACAGCTAGTTGGGGTTGCCATTGTGGGGAGCACGTTGGGGACGAAAACTTGGCATTTTGGTGGCATTCCTAACTATCAGATTCCGTGGGCTTAACCCACATTTAGCTATCAGTGCAGACTTGATGCGTACACATACCAGCCGGAAATCGGGTAATGACGGGCGAAGAGCAAAGGGCCACAGTGATAACGGTTGTTAACCTCCTCACGGTGATTGCCCGAGGTCTGGGGGACCCCAGAAAGAAGCAGCACATCCTTACCTATCTAGACCAGCACTATGTCAGCATAGCTATGCTGCGGGAGACACATACCCTCCCCACAAAACAGCCCCCGTTTGCCTCAAGGTAGGCGTCGCATAGAGACTTTTCCTCGTATTCTGCCTTTTCTAGAGGGACGACAATTCTGATTAAAAAAGCGGTGCCGTATATTGAGGAGGGCTCTGCACTAGACCCACTGGGGAGGTATTGCAATACATGAGGTAGGCTGGTGTCTGCATCTGTTACGTTGGTGTGTAGCTATGGTCCTAATGTGGACGATGAGGATTACTATATTACTTTGTGGGCACGCATAGCGAGCATTGGTTTGACTCACCTCATACGGGGGCTTCAGCTTAACGCTGTATCTCACACAAGACCGATCACACCCACTGCCCCGTCATTATTCTAAAGCGCAGCGCCAACTTAAACAACTAGTCACTGACAATCTGTTAGTAGATGTATGGTGCCACCAGCACCCGGGACAACGGAAGGGTACATTTCACACAGCAGTACATAATATCTGGTCCAGATTGGATATGTAGCTAGTATCCCAAAACATTGCGCTACGTACACTCTCCTCTCGATATTTAGCATGTACTTATTCGGACCAATCCCCAGTTATAATGGTACTGACTCTTCAGGGTATGACACCTCAACATAGACAATGGCGTCTACAACCCACAGCGCTAATGATGATGCGGTTTCCAATCTGAATTGGGAGAAACACTTGAAGAATTCCTGAAAACGAATATAGACTCAGTGCCGTACCTTGTCACTGTGTGGAAAGCACTTAAGGTCACCTTAAGAGGTTATGCATGGCCAAGACGGGGGAATCCTCAAGGACATCTGTACGACGATAGCACGCCTAGAACGCCAGATTAATCAGCTGGAGGCGAATGGGAAGCGGGCGGGCCCCACGCAGGCTAAGACACAAGAGGCCCGAACAGAATACCAGGCCTAAGCAGAAAGGGAATGTCTCTTTCACAGCAAATACCACATGGCGCGCAGATATGGGGAGGGAGAACGTCCGGGCAAAGCACTTGCCGAAACTATCTGGCCACCCAGAACAGCGAACCATGTGCTGGTCATACGGGACCGGGACGTTCAAGCCCACAGAGACACAGCGGACTTCGCGAAGGTTTTTATAGACCCCTACCAAAGGCTGTATACATCCTGTGCGAAGAGACAAGGCGAGACTCAGCAATACCTGCAGCCGATAGAATTGGCATGGCTTAGTAACTGGCAGAGAGACTTCTTAGCAGCTGACTTAGAATTTTATAAGAGCTACATAGACATACCGGCCCCCTTTCTGAAGGCAGACTAGGAGGGGGCTGCCCAAACGGGAATACTCCTGCCTACCATGCGGGAAGCAATGCTGGTCTCTCTGCTAAAGTCTGGAAAAAACCTCGAATCCACAGATTCGTATAAGCCACTGTCGCTCAAACTGCGACGTCAAGATTTTGGTGAAGATCTTGGTCAATAGGCTTACACTTTTAATGGATAGACTCATCCGATCAGACCAAGCGGGTTTCATATCTGGCCGATCAACCTCACATAATCTAAGGACTCTTCTCTATCCTGCACGGAATCAACCTAGAGGAGGAGACGGTAGTGATCTTCCTCAACGCTAATAAGGCGGTATTGACACCTAATCCATCTTCCGTGGGGTGGGAAAGAACACCAGATAAAATGGTGCACTCTCACACTGCTGTTCGCTCACGGCGGATTTGAAGCACCCGATACGGAACTTTACTATCTCAGTGCGCAGGTGCACTTTGCTGCATTATGGCTCGCACCTCCGCCTTTTATAATCCACTTGGCGGTGGAGCAGGGGCTCATAGAGCCCCTATCCCTTGCAGGATTCCTGGGGCTAGACGACAAGACAGCAGGGGGGAAGAGATCCACTTTTGCTTGTACAAATAATGCATTGCGCGCTATTGCAAAAAGGTCCCAAGTTCCCATTCTATATTCCCCACTACTTCCCCTATTCGACCAACATAGCCTACCGGTTACGCAAGAAGGGATTTTTAAATGCATGGTACTTAAACTAGGCATGAACACTTGGGGAGACATGTACCACCACGGGCAGTTTAAAAGCGCTACTGCATTTTTGGGCAACACCGCCCCCACCACCATGGGCCGTTTCCTATATATAAGCTTGAGACAAGCTGTTTAGGCTGCCACCCATGCATTTCCAGCGGAACCTCCTACGCTGCTCTCATTGCACCAATGTTGAGGACAGGCACATCGCATGCAGTATCGCGCATATATAGAGCGGTCGTGGCGGCAGGGACAACACTAAAAAAAAGGGATGGGAAGTGGAACTGGGACACCTCATCACGGATGCATGGGAATATAGCTGCCAACAGACTGAGCGCATCACTGCTAGCATCAGATTCAGAATTACCCACTTCAAATTCCTCCACAGAATATACTACACCCCGGTAAGGTTGCACAGACTTAAATTGAGAGACGACAGTTGCGACCACTGTAAGCAGGAGGGGCGGGTTTCCTGCATGTAGCATGGGAATGTAGGCCCATAGCACAAAAGTGGTCGGAAGTGGGGAAGGCCCTGGGCGAAGTGATAGGAGAGCAGATTGATCGGACGCCAGAAATGGGTCTCCTACCAGGCCATAAAGGTCACGTTAAAAGATTTTGAGCAATTAGTTTACTAGTGGCCAACCGCAGAATTGCCTGCAGATGGGGGAGGGGCAGGACACCCAAATTCAAGGACTGGTTGACTGACCTTACTCATTGTCAGGAACAAAACAATATATATGCAGAGTTATTACCCCTCCGTTCATGCCCTTGTGATGTATGGGACCCACTCACTAGATATATGCTCAGAGAATCTGCAACCGATGCGGAGGACAGAGCCTTACATACATAGAGAATAGTAGGCCTAAAGGCCTCACCTTAGTAACATATTCATTTCCTTTTATAAAAAAGGACCAAACTCTAGAGAAGAGCCAATCAGCTATCACCTCCCTCTAGAACTTCCTGGCAGGAGCCTCAGTCCCTCAGATTATCGTACGCACTAAGCTAAGTAGGTGTGACACAGAGAGTAGGTGAGTTCTTCTAGGGGAGGCGGGAGGGTTGCATGTGAATCTATGAAAGACACCAATATGGATAACTGCAGTTACAGGTAAGTAACGCATTTCTTATCCAGTATTATGGGTGTCTTTTTATAGATTCACATGCCTGAATCAGAGTAGCAAGCAATGCAGAGTGCACATTTCTGATGGAAGGGCATATACAAGTCCTTAGATAAGACACACCATGCGAGTATGAACCATCAATAGACATCCACAGTAAGTATTACTAAAGAAATGTGCATACCAGAGTAGGATGGAGGGACGGAGGAAGGCTCACCTTACTGAAATAGATGGCGTAACACTGTTTGTCCCACTGCTGCATCATTCATCAGCTCCGTATCCAGGCAGTAGTGCCTAGTGAAGGTATGCGGCGACTTCCATGTTGCCGCCCTGCAAATGTCAATGACTGGCACCCCTGCAAAGAGGGCCATAGAAGTAGATTAGCTTTCGTGGAGTGCGCTCTCACTTTGGAAGGCAATGGATGTCCAGCTTGGTCATGACAGAAAGCAATGGCTGTAGAAATCCATCTGGAGATGTTCTGCTTGGCAAGCGGAAGATCTTTCCTAGGTCTGGTGTAAGCTACGAATAGCTGGTTAGGTTTCCTGAATGTTTTCGTTTTGTCAATGTAAAAATTCAAGCATCGGTTGAGATCCAAAGAAAAACAGCGATCTCTCAGCTGCCGTGCTTGGGTTTGGAAAGAAGGAACGCAGAACCACAGGTTCATTTAGGTGGAAGTCCGACGGGACTTTTGAGGTAAACCTAGGATTGGTTCTCAGGATTACTCTGTCGTTTTTAAAATTGTAGAAAAGGATCCTGGATTGAAAACGCGTGTAGCTCACTGACCCTCCTTGCAGATGTGAGCGCCAGGAGGAGTGCTGTTTTCCACGAGACATACTTTAGGTCAGCTCTGTGTACTGGTTCGAACTGATGTTTCATGAGCTGGATAAGAACCACATTGAGATGCCAGGTAGGTGGCAACATCCTTACTGGCGGTAAAGATCTGTATAATCGTTTTAGAAATTGCTTAATTAACCCGCTTGACCAGAGCGATGGACTTGTTGAAGTTCTTTTATAACGAGATATTGCTGCTAAGTGTACTTTAATGGAGGAGTGGGCTAGGCCCGACTGTGCCAGATGTAATAGATAAGGTAAAAGATGCTCCAGTGATGTGGAGAAAGGCCGAATTCCGTGATCTGCACACCAAACACAAAAGCGCTCCCATTTCAGGGAATACGTTTTGGTCGTGCTATCCGCCCTTGCTCTGGCAAGAATGTCTACAGTCTTGTGGAATATTCATATTGTGGAACTCTCTGAACTCAGGAGCCAGGCGGCTAACCTGACAGACTTCAGATCCAGATGTTGAACTTGATTGTTGTTCATTGTAAGCAGAGATAGATAATGCCGCAGGTGGACCGGCGGCTCCAGGGATAGACGGTGGAGCTCAGTGAACCAATGTTGCCTCGGCCAAGTTGGGGCTATTAAAATTAGAGTATAAGGCTCCACCTAAATTTTCCTGAGGACTCTGGGAAGCATCGGGAATGGTGGAAAGGCGTACGCAAAGACGTTGCGCCATGCGATGGAAGATGCATTCCCTAGAGACCCTGACTAGGGATGACAACTTGCGAAGTGTGGGCATTTGGCGTTCATTCTCGTCGCAAACAGATCGATTTGCGGCGTGCCCCCATCTGGAGAAGATCTGGTCGATAATTTGTTGATCTAGCTCCCACTCGTGTGACAATGTTTTCTGCCTGCTCAACGCGTCGGTGAGCACGTTGTCCGTGCCTGGGACATATTCCGCCCTTTGGGTTATATTGTGGAGTATGAGCCAATTCCAGATTTTTTTGCAACTCGGGAGAGTGTGTCAGCGAGCGTGGCCTTCCCTCTTTGTTGAGGTAGTGCTTAATTGTGGTGTTATCTGTCTGGATGAGCACCAGGGAATGTTTTATTCCTGGCAGGAAAGCTTGAAAACCAGGAAGACCGCCCGCAGTTCGAGCAGATTGATATGTAGTTTCTTCTCCATAGGAGACCACCTTCCGCTCATCTGTAGCTCTTGCAGAAAAGCTCCACAGCCTTCCAAGGAGGTGCCTGTTGTGACAACATGAGGAGCAGCCGGAAGCAGGAATGACAAGCCTTGAGACAGGTTTTGAGATGACATCCATTATTGTAGGGCTCCGACCATCTGAGGATTCACTTTTATGTGGTCGTCGAATGACCCTGTGCTTTGGAACCACTGCTTCGAGAGCACCTCCTATAGAGGTATCATTCGTAGTCGACAGTGAGGAATCAGGAGGATACACAATGACATCATCCCCAGTAGGGATTTTAAGAGGCGGACTGTCAAGACTTTCTACGAGGCTACTATAGCAGCTAGTGCAAGGAGCTTGTTCATCCTCTCTCTGGATGGGAAAGCTTTTGCTGACCGTGTGTCCAGGGTTGCACCCAGGAAACTGAGGCAAGGTTGTAGGACCGACTTTTCCTGATTGAGGGCGAGACCCAAGCAATCGAAAAGCTTTAAACAGGCGTTGGAAGACCTGGACGCGTCTTCTAAGGATGGAGCCTTGACCAGTACGCTTTTCAGATACGGAAAGACTTGGTGATGGCACAGTCTGAGATATGTCGCCACCGGGGAAAGACAGGTCATGAGTATGAGCAGTGCAGACTTGAGCCCGAAAGGCAGAACACGAAACTGCTAGTGTCTGCCCACTACTACAAATCGCAAGTCCCCTTTTATGATTCCTGTGAATTGGTATATGGAAGTAAGCGTCCTGTATGTCTAGGGACGCCATAAAAATCCTGCTCTTCCAGTAGTTGCAAGACCTCCTGGATTACCATGTGAAACTACTGCTTCTTTTAGGAATTTGTTGAGGGCCCTGAAGACCAAGATTGGTCTCCACTTCTTGCCTTTTTCTGGATCAAAAAGAAGCGGGATTAAAACCCTTTTCCCTTCTGAGGTGGAGGTACTCTCTCTATTGCTTCTTTCTACGGAGGATTGCTTGTTTCGCTGCTGTTGGCGCTGTTGGTATTGCGGTCTACTCTGGCCCGAAGAGCAGGAAGACTTGCATTGATAATTTCCTCTGTAGGAAGAACTTGCTCTTCCTCCATTTCTACTAAAGGACTGGTTCTTATAGTGAAGAGTGCCCAAAGCTCTCTCAGGGTCTGCTTTGTTAATTTTTTTGCGCCAAATAGTAACTGGCTATCATATGGCATTTCCAAAATCTAAGTTTGCACCTCAGGACGGAAAAAGCCATCATTGGAGCCGCAAGACTGCTGCTCCAGCCAACTGGCGGAACCCTGTCATAGCGATATCCATCGCGCGGTCTATAGTCTCTGACACCGATGCTTCACCATCTAGCAGAATCCTCTTAACATCCTCTTTGGATAATCTGGCAATTTCGACAGGTATGGGGCTATGTGTGCCCACAATTGTCTATGATAGCGTCCCAAGAGCGCTAGGGCGTTTGCGGCCTTTACCGTCATTGCCGACATTGAGGAAAACCTGTTCCCAATGTTGTCCACTCCTTTTCCCTCCCTATCAGGAGGAAGCGACAAAGGAGCCGAAAGATTCCTGGAGTCCTTCTGGGCCGCCTGTGTCACTACGAAGTCCGGCTTAGGATGTTCTGTTAAACACGCCGGTGCTGTATCTGGCGTCCTATACTTCTCATCCAACTGAGGGATCACTGGTGATACAGAGGAGGGGTTCTGCAATCCTATGGTCACCCCCGATTTTTGCTTTTTGCTTCACTGGTTTACAACTTTCCCTGGCTGTGGGCCTTCTAATCGGACCCACAGCCTAGCTGTTCTCTCTCTAAATTGACACACATGTACCTTAGGTGCATTTACCAATTGGTACTGGGCCACCTTATCAGTCCCTGTACAGCATACCTTAGGTATCCAGGGCATAGGTGTAACCAGGGCCTACCAGGGGCTGCAGCATGTATTATGATACCCCTGGCTGGCCACCCAAATCTGACACAACTGGCTGCACAACAGCTGGGGCAAGGTGGTGTAATCACCCTTTGCTTTAGATATAGTATTCCTATATCTAACCTTAAAATGGACACATGTATTCCTATCAGTCACTCCTATGGCAGGCCTTATCAATCCTGAAGGCAGAGTGCTTGGCATTATGTGAGATGGTGCTCTGTCATGAGCTGAGCTCGTTTGCAGCTTGCGGAACCAAGTCCTAATAGCTGTTCCATAATAACGCGTACCATATACTCTTAAGTGCATTATAATCCTCGTGGTTATTTGCCAACTTTGGTATCGCTTTATCAAAACATGTCGAGTAAGGTGTCATACGAATTGGAATACTAACCCCTTGCCAATTCTGGCGACGGGGTTAGCATTCCACCCTTCTAGAGGGACACGACATGTAGGTAACTGTGAACCCCGGTTAAAGTTAACTCGAGCCTCAGCATCACAAAATGGATGCTGCCACCACAGACACAAGTCTGACCTCCTGCTGCTGGGAGTCCTTCCAGCGAGGAGAGCTCGGACAAAGGGTTTCCTGTCAGGGGCGGTGCTAGCACCATCCCAGACAGGGTTTTGTGTATCCCAGGTAGGCAGGGCTGAGAGGAAGGTGACTGCAAGTGGCAACCCAGTGCTCACTGTGCATATGCCGGCTCCAACAAGTTCCAGGGGCACCCCAGCCCCTGAGCTGGGGAAAGTACGGACAATGGAGAGGGGTGTAACCACCCCCCTCCTGGTCCCACCCATGGGCAGGACCTAGTCGCGTGCCAGCCCCTTTTCTTAGAATAAAGGTAGGAGCAGGCTCCCTTCCCAAATTAGATCATCTTGAATCTTGAACTACTTTCCACGAAAGGAACTCTTGACTTTCTTTGAAGACTCTCCCTTGTGGCTAAGGAGTAGCCACCCTGCACCCGCAGGCACCACCTAAGCATCGCGGTTAGCTGCACGTCCATCCTCCGGATCAAGACTGACCAGCTCGACGAGACCCGGATTCCCTGGCATCTCTGACCTCTACCTGCATCATCAGCCCAGCTGAGATTCGTGGGTGTGACGAGACCTGAGGGACCGGCCATCTTCTAAACCTGCACGACGCTTAACCAGCACGACCACCGAGGGACCCTCAAGTGAGTGCACGTGGGTCTGAGAAGCCCAAACCCAGAGCAGCTTCAGCACCGAAGTCCAGCCCGCCAGCATCCACGAGATCTGCGTGGGGCCTTTCTGCTCTTTGCTGCTTGCCACGTTGTCCGATCACTTGCCCGTTGGCTAGTGGCCCTCCTGACGAAGTACCACGACGTTTTCACAGCTGGTCTGGTTGCTCCAGACTGGTCCATGCTCCCTTCCAAAAGAGGAGCACCCCGGACCCACCTGGTCCACTCCAGACGTCATCTTGACTCCACCGCGTGGGCTTGCCTTTGCAAAGGTTTGTTGCCCCCATCTTGGGTCCAGCATCGCCGACAGCTCGCACCTCCAGCCTGGTCGCCGACAACGCCTCCTAGCACGTGTGACTGCAGAGTCCAGCGTCTCCCACTCACCTGGTCGAGGTGACTTCATCCGGTGCCATCCTGGTGCCCATACAATCACTGGCTAGTGATTAAGAACTGAGTCCCCTCTGCTTTCAGGTCGTCTCCATCACCGATCCAGGCTTGGATCACATCGAACATCTTCACTGGTCGCCTGCAGCAACTTCTTTCAGGCTCCATAGACTACAACGAGGATTCCCGACGTCTTTTGAACCCTATGCAGCCAAAGCCCCAGGGCTAGGTAACCCGAGCATTTCGGTGCTCCAACGCAGGTTCACTATCCAAGTGTCCAGATCCTTTCTCGTTTTAAGTCTACCTAGTCGGATTCGTCCTAAAACAGTAACTTTAGAAATACTAGCCTCCATAGACTTTGTCCCGCATCCCGCGTGAGAGTGCACACTCTGCATTCGAGCTCCCTAGGCCTCCTGCTCCTAACCTTAGAGTTTAGTAGTGTAGTCCTAGCGATCCTGAAGCCTCTGGATCTTGTTACTTACCTGCTAGTATTTCGCATTCCACTTTTAGTGTATATGGTTTTTCCTGCCCCTCGGGCATTTGTGTAAATTGTGCAACTTGAAGTATTTTCGTAAGAGTTTTGTATTGTGCTTAACTTCCTGACTCATAAAGAGTTCAGGGTAGACTTGTTATTAATAAATATCCTTTATTTTTATAACAACTTGTGTGGTGTCCTTTCACTTGGTGTTCAAGGGGTATATGTGATGGTAAAACAGCTGGCTTAACACGCCCTCTAGAGTTTAGCCTAAAGACTGCTTTTGTCCACGCTACTAGGATAGCTGGTCTATAAGGTTGACTTACAACCAATCATCAATAAGGGTCGTTTGGTATGATACACAGTGATCACTAGAATAGTGAGCACAATATATCAGGCCAACTTCTCACACTTATTCCTTCTGACTATAGGTAATCGATAATTGGTATTGACCATACTGCCTTCTTGAGAGGTTCTTTGAAGTCATACAAGAAGCAGTCCTGTTCTTGAGAGGCCATTGAGATCTTAAAACGTTAAGCAGCCCTCTCTACCACATTATAAGAGATTCCAGAATTGGTGGAATTTCCCTCGTCGAGGGGCCGCCGTCATAGACAAGACCACCGACGCGTCGTAGACAAGGCCATCGTAGACGAGGCCATCGTAGACTTGGCCATTCTAGACTTGGCCATTCTAGACTAGGCCATTCTAGACTAGGCCATTCTAGACTAGGCCATTGTCGACGCCGTAGACAGGCCGTCGTAGACGATCAGTCACAGACGAGGCCATCATAGACGAGGCCTTTGTAGACGAGGCCATCGTCGACGCCGTAGACAGGCCGTCGTAGAGGAGCAGTCATAGATGAGGCCGTCGTAGAGGAGCAGTCATAGATGAGGCCATCGTAGACGAGCAGTCAGAGTAGGCCGTTGTCGACGCTCTCGTCGTCGTCGACGGTGCCTCCGTCGTCGACGCTCTCGTTGTCGTTGACTGTGTCGTCGTCGTTGACGCTCTCCTCGTTGACAGTGTCGTCGACGCTCTCCTAGTCGACGCTCTCCTCGTAGACGCTCTTGTCTTAGACGAGCCGTCGTACATGAGCCATCGTAGACGAGGCCATCGTAGATGAAGAGGCTGTAATAGGCAATGATGATGGTTTTTTCGTCGACAATCCTGTTGACGATGTTGGCTTCTTAGTCTTTACATCAGGAGGTATAGAAGAGTCCTTTCTGAAGGGTCCCATGACCAGAGGAGGTGATTTTGACGGCTCAGAAGTCGTCTTTTTTACATGATATTTCTCCAAAAGCAAGTCCTTTACTCTCCTTTTCCACAGTGAGGAGATTTTGAAGGACTGCGCCCAGAAGACCCATGAGTGGTCTTTTTGGGGGCCTTCTCAGGGCGTTACCCTGAGGAATGAGTCTGAGGAGATTCTTTTCTGAGGTCTCCTAGACGTTGAGGGCAACACCTCATCACAGTAACTGGAGAAAATAAAAAACCTCCTTTCTGGTCTAAACCATATTAAAAATCACCCTTCACGACCTCTCAAAAACTCCCTTGAGAAAGTGCGACATACCTTGCAGTCTTTGGCCTGCGGTATATACAGAAAATACTGTCAGTGTGAGGAACAGAGCAGAGCAACCTCTTGGAACAAGATGCACAGGCTTTGAAATAAAATCCTTTCTTCTCCTTACCAGACCTTCGTTAAAGAATGTATTTGAAGATAATCCATATAGAAAAGAATGACAACAAAGTTATTTAATGAAGTGAAAAAACACAGAATCTGAGCAGAGCTCAGAGGAGACCCCCTTAGCACAACGTGCGGTAGAAAATCTGAGGGACTGAGGCTCCTGCCAGGAAGGTTCTAGAGGGAGGTGATAGCTGATTGGCTCTTCTCTAGAGTTTGGTCCTTTTTACAAAAGGACATGGATATGTTACTAAGGTGAGGCCTTTAGGCCTACTATTCTCTATGTATGTCTATAGGACATTACTTTTCTATGTACCGGAGACTCCCGTCTCGACGACGGGGATTGATTCAGGCATGTGAATCTATGAAAGACACCCATAATACTGGATAAGTGAGTCATTGTGGAGATGAATGGATGCACAAGTGAACGGATGCACAAGTGAAAGTTATGAGTGCTGAGTGCTTGTGAAACTCACCAGTGACTGAGGGCCCTTCCGGTTGTCAGATCTATTGACATTGCCGTTGTTTGTTTAGGACTCGAGCCTTGGCCAAGGTCTATGTCGCAAAAACTTTATGAGGTCCACCTAATGGATGTAAACATCAGTAGGTGCCAAGCAAGTAGTGAAACTATGTTCAGTAAAGTCATGGTCACTATGCGTATATATGTGTGCAGTAGTATTTGTGAGATTATCTGCCATTCATCACTGAATACATGTGTTAACATGCAAGTTACAACATGCATATATGATATTGGAGACATGCATTTAAAGAATGGTCTGTGCGGGGTCTAGTGGTTAGTGTGCAGCTTAAACTGTGTGTGATTGTATTGGTTGTGTTTATTAACATAGTTTTTCAGTGATGGGCTTGTATTTATTCATGTGATCAGCCTGCAGTCATGCAGCTTGTGTGCAGCTGTGCGGTTGTGTGTATGCAGTATGCTGTCTGTGTGCAGTATTGAGTGTTTTAGAAAGTGCAAGCGTTTGCATCTAAATATTGTCCATCCACCATTTTGTATATGTCAATCTTCTTTATTTCAACAATTCAAGGTACTTTGCTACTTGATTCTAGCCAACACAGTTCGTCTTGGTCTGCTGAGACCATGACGTCTTCAGGGCTCTGATAATCAGACTGAAATCTTAACTTTTTTAGGTAGTCAGGGAATACTTAGTTGTCGTTTTGAGTCTCCAGGTCATCAGTGAGATCTAGGCTTCAGGTCATCTAACGTACGAGTTACTTACCTTCGGTAGCCATCACCAGCAAAAACTGTGAGAAACGTGGAACAGTGTACGAAAAAGCCCCACTAAACAGAAGGGAAAGAAACAATGGTGAGGAACAGAACCATCCAGAATACAGCCAAGCACTGTGGCACCAAGATCTGGAATGAAAGAACAAGGCACCGCTACTGGAAAGCAATCCTGCAAACAAATACAACAGCCTTCCCGGGGCAGAAGCATGTGAAAATACACATCAGACCAAGAAGGCTGCAGCCACTGCCCAGAACTTAAAGGGACACCAAGGTCAGAACGTAGAGCAATGACCAGTCAACCTCATACAACACCAGTAGAGGCAAGGGCACCCGAACATCTAAGTCGGGATCAACCAAGGCACCTTGACCCTAAAGACTGCCAAAGGCAGACTTGTCATCAACAAAAGAAGAAGCAGCACGAGTGAACCCCACACTGGAGACCAGAGTGCAGGGGCGCAGAAGTGTCTATAAAGTCCATAATGGAACAAACAACAAGGCGAGCATTCCCCTAAATAGGGGGTACAAAATACACTTACAAATGCCAACTACCCGGAGGCAGGCGAATGCAGAATACCCAGAGGGCCCTCGCAGAACGGAGGAAGGGCGGGCCGTGAAGGAATCTGCGGCTAGAATCGTCTCAACCAGATACATCGCTACCGAAGGTAAGTAACTCGTACATCTGATAGACTACTAGCCGCAGATTCCTTCACGTAGAATAGATACCCTAGCTATACCCAAGGGGAAGGAGGGTCTGCGAGAGGACCTCTCCAGCCCAGGCAAAGCGCCAGGACAGGGAAATAACCCAGTCCTCCCTAACAGGGGCAGAGTAAAAAACAAACAGTCGCCCCCTCCCGCAGACTAGAACCGCAGTGCCACGCAGAACACCACTCCACAGGGAGTGTGTCCCCACGACAAGTGGCGGCCCGCCGTCACCAAGCAGGAGAAGGAAGGACCATACGAAAAGAGCCCATCAGCCAATGTACCACGGACCTCCCCTGGAAGCCCCAGGTACAGGCAAGACGAGAGGAGAGGAGACTAGTCGCCATTGTACCAGGGACCTCCATCGGAAGCCCCAGGGACAGGCAAAACAAAAAGAGGCCAATAGCTGATGTACCAGGGACCTCCAGTGGAAGCCCCCGGTACTTTCAAAATGAAGGGAGAGGAGGTCAGCAGCCCATACACCAGGGACCTCCACCGGAAGCCCCAGAAACAGGCATCACGAAAGGAGACCATTAGCCAATGTACCAGGGACCTCCAAGGGGAGCCCCAGGGACAGGCAATAGGAAAAGAGAACATTAGTCAATGTACCAGGGACCTTGACCGAAAGCCCCAGGTACAGATAACGCAAAAAGGAAGCCAAGGGAGAAGAGCAACCTAGAGACTCCAAGGAGAGGAGCCAAAACGGAGGCAAGAGCCCTCCACTGGGAACACACCTGGTGCAGAGGGCTGCCGGACTCATTCAACTGGATGTCAACAGCCACACAGAAACCGTCTCATAAGCTCCCGAAAGCCAAAAGCAGGGGCACCAGGCCACACTCGAAGGCCCTAGGCCGGAACAGAAGAACCGGCAGACGCCGACGGGTGCTGAACCAGTAACCGCCCAGGAAGCAAGAAACGAACAAGTAGACGAACAAAGTCGCCAACATAGAAAATAACATTTCTGGACACCAGACAGGGGACCAGACCAACAGCAAACCAGAGGCAGAATGCCGCCAGACAGAGGACCAAGCCAAGAGCAAACCAGAGGCAGAAGGCCGAACGAGAGAGGAACAAACCAAGATCAAACCAGAGGCAGAACGCCGCCAGACAGAGGACCAGACCAAGAACAAACCAGAAGCAGAACACCCCCTCATGCCGCAGCCGTCCAAGAAAGGCACCGGCGGCATACAGCAACACCAAGAAGGGAAAGGAACCCACAAGGGGACAACCATCCTTCCCAGCATAAAACAGGCTATCCAATAGCCACAGGTAGCCCACACGAAGGGCAGGACACGGTCTAAGAAGTATTGGAACCGCTCCCAGAGAAGAAATCCCGCATCTGAAAACAAATTAGAAACCCTGCGGCAAAAGCCACAGAAGGCTTAGTAAGCAGCCAAAAAGAACACTCCTGCCAACGGGGGCCGAACCCACCTAAAGAGGTAGGCCAGATCAGGGCCTGGAGTGCACAGTTCCAAGCCAAACTAATAATACAGCAGAGCCCAGTGAAAGGGGAGGTCGACCAGATGCTCCCTAAGAGATTCAGGAAAAACAGCATCGCGTAGCCAAGAATGGCGACGGAGAGCCACAGAAGTAGCCATAACACGACCAGTAGCATCAGTGACGTCCAAAGCCGCACGAAGAATAAATGCGGTCAACTCTTTACCATACGACACAAGGGCCCGCAGATCAGCATGGGCACCCCCATGATGGACACAAGAAAGAAGGGACTCCACCGAACTCCACAGACTAGAAGTAGCCCTGGTCAACACACACAAAGTGCTAAGCGCCCTCAAGGCAGCACTGGAAGAAGCAAAGACATTACGCCCCAGGGAATCTAACCACCAAGCCTCCCGAGACGGGGGGAATAGCACTACAGGCAAACACTGAAAAGTAGTAATATCTATTGCAAGTCAGGATTACCTAGAAGGTACGCAGAGAGTGAAGCCCAAAAATCTTTGGGGCGTGAGTCCTCTGCATATGTCCCTAACTGTTCTTTACAGTAGAGCAAATCCCGGACCCACTTTTTCAATGTAGGGGAAGTTTTAACTCTCCAGCATGGCGCCACCGCCCTCTAGGCAAATAGAGTCGAAACAGCTACCAGCCTCCGATTGCATGGCTTAAGATTCTTTACCCATCCTAATAGACAAACATCAGGAGCACACACCACAGGTTCCAACACAACATCCGTGAGCATTTTCATGACCTGGGTCCAGAATGTGCATATGCCAGCACAACTCCAAGCAAGATGCAGAAAGTCTGAATCACCCTGCCCAAAGCAAGCACTCTCCGCAGACCAAAAAGATTCAATTGAATCAGTGTATAATATAACTAGTGCAAATATTTCAAATGGATAATGCGGAGATTACAATTCGCCGTCATGCGGCCCATCCGTGTACAGCAGAACCTCCACACATCCAGCGAATATGACATCCCTAATATCGCCTCCCATTTCTTGTATGTAGGAGAGTCAAGGGGTTCCCTTTCTCTAAGGGATGCATTGTACAGTTTCATTATCAAGCCCCTGCGTTCTTCTCCTGTTAGCACCGCCTGCAGTGCCAACAAAGCTTTTGATTCAGCCGGATAGTCTGGGTATACAGCTCTTATCGCCTGCCTTACACGCACATATGTGAACCCCAGCATCATACCCTGGTCAAGTCCATCCTGTACGTCTGAAAGCGACCTGAACTGGCCCTGTTTATATAGATCACCCAAATGTGTGATACCCGCCACACCCAATGTTTTCAAGGTGGTAGGCTCTTGTGCAGCAGAAATATCTGGATGTGCTGCAAGCGGTAGTGGTGGGGGATAAAGATAGTGCAACTGTGCCCGTGCTGGAAGCTACTTCGACGACCAAGCCGTGCAAAGTGCAGGGTTAATTTCAGTCCTCGGCCCTTCATCCCCACCAGTCAGGGCAGTCGCAGCAAGGGACATCGGAAGTACAGCATCCGACTCAATTGCGGCATGTGGCTGAAACCGCTGAGTAAAGAACCAATAATGCAAAAACTGAGCCTGCGCACACAGGTCGTCAGGAGCTTTAAAGCCACCCGCTACAATGGTAATACCAGCACATCCAAACTACATCTAGGCTTCTTGCACCCCCAGACAAAGGTCAGTAGTGCTGACAATCGTATTAAACAATGTAATATTAAGTTGAAAGGGAATGTTAAACTGATAGAGCAGTTTGGGCAATATCGTCATCTTAATGACTGCAATACGATTGGCCCAACGTGCTGCCTGATCAGTGATCTTGGTGATGACTTGGCCATAATTCTCAGATATCACCACGTCGGGGTTTCTATGCAGCCAAATCCCTAGATATTTAAGAGGGTCAGTCGACCATGCCAATGGGAAATCCAGATCCACCCTATGTGTACCCACCGTCAGCGGAAACACCGTTGATTTTGCCCAATTTATACCAAGACTGGAATATCTCCCGAATTTGACATATTCGGGCAGCAGTTCTGGGTGAAAGGTTGCAGGCACGCGGACATACAGCAGCATATCGTCGATGTACAACGAGACCACCAGGGGCCTCTGTCTAAAACACAACGTTGCCTGTGCATGGCGCTGGCGGAGCTTACAAGCCAATGACTAATGCAAGTGCCAATGTTTTTTGCGAGAGCTGCACAAGATGTGTTGCTTGCAAAAATGCCACCTGGACATGCAATCTGTCCAGATGCGCCAACAAAGAGCAGATTTTCTTAGGACTATTTAAGCCACGCACCTTCCAGGTAAGGAACTTTATTACCACCGATGAATATGCAATAACAAGATGGAAAAATAATGTAAGGTCCAATGCTAATGACAAGCCATACAGGTACATCAATAGTGCAATGAAACCGTGACAACCTCCCCTCCCCCTCACAACCCCCACCCACTTTCGCGTGCCCAACGTGCTAAAGCCATCCCTTTCCTGAGTGAACACCACCAAACACAAACAACAAACAAATCACATCATGTGGGGCACTCCCATGTGGGCAGCGTCAGAGGGCTACTAGCTTCCTGGGGAGCATGAGGTGGCTGATCAGGTCCAGTAGTCGTGCTAGAGTACTCTAAGCAAATTGTTAAGCAAAATGCACCAATGAGCCAAATCAAAAGGCAATCAAACATTTCGTCACCCCCAGCCACCCTACTACTCATCACCAGATTTAACTAGTGTTTCTCATCGCTGCTTCTTCAGTTTCTTCGCGTGTTCCATCGACGCTTTAGGGGTAGTGAAAATCTTGCAAGCTGTCTCCTGACCAATTCTCAGGCTGGCAGGGTACAACATGGCATAAGGGACGCCCTCAGATTAAAGAAATTTCTTGACTGCGCCAAACTCACTTTGCGCCGCCTGTACAGCTACCGTAAAGTCAGGGAAGGGCAACGAGTTCCCATAGTGGTCAATGGCACCCTTTTAACGTGCCAGCCGTAGGATGGTAACGCGGTCCCTATAATTTAAAATCTGAGCAATAATAGGGCGGGTTGAGTGATCGGGACTGGTCTCGCGGCAAATGAATGATGAGCCCGCCCGACAACAGAAAATGCTGGATAGATTCTCTGGGCCAAATATGTCCCTAAGTAGAGTCTCAATAAAGGTCTCCATCTTTCCAGTATTGGTGGACTCCGGGAGGCCCGTGATTTCGACAATATTTTGTCGTGACCGGGCCTCCAAGTCTTCATTCTTTGCCTGTATCAGCGCCAGGAATTTTCCCATGTTGAGTGTTTTGCCAGAGTCCTCGCCAAGGCCATCTTCAGTGGCAGAGACGCGCTGCTCAACCTCCCCCATCCCCATGTTCTGTTTCTCCAGCTGCATGGACATGTGATCCAATCTGTGATTCAGACCGGGCATTGTCCCTTTTATAGATTGGAGACTGCACTGCATGGCCAAGAGTGTTGTCTCCAGCGTAGATTTACCATTCCCTGGGGCATCTGCCTCAGAATTGGAGGCTGCTTTTTTACTGGACCATGCTTGATTTACGAGTCTCAAACGTGAGGCGAGGCTGAGACTGGTCTGTCTTTCCCATTGTGGGATGAAAGCAAGGTAAATATGCAATAGCTGTCTGTTGCATAAATACCCGGGACCGCACCCACCTCAGTTCTCGGCCGTCTGCAAATGGACCCCGGCAACAAGTAATGTCCCTCACAGCAGGCCTCAGTAGCCGTGCCAACCCCAGTGCCCTAAGCAAAGATCGTAGTTGAAGTGTACTCCGGAGTGACTTCTAGTGCAAAATAGGAATGCGATAGAGGCCCTCTGAGCTGGCAGGCCCCAAATTACCAAGTGCTTGCCAAACCTCTGCATCCAGTCAGCACCCTTCAACCGTGCAGGCAGGAGATGTGTGCGCAGTCATGAAGATCGCCCTCTGGCGAAGTACGCACAGCAGGCCGGGGGAATGAAAGATGCCTACGCCGTAGTTTCAGCTGAAGAGCCGCACAGCACAGGGCCCAAATCAAATGTGCGCAGTGATGAAGGTCGCCCTTTGGCGGAGTCCACATCATGGGCGATGGGAGCGAAAGAATCCTACGCCGCAGTGTCAGCTGGGGGGCCCAGACAGCACAAGGCCCAAATCAAACCTCAGCGCCACGCGCGCTCCTGCCGACCGCAGCCCGCACTTAGGCCCACACCCGCCACCATAGATGCAGGCCCAGGCGAGGTCGCACCACCACTCACCACAACCGACAAGGCACCGCGATCCAGCCTTAGCGGCAAGCAATGCCTCACACTGGCTCGGTCAGTATCTCCGTACCTTCCTTCAGACTCCTACGAGGTGCCGGTTACCCTCAGGGAAGACGCTCCGCAGCCCAGCAAGTCAGCGATATCCAGGCAGCCTTCAGCATAATCACAGCCGCAATGCAGCAGTCACCATATGTCCCAGTCTCGCAGCGACACGACTGTGCAACTCAGCTCAACACCGCATTATGACAGCCACCCTCTTGCGCGCTCGCCGTCATATCAGTCCAAACTTATTTCAGCTGTTTTCTTGTGGCACTTGCAGTCAGCGACAACACAGCTCAACTCTGGAATACCTTGCCCCACAGACCCGTAGTTTTAGGTGCAGTGTTGCTTCGATCTTGAGCAGATAATAGTTGGATTAGGGATCAGCCGGACAGAGCTGCACTAAGGCGCAGCCATCTTGCCAAGCCCCCTCTAGCGCCCCCAAGACAAGTGGATCTTGTATTTAGCTTGAGTTCCCTGCTCCATTGACCGACTTAAACAGGAGGTCCTTTATAATCTCAATGCTTTTAACTCATGCTTACATCATTGTTTCCGTATACTGTAAAGAATATTCTTCCAAAGTTATCCGAATGGGAATTCCAGTGTCTCAAGTCTGGGGTGTGGAATCCGGAGATCCAAGATGGATGAAAGGAGGAGACCTGGAGGAAGGCTTGAGAGGGACACGAACCCTTGAAAGGAAAACCATGTTCTGGTTGTTGAAAGGAGGGCCCTGGCACTGGGTACCACAGGGCACTAGTATCTGGGTGGCAGAGCTCTTAGGGGCTGGCAGTAGATTGCTGTTGTGCCAGGTCCAACCTGGCGCATGCCAAATTAAGATTATGGACAGACAACTCAAGAACACACTACTCCAGGACACTGCCTTTTTCCTCAATAGACAACTGACAGCACACAGAAGCCAGGATCAGCAAGGTGTCAGTCTCAATGCCACAGAGAGGAATGCTTTACGCCAGGGGCCAGTGTCCTCCCGCCCTGAGTCTTCTGCACTTGTGAGCTGGTCTTCGAGGCACCTGAAGAGATAAGAGCAGGATGCACCCACAGACTTGTGAGCGGCGTGTTACGCTCTCACACCATCCTCCAACACAAATTCAGGCTCCGTAGAGACTTGAGAGGCAAGCAGCGGGTCTTTAAGTTGGTGGCTGCACTACGGAGCTTAGTGTGTCGACTTAAAAAAAAGATAGCTTTGCTCCCGATTTTGCTACCTTCCTTTAACACATATGCAGCGTTTCCTTTAAACAGACGGTGTGCCTGTCGCTGCTTTTGCTATCCCTCACACACAAATACAGCAAGTGACAACATCAAGGTATGCCCAGATTTAGCCAAAGGCATCCTGCGCATTCCGTCACTTTCAGTAATTGTTTTTTCCTTGCATCCATATTCTGTTGTAAATATTTTTAATTGTATTTGTTTGCGTACACAGCCAGGCTGCTTGTTCTGCTATTATGCTGAGCATCTTCTTTCCAGAGATACTACTGGTAGCTGGTGATGTGGAATTTACAGCAGAGTAGTAAACTTTTAATTTTATTTACTAAGCCTCCACATTCTTTGCATCATTGCAGGGGGCATCTGGGAGGGAGATGCAAGTAAAACAAATATATATATTGTTCTTGTGTAATGTAAATGTTGCTCATGTAGAGTGCTACAATACCTTCGGATCGAGTTAGTGTATATAAAACTGCATAAAAACTTCAAACAAGAAGGGGTGAGAAGAGCACAAAAACTAATGTTGCTCTCCTGTATCTTGTTAATGGTGATGACACTAAGCTTTGTCCGAAGAATATTTTGCTTCATTGCCCCTTTCGTTGGGTATAAGCAAGACCCGTCATGCTCGTCGTCTCCACTTCCCCCCAGCGAAGCAATTACCTTCAGTGGCAGGGCGCAATTCACTGCAACTTAAACGTGTCAGCTAGAGACTTACCGATAACATTTCTGAAGTTAAACGCTGAACACAGGAAGATTGTGAACTGCAAGTTTATTCCTATTAGAAGATCCCATCCAACAGCCAAGGCAGCAGCATCACCTGACACTCAGCCTCAAGTACAAACAAGTAAATACACTCACTATGACATATTTAACATTCCAATGTGACATGGTATGATTAAACAAGGAAGGAAGCATAACAGAGTTCCAAACTAGAGTGGTATGCACACAACACACTTTCCTTCCTTAAGAAACTGTATTTCATCATATAAAGAAATGAATAAGAAAATTAGGCATTAGCATAGAGATAACCAGGACTTTTGAAAGTCCTGAAGGAACGACGAGTAATGCTCATCGAATTAGTGTTTTTATCCATTTTCGGAAAGGGACAAACAAGAGGAGGAGTGTCATTGCCTGGAGTTGCATTAAACCTTCCATCGAGTTTTCCCTTCACAACCACAACTCTGTTAAGAAAACAAAAGCGATGGTCTTGAGTTTTAATTGAATTATTGAAAACTTTGATAACCATTAGAGGCTTCATGAACTTAGGAAGAGAATTATCAACAAGACCAGGGTGTTTAATCATAACTCAATCTCCTACATTCACCAACATTGTTTTACAGCTTTCCTTGTACCATAATATCTTTTACTGTCAGTGGCTTTCCTATCTTCCCTCTGTTGCACATCACTACAATCAAACACACATTCCTTTCCCTTGGCTAATTCATACTGGTTGACCCAAGAAGGTTCTAAACAGGTATTAGGTACTCTACCACGGAATAGTAAAAAATTGGGTTTTCCCAGTGGTGCTAAGAGGAGTCATCCTGTACTCTTCAACTTTCTTAAGAACCTCACTTTTCCACTCCAGGAATAATGACTTTGCTAAGGTAATAGTCTCCTTAAGCACTATATTGAATCTCTTGACCATCCCATTTGATTTGGGATGATAAAGAGAACTTGTTTGATGAAATATACTTCTTGAGGATAAAAACTCTGTTTACCTTTAAGTCAGTTGGACCCCATTGTTAGTTAGAATAGACTCAGGCACATCTCCCTTGGAAAATAACTCTTTTAGACACTAAATGCTTAATGACATGTGCAGAATCTATCACTGATGACAAGAAAACTTCAGGCCAACGAGAGTACATGTCATCTATGACCAATAGAAAGATTTGTAGACCACCATTATGTACAGGTCCTAAAATATCCAAAGCAATGTCCTGCAAGGGACCTGAAGGAAGCCTTTTCACAATCATGTGTTGCACTCAAGAATATTTAGATTCATCACTTAAGGTGCAAGGTCTCACACTCCATGCTCCACAAGCTTGTCCATGCCAGGCCACCAACAGGACATACACAATCTTTCTTTGCATTTCCTAAGACCTGCATGGGAAGAATGAACCAAGTCCACTAATTCTTTCCTGAGACTGAGTGGAATCAATCTCGTACCCCGAAAGAACAAACCATTCTCAACAGACAATTCATCCCATAAGTACCAAAAGGGTCTTCTGGGCTCGGACCCCTCCTTAATGATAGTCCAGCCCTTTTGAACAAATGACATTACCTCTTCAAGTGTAGAGTCAATGGCTAACTCCTCGCTCCACTTCTTTTCAGAGATTATGTCATGATCCACCACACACACACCCATTCATAAGTCCTCATCCTCCGGAGATTCTCTAGGAATGAGATGTGATAACACATCTGCAACTCCATATGCGAAACGCGGAATGTACTTGAGAAAAACTATATTCCTGCAGGCCAATGACCCATTTAGTGATCCTGCTGTAAATCAAATCAAGACCTTTCTTATTAAAGATCTCTACTAAGGGGTTGTGATCAGTACGGACCTCAAAATCAATTCCCCAAAGAAATTTCTTTAACTTTTTTTTGGGCCAGAAGACAGCAAGGGATTCCCTTTCAACAATGGAATAACGTGTTTCAGCATCTCTTAAACTACGAGATAAAAGCATGACAGTTTGCATACCAGAGGGACCTTGCTGCTGTATAACTGCACCCAATCTTCTCTCACTCGCATCAGTAGTTAGAACGGGTTTAATCCTGGGGTCAAAGCTCTTAAGGGAAGGAGCAGCACTCAATTTTTCTTTGAAACTTTTAAATTCTCTCTCGCAAAGCTCCAACCATGCAAAGTCAAAACTCTTGTGTAACAGGCATCTCATGCTTATGGTGGAATCAGCAATGTTTTTTTTTTAGCGTAATATTCCACCATACCCAAGAATTTCTTCAATTCACTCTTGTTGGTAAGAGAACTCATATTTCGAATGGTATTAACCAGATCACACTTGGGCTTGACCCAATCACCAGTTATGTTGTGCCCTAAGTAGTTTATAGAATCAGATCTAAATTTACACTATTCCATTTTTATTGTAAGATTGCAGTCACACAACTTCTTTAGATCCAACCTCAATCTGCATTGTGTTCATCTACATTATCAACACATATGAGGATGTCATCCTGATATATGCACACCCCTGCCAGATCTTTAGGTACATTCTCCATGGCACGCTGCAAAACAGACGAAGCACAAGTTGTGAACGGTTGTAAAGAGGTTCCATTTTGGCTCCACTTGCTGGGATATCAACTGAAGTTGCCAGGTGTACAATTCACATTAGTGACTGCCTGTTTGTTGTATGCTCAGCATGACAGCATATACATTTTCTTCCCCTGAAACCTGTCCCTCAGTAATGCCCACTTTGTTCTGAGAGGCCACAGCCATTAGCCTTCAAAAGGTATAGGTAAATAGCTTGTTGAGGTCTGCTTTCTTTTGTAGTATATTATTGTACTGTCTGTCTGGGTTAAATTTTGGTAGACCAGATCTAATCTCATTGCTCTCAACTCCAGCAAGTTCATAAGTGGCAACATTTTCCTTGCAGACAAGTGCCCACTTACATGGAGAGCTTGTGGATGAGTTTGCCAGTCCCACCTCCCCCCGCCTTCTCAACAGTGAAGGATGCATCTGTTATAAAGAACAAGTAAGGAATGGTTCCAAATAGGTGACCACCAGTCAGGATTCCATCCATCATATTACTTTGTTTTCATCTTTGAAGATAAGGTCTTCACAATTCCTCAAGATTTGAATCCATGCATATTCAAGTCAAGTCAAAGATATGTTTATTATGACCATAGTCTTTAAACAGGTGCAAGAGGCAGTATCACGAGTTTAAAATAATCACATAAAAGGCAATAAAACATTGTAAAAAATAATCCAATATCGGTTAAGACTCTTACACACCCTTATACGTTTACCAACGCCAATAAAATTACATTTAAAATAAAACTTATTATTACATTAAAACACATTCATTTCCTTTAATTCAAGTATATTTTCATTGATTTAAAATTCATACAGTCCTACAGATTATTCCTGGTTTCTTAGTACACTCAGTACCACCTTTATATATTTTCCAAGGGCAATTGCAATGTCAATAGTGGGGATTTCAGTTAGTAGGTTGGCCGCCTGCGCCCTAGTTCTTATATCGTGTTTTAAGAACAAAGGACGCAGCCACAATTTCCTCTGTTCCAGTAATGACAAACAATCAAGTAGGATATGTACAAGGTCTCCTTTGCATCTCGGACTACACCTACAGCACCCTTTCAGGTCTAGCATTTTTGCTTTCAGATCTTTGTTAACAATGGATTGATCCCAATCCGCAACCTTAATATCTCCTGCCTATAGCCGCGGTTAGGTAGGATGTCTAGATAGGGAAACCAATTATCGTTTGACCAAGAGTTTATCATGTGTGCTACTGATTTTTTCTTCACCAAGTAACCCATATCATTCTTTCTGGATACTTCCTTCCCATTAAATTTCAGCTCACTCTTAGTACAGTCTAATTGGTGCGTTTCCTGGTTCACCTCTACCTTTAGCCTTTTGCAAACTTGCATCAATCTTTCCCTACATGCTTTTGCCCATTTTAGGTCACTATTTTGAATTTCATTCCTACACCATTGTGCCACTTTTTGCCCAACTGTATCTTCAAAACGTTTCCAAAGTCTCATTATTGCCATTTGTGTTTGTATCTCCCAAGACTTTGTGCCTATTTCTGTTCTTATAGCTTGGACCATAGATGATTGTGGGAGAGATAGAAGGCTTTTTAGGCATTTCCCTTCCACCAAGTCCCAGGCTCCCTTACCCGCTCAAATAAAGGATTTCAGCTCCATACAGGACTTGGGGAGGGATCATTGCCTCAAAAGCTCTTAGCATTGGTCGATGTGACATATCTCCATAATCCCTATTAAGCATTTTTAGGCCACATATTGAAGTGTGTGCTTTTGCTTTTTGTGTTTCCAGATGAGTGCACCAGTTTAGTGTTTTATCAAACCATATACCTAGGTAGCGATACTCATTAACCGTCTCGAGTTTAACCTCACCTAGATACCAGTTAAACCTGCTTGCCTTTTTACCGAAGCATAGGATTTTTGTTTTATCTAGGTTAGGTTAACTGTTAGAAATTTGCTAGCACAATATGCATTGAAGGCGTTAAGCTTTCTTTGGAGGCCTCTCTCAGTCTGGTCTACTATTACCAGATCGTCTGCATAGAGTAAGCAGCATGCATATTCAGTTTCTCTTCAATTGGTCTCATCTGAAGAGGACACTGTGTAAGGC
The DNA here is from genome assembly GCF_964263255.1 of Lissotriton vulgaris. NCBI lineage: Eukaryota > Metazoa > Chordata > Amphibia > Caudata > Salamandridae > Lissotriton > Lissotriton vulgaris. The sequence continues at coordinate 727,637,050 of NC_141700.1, read as the reverse complement.
ATTGAATGCAGGATCATTGGCGATTAAAGGCTCTTGCGATTTCCTTCTGCCATCACATATTGGGAAAAAGTAAGATGCTAAAGCCAAAAGTTGTGACTTCTAACCCTTGGGGGTTAGACTTTTCCTTCACGCCTGACAATTCTTGCCCCCACAAAAATTATTTTGTAGTATGTTGCATTAGTGAATTCTTATTGTTAACAGCTACCCTTGATTTTTTTACAGTAAGCAAAGTCATTTGCAATGCTTAAATGAGCCTGCTTCTGAAATGGAACAAGGCGCAATTGAGGATTACACTCAGCTTGCCATGAACATCCACAAAAAGGACATGATGCAAAATGTTTATAGCTTAGCAATGCCATGAATACTTCATATTTGAACTACAATACAAATCTACAACCATCGTACAACAGAAACCTACTTTAGTTTCTCTAGAGCACCAAGAAAGATAAGTCACATATGCATTTCTGGCTCTGCACTGCAATAATCTTCATTTAGTCAAACATTAGATCTGTCCCATCTCTCACAGGATCATAGACTAGCTATTTACCACATATATATTGAAGAATTTAATTATAAAACCAATTACACTTTAACTGAAACCAACATAAATTACTGCAGCCTACCCTGGGGCTAAATTTGGACAATTACAAAACTTTGCCCACTTCAATTTCTCGGAAAGAGACTAAACGGTAAAATAATGCCCTTTCCGGCATAATTCAACTTGTTCATTTTGAAAGCACAGGAAAACTAAGAAAAATAAATCCAGATATGAAAATGACTTGTAGACGTAAAAAAAGGGGGTGTTTCTTTAAGAAGTCAGCAACTTCTGTATCTCCACAAGGCTTGTATTGGCAGTTTCAGAAAGAGCCAATTCTTGTGGCAGGAATACTGCTTTAATGATCTCCTGCAGACATGAGCGTTGGCTGAAATTCCCAAATGGACAGCGAGTGACTTGTTTAGGAATTCAATTAATATTGCAACAATGCTGAACTAGAATCTCAAGTAAATATCTATCTTCTGTATCTTATGATCCTCATTGATAATCATAAAACAGGCTACACTAGCAAGCTTATGTTTAGATCTTGGCAATTGGACAGAAGTGCACAGCAAAACCCCTCGAAGTATTGAATAAACTACACTGTATGAAAATAATTTAAAGCAGCTTCGCCCACTACCACATCTGAATCCATAAAGTAATGACTAGTGAAAATATTTCTAGAGGGCACACGGCAAGATGGCCGCACTAATGTGAGGCTCTGCCTGACCAAGCTGAAATCCGACACATATCCATTGGATCGTACCTGCTATGTGCCTATAATCAACTTGAGCGGCGTCTTAATTACCTATAGAATCCATTGGTGTCGCTGGTGATCGAACTGGATCAGGATCTGCAGGAGAAGCAGACGTACTACCCCGGAGCTGAGCTATGGCAAAGGCGGCTGGGACGGCATGGTAGGCCTCCCTTGTGTTGTGCGGCCTGGGAACCGGTGTCTGCATTCTGTGCGCCCCCTTAGTTTGCCGGGGTCTACGCTGTGCGGCGGATGCGGCTTGCGCTCCTTGAATTTGCGGGACGGCTGTTGTGAGGTGTTGGCGGAGCGGCGACGGCAGATGGGAGAGCGGGCCCATGTGCGGTTGAGCCGGTGAGGAGATTGTGAGGGGCACTGGCGGCTGCGGAGACGGCCTGGAGCAGCGATTCCGGATAAGAACTGCCTGGAGTGTTGGCACCCGTCGGTGCTGGCTGCGGTAGGTGGGGTTGCAGTCGGACAGCGGCTCGGACCGCGGAGGCGGGATCGGGCCGCCGGCAGGGGCTGTGTCCTTGCTGCGGCTGGCGCGGGGGGCTTGAATGACATGTGCGGCTGGCGGGATTGCACTGGGCCTGCTGTGATAATCCGATGCCCTGGGAGTGTGCGGGGCGTTCCCTGTACTATTGGTGCCAGCTCTGGAGTGGGAATTGCAGTGTTGTGGGCGAGAGCTGCTCCTGCGGAGATCTCCGTGACTGAGGCCGTGTCTGCAGAAGGAGAATGGCTGGGTGCGGCCTACCGTCGGCGGGTTTGGCGGACCCTACATAACACTTCAGTGATAGGAGCAGTGAGGAACCCGATACCGCCTGGGGCATTGCCTTTCTGATGTACTGTGGTACAAAAGGGGGTGGTGATGGACGGAGCATCTGAATCAATCAAACACTCACACCCAGTCAAAAGATCTAGGTTTAATCCATCACCGTTCTTTAGCCCACTCTGCCACCCCAGTTCAGACATGGCTATATGCAAATCAGTCTGACCCTGTGCCTCATGGGAACAGTTCAGCCCGAACTGCCAAGCCATGTGTTTCCTGGACCGGAAACAAGCTTCTGAGGACCGGTTTCTGGCAGTTCGTAAACTGGTAGTGCTCTCTCTGCAGATGGCTAAGCGCAGAGTCGCTTTATGTTGGGATGGTAGGCCGGCACCCTTGCTGAAGCAATGGTTGCGCGATCTTGCTTACTGCCGGGATCAACTCACCTGCTATGATGAGGAGTTACAGAGGGTATCTAGACCCTGGGATGTGTGGGGCCCGTATACTGCATATATGATGGCACGCTCTGTGGATGGAGAAGTAAATATTGAGGGGCTAAATTGATGGGAAGAAACTGTTTGGGACCCTTTGAATGTTTCCGTATATGCCAATCTCTTTTGTACTGCTCTATGCTTCATGACATGATGACATCTGATGTACTATGGGGACGATGATTGTATGCACATTTGACAGCTGCACTTAGTCTTTTTGTTTGCAAAAAACAAAAATGCATACACAGCATCTATTCAGCTTTTCTTAAGAATTTCCGTGCAGTCTAATTTCACGTGTCCATGCTGAACAAGATCAGGGTCATGCAGCCATGTTCAAGGATGTTAGGCAGAGGTCGAATACTTGGCCAAGACACTGCGCTTTCATGGCAGCCTTTGATGAAGCCTTTACAACAGGTTTAGTAAGTCTGTGAAACATCATTGCCTTCACCATACGCCATACAGGTGCTATGAAAAGTATTCAAAGTCGTGATTAATTTAAGCAATACGTTGGCATGAATGGAATTGGGTGAAAACCACAATTTTTTGACCAGTTCATCAAAAGGTCATTCCCCAGGGGTCATGGCTCTTGGTATCTGGGGAATAGGGCATATGTGAAACTGCCCAGTTTTTTAAATGACCCCCGCGAAGATTATCATAGTCCAAATCCCATTATACATGTTCTTCACAGGTTCAGCTTGAATGTATCTGACTGGCTGTTCTGTACTTTGCTGTGATGACAATTCCCTTACAATGAGCCATTTCGACATAACCGGTGTTAACCGACAGATCCCTGGATCTGGTTTTATCTTATTCATTCGAACAGTACATGATGGTTGCATTGTGCTTTTGATCATCAACTGGGAAGAATAGTGTGTGGACTAGGGGGACTGCACTAAGTTCAAGCATAGCTTAACTATTCTCTTCTTATTGCCTTGGATTTTAAAGTAGCCAAAATGAGCTGCCCAGCCTATTAGCAAAGGAACTGACACAACGGATTTCATCAGCAGCTACTGTAGCAAAGATACCTGTGGGGATGAGAATAGACTCACGGACACAGGTACTGCGGGAAGGGATAGTTTTATTGTTTTGAACACTTTTTTACGCTGTATGGCTTTTCTGTAGAAGGGTAAAGGTATATCTCGGTCTGTCTCTGCTCCGATGGATCGTCTGTCCCGGTACCTCCTGGGACTTGTAGTCCGGATGTTAGGCACGTCGTCCTCCAGATCGGTGTCCAGTTTGGAGCATGTAAATAAGGAAAAGGAGAGAGGTCTTAGCCCAGTGTCCTACTTCGCACACAGCACTTCGGGGGGTGGGGGGTGTGGGGGTTCGGGGGGGGATTGTGAGGGAGTCACACGTGCACAACAACTATGTCAGTTCTCGTGAAGGGGCGAAAGCCGTGACGGGATAGGGTAGTGCAGGGGATACTCGAGTGCAGTCCTCACGGAGGTTTAGCCCACTTAGGTCCCGCCCAGCCCGCAAAGCGTGACCGTACCTGGGAGAGCCACACTTCCCTGGTTGAAGTGTGGCTGGGCGAAGAGCCTTCTCGGTGGCCTCCCGGCTTGTCGCTGCTGTTGGTCCTTCTCCCTCTGGTCTCTCCTCCTCCGTCCCTCTCCGCCTTCGTCTCGAGGTTCCGGTCCTTCTCGTTGTTCTCGCTCGTCTCCTCCGATCTCTCTCCTCCGGACTTGCCTCCAGTCTCTCCTCCGATGGTCTCGTCTCCGCGCTTCCTCCAGTCGCCTTGTCGCACTCCGAATCTCCACTCCTCGCCGTCTCCAATCCTCCACTCCTCGCCGTTACTTTCCTCACCACTCCAAACGCCTCCTCCTCCTCCGGGTGATGAACACACCTCTGTGGGAGTCTCGGGTCGCTTTACCTGGTCGACGTGGGTGTGGCTTGCCTCGGGATACGCCCAGTTAAAGAAACAGTGTTCCTCCGGGTGTTTGTACTCGCGTCCTGGGGTAATCACGTCGTTGACCTTCCAGTTCTCGGGGTGCTGTTTGAAGAAAGGTAGATTGTCAATGTACTTAGCGTCCCGGTTTGCAGCAACCCCGTCACACACCTCCCCCCTAGGATTCTCCCGATCGGGGAGAGGAAACCTGGACAGGTAGTCGGCATTTGCATTGTCCCTCCCTTTTCTATGATGCACCTGGAACGAGAATGGCTGCAGGGAAAGGAACCAACGTAGCACCCGGGGATTGTTGGACATGTTGCGGCTCAACCACTGCAGGGGAGCGTGGTCAGTGTACAATTTAAAGGGATGCCCTTCTAAGTAATACCGGAGTTTATCGACTGCCCACTTGATAGCGAGGCATTCCTTCTCGATGGTAGGGTACTTGACTTCTCTGGGGAAGAGTTTACGACTTATAAACAATATAGGATGTTCGACCCCTGCCTCAGTCACCTGTGACAAGACCGCCCCTATCCCAAAGTCTGAGGCGTCGGTATGAAGGACAAAAGGTCTAGAAAAGTCAGGGGAAGACAAGACAGGGCTAGTTGTTATTATCTTTTTCAGCGTATTAAACGCTTCCCACATTTCCGGGGAGGGTGTTTGCAGGGCTGCAGCTGTCAGGTGGTTTTTGAGGGTATCTGTGAGTGGGGCTGCGATGTTGGAAAAGGAGGGGATGAACCGTCGGTAATAACCGACGAGTCCTAAAAACGCTCTAATGTCTTTCTTGGTTGTGGGAAATGGGGTGTCTGCTATTGCTCTCACCTTCTCAATTTGGGGTTCTATTACCCCATGTCCCAGTACGCAACCCAAGTATTTCACTTTCTGAAATCCCATCCGGGACTTTTTGGAGTTGATGTGAAGTCCGGCATCTTGTAGTTGATGGAGGACGGTCTGTAGGTGTTCCAGATGGCTCTCCCAGGTAGGACTGAATATAATGATATCATCGAGATATGCAGAGCTGAAGCATTGATGATCTTTCAGGACTTCATTCATGAGCCGTTGGAAGGTGGCAGGGGCTCCATGCAGACCGAAAGGCAGTACGTTGAACTCATACAATGCGTCCGGGGTGGCAAAAGCCGTCTTCTTTCGGTCTTGCTCTCGCAGTGGGACCTGCCAATAGCCTTTAGTAAGGTCAAGAGTACTGATGTATCGGGCTTCGCCGAGCTTTTCAATCAATTCATCAATCCTAGGTATGGGGTAGGCATCGAAGGAGGATACCGCGTTCAGGGCTCTGAAGTCCATGCAGAACCTGCTACTCCCGTCGGGCTTGGGCACCATCACTATGGGTGAAGACCACTCACTCCGAGAGGGCCGTATGACCCCGAGCCGGATCATTTCTTGTACCTCTTTGCGTATGGCGTCTCTTTTGGCTGCAGGTATCCGATAAGGACGCTGTTTCACAGTGGTACGATCAGGGGTTTCTATCCGGTGTTCCGTCAACGTAGTCTTCCCGGGTTGATTGGAATAGATACGGGAAAAGGGTTGAAGGATCTTCTGTAGTCCTTCCCGTTCTGCCTGTACTAGTTCGTCGTTAATCTCCAACTCGCCCAGGGTTGACTCGTCGTGTGGTCCCGTGGGTAGAGCAAGATGATTGGTTGCTGGTGTCGCTCCCAACCATTTTTTTGAGCAGATTGATGTGGAAGATTTGCGTCTTCCTTCTGTCTATCTGTAGGCGGTAGGTGGTATTGCCTATGGTTTCTGTTACTCGATAGGGTCCTTGCCATTCATTCTGGAATTTCTTCGTGGGGGATGGTAGCAATACCAGGGCCCAATCGTCTACGGCGCGTCTTCTCCATTTCTTTCCTTTATCATAGTGGGTCTTTTGCTTCCTTTGACTGTTTTCTAGTTGGAAATAAGCCAATTCCCGGATTTTTCCTAACTAGTTCTTCAAGTTTTGACTGTATTCCAGTAGGGTTTTTACTTCTCCCTGCTGTTCGGCCTCCCATACTTCCTTCGTCATTTCCAATAGGCTTCTTGGTTGTCGTCCGTAAAGCATTTCAAACGACGAACAGCCCAGACTACTTTGTCTTTTAACTCTAATAACGTAGAGGGCCAATGGAAGGAGTGAATCCCAGTCCTTCCCGTTCACCGTGAGCATCTTCTTCAATGTCGACTTCAGAGTCCCGTTGTACCACTCCACCAGTCTGTCCGTCTGGGGATGGTAAACAGAGGTACGGATCTGGTGGAGGGTCAAGAGCGAGCAGACCTCCCTCATGACCCTGGACATAAACGGAGTGCCCTGGTCGGTAAGGACCTCTTTAGGGAACCCCACCCGTGAAAATAACTCCATGAACTTGTCAGCAATGTTCTTGGAGGTAGGTGCCTTTAGGGGAAAGGCCTCCGGGAATCGTGTGGCATAATCAACGATTACGAGAGCATACTGATTTCCTTTTCTCGTTTTGGGGAGAGGGCCAATCAGATCCATGGCCACTCCTTCGAATGGGGTCCCTATAATGGGGAGAGGCTGTAGAGGAACAGCTGGGGGTCTATGCGTGTTCTTTCGCTGACACACGTCGCAGGTCTGGCAATGGGTTTTTATGTCCCTGTATATCCCCGGCCAATAGAAACAACGGAGCACATTCTGGGTGGTCTTTTCAATACCCGTATGGCCAGCCAACAGGTGTGTATGCGAGTAGAACATGATTTGGTCTCTGAAACAGGTGGGTACAAGAAGTTGGAGAGGGTCGTCCGGAGCTTCTTGTCTGTACAATAACTCATTCTTTATCAAAAAACGGGGATACCTGGGGGAGGGGTTGTCTTTGTCAGTATGTGCATATTCCCAAGCGTTGAACAAAGAATCGTCGTTAGATTGAGCAAACCTGAAGCTTTGGTCGCTCTCCCACGGGTCAGGGGCGGTCAGGGCCGGGAGAGCTTGAGGTTTCTTCCCCGCTATCAGGATTTTATCAAACAGGTCGAGAAAATGGGGGTTGTCTGTCCCTATTATAATGTCCTCTGGCAGAGTGTCCATTACCCCTACTTTCACCACTAGGCTCTTTTCCCCTGCTATATCAAGTGGAATGTGAGCTACGGGATACTTTTTAACGTCTCCGTGTACACATTTTATGTGGACCACTGTTCCGGGGATGACCTGGTGGGCATGAACATACCTTCCCTGTATCACTGACTGTTTACACCCAGAATCTAGGAGAGCCCTGATAGTCACCTTGTTTACCCCTACACTTACGTGATAGGCCCCTCCCATTTCAGCGGTAAACATGACGGCTTTCGGTACATAACCGACCTCCATGGGCTCTTCATGATTCCGTTTCTAGGGGCACAGACGGGCTATATGGCCCCAGGAGCAGCAGTCGAAACATTGAGGACCCCTGTGCACGGGAGCTGCAGGACTCATGTGATGAGGCACAGAAAACCCGGGCGGGGGTCGTGGTTTGCGCTCTATCCTGGGAGCGATCTTGTTTGATCTGTCGGGTTCGCCGGGGTATACCCGGGGTTGGGCCCGGGCGAAGGTTGAAGCCATCTCCATGGCTTGGGTGGTGGTCAGATTGGAGTGCTGCCTCAACCACTTTTGAGTCGCAAAGGGCAGTGCCTCTAGGAACTGCTCCAAATCTATTTTGTCCACGATGTCCTCCTTGCTGCTAGAGGTTGGAGTGAGCCATTTATCCGCGGCCGACTTCAACCGAAAAAACAAAGTCTTAGGATTCTCGCCCAGGATACCCCTCTCCTTCCGAAAGCGTACCCGATATGCTTCGGCGTCTAGGCCCAAGTGGTCCAGGATGACGGTCTTTATGTGGGCATATGGGGATTGTCCTGAGCTGTTGGCCACCTGGTAGGCGGGTTGAGCCTCACCTGTCAAGAGCGGGGCTAAAAAGAACGGCCATTTCTCAAGAGGCCACCCACATGCGAGGGCTACCCTCTCGAAGTTGAGCAGAAAGGCATCTGGATCTTCCCCCGCTATATATTTCTGAAGCGATATGCCCGATGGGGTGGGATTATGTGGTCGGACTTCCCTGGGAGGAAGGCTTGCGGGGTTTATGATTGCTTTCTGTAACCCTTCCAGTTGGGTGGTGATGGAAGTCCGGTAGGTTTCCCTGTCGGCTTGTGCTGAGACGAGCTGTTGCTCCACGGCCCATCCCAATCTCTCTTGTCCTTTGACTAAGGCTTGTATTAGTTCCTCCATCTTGGGGTTACAGATGGCTACTGGGTTGCCTGCATTCTCCACCACTTGTGGGGATGGGAATAGACTCACGGACACAGGTACTGCGGGAAGGGATAGTTTTATTGTTTTGAACACTTTTTTACGCTGTATGGCATTTCTGTAGAAGGGTAAAGGTATATCTCGGTCTGTCTCTGCTCCGATGGATCGTCTGTCCCGGTACCTCCTGGGACTTGTAGTCCGGATGTTAGGCACGTCGTCCTCCAGATCGGTGTCCAGTTTGGAGCATGTAAATAAGGAAAAGGAGAGAGGTCTTAGCCCAGTGTCCTACTTCGCACACAGCGCTTCGAGGGGGGGATTGAGGGAGTCACACATGCACAACAACTATGTCGGTTCTCGTGAAGGGGCGAAAGCCGTGACGGGATAGGGTAGTGCAGGGGATACTCGAGTGCAGTCCTCACGGAGGTTTAGCCCACTTAGGTCCCGCCCAGCCCGCAAAGCGTGACCGTACCTGGGAGAGCCACACTTCCCTGGTTGAAGTGTGGCTGGGCGAAGCGCCTTCTCGGTGGCCTCCCGGGTTGTCGCTGCTGTCGGTCCTTCTCCCTCTGGTCTCTCCTCCTCCGTCCCTCTCCTCCTTCGTCTCGAGGTTCTGGTCCTTCCCGTTGTTCTCGCTCGTCTCCTCCGGTCTCTCTCCTCCGGACTTGCCTCCAGTCTCTCCTCCGATGGTCTTGTCTCCGCTCTTCCTCCAGTCGCCTTGTCGCACTCCGAATCTCCACTCCTCGCCGTCTCCAATCCTCCACTCCTCGCCGTTACTTTCCTCGCCACTCCAAACGCCTCCTCCTCCTCCGGGTGATGAACACACCTCTGTGGGAGTCTCGGGTCGCTTTACCTGGTCGACGTGGGTGTGGCTTGCCTCGGGATACGCCCAGTTAAAGAAACAGTGTTCCTCCGGGTGTTTGTACTCGCTTCCTGGGTAGCGTCCCCGTTTGCAGCAACCCCGTCACAATACCCTAGTAACAAGTTTGCAGTAATTTGCAAAGAAGAAAAGGGATGAGCTGTTTCCAGGATAAAAATGGGAGTTTTAAGTCATACCTGCATTCCTGAAGAGGCCTAATTTGCAAACTGGCAGTTAGGATAGGAAGAAGGGGTCACAGAGCTTAGATTACAGGAAGCATGTTTCACCACCAGAGACCGTACATGTACATACATACATACATACATACCGATCTCGCTGAAGGTATTCACATTAAGGGATATAGAGGATAAGGATTCATTTCTTTTTTAAGAGTCTATACAGCTCACAGTTAGCCCAGAAAGGTGTGTTCTTGTGCTGTAAGGTAATGAAGAGCCAGAGTAACCTATACCAGGTGTTTTCTCAACCGCTTGCTAATTTCAGGAAAGATTTCTCTAGCCAGGGATTGGCAGGCAGAGTGTTTCAGGCCTCAGCTATGATCACAGAAAGAGCAAAACCGCTCAATCCAGTTTTCCTAAATTTGGTAACTGACACAAAGGGATTAGTGCTGGAGCAAAGAGTGTGTGATGGAATACACCTGGGAAACATTGCAGACATATAGCTTTTTGCAATCGGGGGATAGGGGGTGTAAACGTTTTATGACAACGCCACAAAGCCAGAAATAGATTCCTTTTAGGAAAAGTTAACCAATCAAGTTGGACAAAAGGAGAGAAAATACAGAAATGTCTGCTTAGCCCAGGGTAAGATGGGCTGCGTCATTCTTAACTACCTGTAGTCTTTAGGTCAGAATACATGAAGACCCAGAAATAGAGAGTATCAGTAGTCTATTTTGGGTATATTTGGGGCTTGAAGCAAATATTTCCTAGACTGGAGGTATAGTGGGATTTTTCTAATTCCCAAAAGGTACAAATTAAGGTTGTTATATGATTCTGGAAAAAAAGCTTATGGTAAAAAATCACCCCAAGATTTCTTTTGTGTTGTGCCAGAGTGTGATGAGCTCGAAGTTATCATGCCACCAAAAATGGGTCTGGTATGAGGGGTTACAAAAATGAGGATTTCAATTTTATCGGCTCTCAGGGCCAGAGAGTTGGTTTTTTTATGAACAGGGCCACTTGATCAAAACAAAGAGTGCATTTTTGATGAGCTTGATGAACACTACTAAGCGATCAAATAATCATTTGTGAATTATCTCCAGAGGAAAAGAACTACAGTCCAAATGATTCAATCATTTCTGTGGGGGAGAGACAAATTGATAGTGGGACTAAAAGCCGAACCCTAATGTACCCCTGTGTAGGTAGCCTTAGAAGAGGGCTGAAATTTACATACACTGAAGTGCAAAAGTAATGTGCAGGAAAGAATACAGTCCTGAAAGTATTTAGAACTGGCAAGCTTAATTTTTTATAGCAATGCCATTCTGCTTTATAAAAAAAGCAATGCCCTGGGAGTTGTTTCATTTCTCACTTCCTTTTCAAGCTTTTTACATTTCTGTTTGGCTGTATAAGACTACTCTGTAAACCAGCCACACTTTACTCATTTTGAAAAGGATGAGTGTTTCAGGAGTGTTATGTGACATCAAAAGCTAGTTGTTCAACAGCTGTTACTCCCGAGATCTAGGGTAGATAGAATGGAACATTTATTGTCAAGGAATGAAGATGCAAGTCATTAAATTGAGCACCTAAAGAACAGAAGTTATGTTTGTCCACGAAAGAGTTTCAGTGGTGCAAACAACTGAACTACAGAACAGAGGAGAAAAAGACCAAATCAATGATGTATACAGCAAAAAGCAACTAAGGTCATTGATGAGCATGCTTTGATTAATGTATTGGGTGTCAACATTTGCCAACTCAACCAACAAGTTAAAATCTCCTACAACAACAATATAACGGGGTACACCCAACTAAATCACTAGGACCTGGGTAAGATGCGGTACATGTGACAAATGGCCCTAGTGGACACACTAGTAATGCAACCTCTGTAGCAACACGTGAAATCAATAAAAAAAATATCCAATATGAATTCAACGCATTTATTCATAGCAGACACAGATTCACATATCCGGTCAAAAAATGGCATAATGCAAATGCTACTTACCAGTATGCATCTGTTCTTGGCATGTAGGGCTGCTGACATTCATATCTGTGCATAGATCGCCACCTAGTGTTGGGTCCGGATGATTGCACATTGTTGTCCTGGAATAGTCTTCGAAGTATCACGAGATAGGTGGCTCCTCCCCTGGACTACAGTGCGCATGGGCATCGCCTCCATCCCCAGATTGTTTTTAGCCATTGGCCGAGATGGAGTGAACTATGTGAGTGATGACCATGCTATGTGCATATATATATATGAATACTGCAGCTGCTACAGGTGCCGGGGAGGAGGGCGGGCGATATGAATGTCAGCAGCCCTACATGCCAAGAACAGATGCATACTGGTAAGTAGCATATTCGGTTCGAGGCATGTGGGCTGCTGAATTCATATCTGTGCATAGAATACATAGCAGTCCTCCTATCATTGGCGGCCGCCCGTGCCAGCTGCAGCAGTTTGAAAAAGTGTTTTGAGAACAGCCTGACCAACAGCTGCCTGCTGTTTAGAGTGCACGTCTACACAGTAATGTTTAGTAAAAGTATGTGCGGTAGACCATGTGGCTGCTCTACAAATATCCTCTAAGGGAATGTTCCCAAGGAAGGCCATAGAGGCCCCCAACTTCCTGGTGGAGTGGGCTCTTGGTGGAATTTTGAGAGTGCGTTTAGCCTTAGCGTAACAGATCTGAATGCATTTCACGATCCACCTAGCGATACCAGCTTTGGAAATAGCGTTTCCCTTGTGGTGTGAGGCAAATGCAACGAAAAGTTGCTTGGTCTTTCGAAAATCCTTTGTCCTGTCAATGTAGTACATTAAGGCTCTTTTAACGTCAAGGGTGTGGAGCATCCGCTCCGCCAGCGACTCAGGATTTTGAAAAAACACTGGCAACTCAATTGTCTGGTTTATGTGGAATTGAGATACAACCTTGGGTAAAAATTTAGGGTTAGTGCGGAGCACCACCCTGTTGGCATGTACTTGGAAAAAAGGTTCTTGGATGGTGAGTGCCTGTAACTCACTAACCCTCCGTAGCGATGTAATTGCTACTAAGAAAGCCACCTTCCAAGTCAGAAACTGAAGCTCACAAGAGTGCAGTGGCTCAAAAGGAGGACCCATCAGCCTTGTAAGAACCACATTGAGGTTCCATTCTGGAGCTGGTGGTGTCCGTGGTGGAATGACCCTTTTGAGTCCTTCCAGAAATGCCTTGATAGCAGGAACCTTGAAAAGTGATAGGTGTTGCCTATTCTGGAGGTATGCGGCCATTGCAGACAGGTGAATGCGGATGGAAGAATACGCCAAATTGTATTGGTATAGATGGAACAGGTAACAAATGATGTTCTGAATGGAAGCATCCAGCGGGTCAATGTCGTGGTTTACACAATAAATGACAAACCGCTTCCATTTAGCCGCATAACATGCTCTAGTAGTGGGCTTCCTTGCCTCCCGAATGATGTCCATGCAATCGGGGGGAAGATTGAGGTAGCCAAACTCTAGGACTTCAGGAGCCAGATCGCCAGGTTGAGCTGTTGCGGATCTGGGTGCTGAATGTCGCCATGGCTCTGCGTCAGAAGGCTGGGTGTGAGATGAAGCCTTTGATGCAGTACCACGGAAAGTTCCAGAAACGTGGTGTACCATGGCTGGCGAGCCCACGTTGGAGCAACCAGGATGAGAGTCATCGAGTGTTGCCTGAGCTTGCGTGCCACCAGCGGTATCAGAGGTGCTGGGGGAAAAGCGTACGCAAATCTGCCTGACCAGTTCATCCACATCGCATTGCCCTGCGATTGCGGGTGTGGGAACCTGGCGGCGAAGCTTTGGCATTTTGCGTTCTCCCTTGTGGCGAACAGGTCTATCTCTGGATGACCCCACCTTTGGAAGTACGGTTGGAGTACTGATGGATGTATCTCCCACTCGTGCATTTGGTGGCTGTGCCTGCTGAGCAGGTCCGCCATCTGATTGTCCTTGCCTGGGAGATGCTCCGCCATGAGGAAGATGTTCCTCTGAATGGCCCACTTCCACATGCTCTGAGCCAGATGAGACAGCTGCGGAGAGTGTGTGCCTCCCTGCTTCTGAATGTAGTACATGGCCGTCATGTTGTCCGTCCGGATCAACACGACCTTGTTGCACAGATGTACTTTGAATGCCTTCAAGGCCATGAAGATCGCCATCAGTTCCAATACATTGATGTGCATCTTCCTTTGCTGCAGTGTCCATAGTCCCTGCACTGTGTAGTGGAGAACATGCGCTCCCCATCCTTGGAGAGAAGCGTCCGTTGTCAGGATAATCTGTGGCACTGGCTCCTGAAACGGTCGGCCCTTGCAAAGGTTTTGTGGATTCCACCAATGCAGAGAGTTGTACGCCCGACCGCTCACCAACACTAGGTCTGTTAGTTGCCCATGAGCCTGAGTCCACTGACGTGCTAGGCACTCCTGGAGCGGACGCATATGTAACCTCGCGTGCGGGACGATGGAGATGCAGGAGGCCATCATGCCTATCAACTGCATGAACACCTTCGCTGGAAGCGAGTGCTGAGGTCTGAATCGTTGGATCAGCGTCTGGATACTGGCGATTCTCACTGAGTTTGGCTGCGCAGTGGCTGCCAGAGTGTCTATTGTCGCGCCCAGATACTGCCGTATATGGGCGGGTTGGAGATGGGATTTCGGGTAATTCAGTGAGAATCCCAGATCGTGCAGGAGATGAATGGTGCGGGACACGTGGTCGGCGCACTGCTGTTCTGACTGTGCCTGAATGAGCCAGTCGTCCAGGTAGGGATAGACCTGGACGTTCTGGCGTCTTAGATGCGCCGCCACAGTCGCCAGGCACTTTGTAAAAACTCTTGGCGCTGTGGTGACCCCGAAAGGCAGAACCCTGAACTGGTAGTGCTGGTCTTGAATCGTGAATCTGAGGTACTTCCTGTGTGAAGGATGCAGGGGAATGTGAAAGTATGCATCCTTGAGATCTAGCGTAGCCAGGAAGTCCCCTTGCCGAAGCAGAGGGAGAACCTGCTGCAACGTGAGCATATGGAAGTGCTCCGACAGAATGTACCAGTTGAGGGGCCTGAGGTCCAGGATGGGCCTGAGGGATCCGTCCTTTTTGGGGATTAGAAAGTACAGAGAGTAAACTCCTGTTCCCCTCTCTTGCAGTGGCACGAGCTCTATTGCTCCTTTTTGCAGCATGACTTTGACCTCCTGCTGCAACAAGTGCAAGTGCTCGCCGGACATAGGACGGTTTCTCGGAGGTATGTTTGGTGGTGTGGAAGTAAGTTCCAGACAGTAACCGTACTGAATAAGAGATTTGACCCACCTATCCGTGGTGATGGATTTCCACGCGGGCAGGAACTGCTGGAGTCTCCCCCGACCGGTGTTGTGTGGTCGGGGGGCAGTGACAAGGCGTCACTGTTTGTTGGTGGTGGAGGACCTGGAGCTGTTGTTTCCACGTCCCCTGCCTTTGACGTTGTTGCCCCTGTAACCACCTCTACCCTTGTTGGTGTATGAGGTCTGGGTATTGCTTTTATAATACTGCGTGGATTGTGATGCCTGACCCCTTGAGGTGCCTCTGTTATTGGAGCGGCGAAAAGAACCACCCCTAAACTGCTGGGACTGGAGGGCCCCCATAGACTTAGCAGTGTCCGTGTCTTTCTTCATCTTTTCAAGGGTTGCATCCACTTCAGGGCCAAACAGGTGGTCTGTATTAACTGTTTGATTTAAGATGGTTGTCTGTATGTCTGGTTTGAAGCCTGATATTCTAAGCCATGCATGTCTACGCAGTAACACACTAGTGTTTATAGCCCTGGAGGCGGTATCAGCCACGTCCAGTGCACACTTAATGGAAGCATTGGTGATTAGCTTCCCCTCCTGAATCAACATTTCAGCTGCCTCTTTGTACTGATCAGGTAAGTGTTGCAGAAGTGTTTCTAGGGTGTCGTAGTGCGCCCTATCGTAGCGTGCAAGTAGGGCCTGCGTGTTTGAAATGCGCCAAATATTAGCTGCCTGCGCAGCAATACGTTTTCCTGAGGCTTCAAAGATTTTCGATTCTTTGTCTGGGGGAGGAGCATCACCCGTGGTCTGCGAGTCTGCCCGCTTGCGTGCGTTGGATACAACCAAAGAATCCAGTGGCAAGTGTCCCTTGATGTACGTTGGATCAGTGGGCGCTGCCTTGTATTTTTTGTCAATACGAGGATTGATGACTCGCGCCCGAGTGGGCTCCCTGAAAACCTCTGGCGCGTGCTTCAGCACTCCCTTGAGCATAGGCAATGTCTTGACCGACTTTTCAGCCACTGAGAAAGTGTCAAACAGAAAATCGACATCCACAGGGTCCGCATGGAGGACGACATCATGATTCGCCGCAGCTCTCTCAATTAGAGCGTTGAAGGCCGCAGAGTCCTCTGTTGGAGAAGTTTTCGCTGCAAAAAGCTGCGGTTCGTGACCTGGCTGAGGGTCCCCAGGGTCGCCTCCAGCAGACCAAGGTTCATTGACCTCCTCCGGATCCGAGTACGCTGGATAATTGTACTCGTCCTCCTCATCTCCGTCACCTTCCCCAGTGTTAGAATGAGTCGGTGAGAGTTCTAGATTTTGTGGAGATGCAGGCTCCATGGGGGCAGAAGTACCCACAGAGTCCAACTTCTTTTTGAGTGGAATACGAAAATGTTCTAACACCGGCTCCGGGGTGATCTTCCTTTTAAGGAGAGAGAGTTTGCCTGTGTTGGCGTCGATGACAACCTCTCGACGCTCCTCGTCTGCGAGTGGCTGGAGCCGAGGCTTCGGCACCACCAATGACGCTTTGGGCGTCGACAGCAGCTTCAAGGGCACCCCGGCCCCATGCCTTGGAGCGAAAGCCTTCGGCGTCGTCTTCGGCGGCAGCCTAAAGTGGATCGGCGTCTGCGCCTTTGCCGGCTTCTGTGTAGGATTCGGCACCACATCCTTCGGTTCGGGAGCCACCGCGTCCTTCCGAATGCGTTGAAGGGACTCCGTGACCTTCTTGGTTAAGGACGGGGAGGGCTGGACCGGCTCGAGCGATTCCCCCGAGTCCGGAGTCGGGTTGGCGATCAAAGGCACGGTCTTCGGAGCCGACACATCACCACCCTTGGCCTTAACGACCGGAATCGGCGCAGCCAGAGCTTTGGGGTCGTCTTGACGCTTCTTCGAGGCTCTTTTCGGGTCGTCGACCTCGACCATCTTCGGCGCCGACGTGGCCGCGTCGGTCGTCTTCGCCTTCGGCTTCGACACCGGGGTCTTCGGGTCGGCCATCTTGGCGTGGCTCTTGATGTCGGCGGCCATTTTGGGCCTTTTAGGCGCTGAGGCCTCCGGAGCCTTCTGTCCCACCAGTGCGACTTTCATTTTCGGTTTCGATACCGTTGGTGTGGACCCCGATGGCTTCACTTTCGGTTTCTTCACCGGGAGTGGCGCATCACCAATGTCCGTGGCCGGGCCCGTAGGCGGGGCTGTGGGACGAGTATTGAGGTCTTGGGTAAGGCCCGAAGGCGATCCCTCGACCTGGGCCGTATAGTGGGGATTGACCCCTGAGTCAGTCTGAGGATGCTCCTCCTCTGAGCTATCCTCCACGGTGGCAATGGCCCCGTCGTCGTACCCTACCTCTCCGACGACTTCATCAAACTCCACGTCCCCCGCGTCGTAGTTTTCATCCTCTGACGCCGGGCTGGAGTCCGAAACTTGTAAGACGGTGTCGTCACCAACGTCTTCCTCGAAGATGTTGTCTGGCGGAGGCGCTGATAACTGGGCCTGGAGTCTAGCGGCCCGACGAAGCTTGAGAGTCTTCTTACACCGGAACTTGGAGCAGGCCATACACCTGGCCTCATCATGGTCCGGCGACAAACATTTGTTGCACACTGGGTGCACGTCGAGGTGTGAATACTTTGAGGTGCACACCGGGCACCTCTTAAACGGAGTTCGTTCCATGTTAAGTAGTCTGGAGCGTCGTGTAGGCCCGTCCACGCCGACAGCACGCGGAAGGGCAGCAAGAGTTCGGAGCTGATGAATAAACAAACCCGAACGATGGACAATACCGACGCTAATCCTAAAGACCTTTTGGTCTCAAGTTAGGAAAGTTAAACAACTATCGATTCCGACAGAGGGAACCGAAACACATCCGAACCCAATGGCGGAAAAAATCAATCTGGGGATGGAGGCGATGCCCATGCGCACTGTAGTCCAGGGGAGGAGCCACCTATCTTGTGATACTTCGAAGACTCTTCCAGGACAACAATGTGCAATATCCGGACCCAACACTAGGCGGCGATCTATGCACAGATATGAATTCAGCAGCCCACATGCCTCGAACATAGGTTTTACAAACTCAAACATTTATCTTTACAAAGGTGACCCAGTGGGAGAGGAAAAGGTAAGTGTTGCGGTGTGTCAAAGTGAGGGTAAGTGGGAGAGGGAGGGCAGTGAGCAATATAGACATGCAGCTTAAATTAGGAGTGCCTATCCGGCCTACACAATGGCCAATCCGTTCATAACACCATGTTCAATGGACACATAGGAAACCTAATACTGTTGTCCAAAATGGTAGACGTGATATGTAGATGTCGATGTTTCGACCCTGGGGGTAAATGTAGACGTTTGGAATTCTTACATTAGGGTCTTCGTAAGGACAAGGAGTGGGACACCCCACAGCCACCAGGACGTCAGGTGGTAAGTAGAGAATGGATGGGCTCATGGGCTACAAAAGTAAATGGGGACCTTGAGTTGTATTTGCTGAAGTAAAATTGCTGAAATCTTAGGATCAAATAAATCAGATTCCCAAGTGCCTTAACAAAGAAGAACAGCTTGCATCCGTCTGTAAGGCAGGGTGCAACACATTAACAAGCATTTGCAATGCAATAGGTCTCGCATTAGGAAAGTCCGTGGAAGTTCTTTTAAATCGTACACAGACCCAACACTTGACCATAGCAAGACTGACAGGTTATGAATTGACATTGTTTCAACAACACATAGAAATCAGACGCTGCAGCACATTGAATCCTGTCACACTTTTGCCATTAAGTGGTGTAGACCCACTTAAGCATGATTGTATCGAAGTCATCACTATTACGACGAAACCCAGACAAGACTTGACAGATGTCCCATTACCAGACCCAGGCCTGACACTTTATGTGGATGGTTCATGTATGAGAGCAGGTACAGGAGAATTAGTGGCAGCTTACGCAGTCACGACAGACACCGAAGTTATAGAAACAAATTGTATCGACACCCTGTCAGCTCAAGCAGCAGAGCTCATCGCTCTGACACAAGCCTGTATTCAAGCCAAAAATAAGAGAGTTAACATATACACTGATTCACGTTATGCATTCGGAGTCGTTCACGATTTCGGAGTCCTCTGGCGAGAAAGAGGTTACTTGACTTCTCGCGGTGCCAACATTCAACACGGTCCCCTCATTCAAGCATTGTTAGACGCAATACATCTACCTACTGCGATATCTATTATGAAGTGTAAGGCACATACAAAGGTTACTGATACGATCTCCCAGGGTAACGACCTGGCAGACCGAACAGCTAAGCAAACTGCCCAGAATCGAATGCATGCAACTGACTTGACAAAGACAATAGTTCCGACACCATCACACTGCATGACAGTCAAGGATCTCGCACATGATGTAATTGACATACAGACACATGCCACACCAGATGAAATGAAGAAGTGGACTGAACTAGGAGGGATCCAAACAGATCAGGGATGGATGACGAAGGGAAAATCTACATGGTTTCTCCCCGATTCTATGGTTCAAGTCATCATTAACACTATACATAGCCCAGAACACCTAGGAGAAAAGGCAATGCTAGATAGCATTCAACACATATGGTATAATAAGAACTTACGAGCCGCAGCGAAACAGAAAGTGCGTACTTGCATGATTTGTTGTCAGTTCAATCCAGGTAAAAGCATTCCTGTAGAGAAAGGTGGATTTCAGCCTCCCGATCACCCTTTTGAAGTCCTCCAGATGGATTATATCCAGATGGAACGTTGTCGAGGATTCAAGTATGTCCTCGTAGTCGTATGTGCACTTTCCCGATGGACAGAAGCATATCCAGTCCCAGATTACACTGCTCCGACCACTGCCAAGCAGCTGGTTCGCGAGTTCTTCCCACGGTATGGTTTGCCCCGTATCGTGTACTCAGATAACGGTCAGCCATTCTCATCCGAGCTTGTGAAACACATAACACTCCTGTTAGGGTATCAGTGGAAGTTCCACTGTGTCCGGCATCCCGAGGCAGCAGGTCTCGTGGAGCGCCATAATCAGACTCTAAAGATCCGACTTTCAAAAATATGTAGAGAGAAAGGCGTTGACTGGATAGTAGCATTGCCAGTAGCCCTTTTCTATATGAGGATGGTTGCGCACTCTCTAACTGGGCTATCCCCGTATGAAGTGGTCTTCGGTAGGCCACCAAATATGTGGGGGACGCCTATACCTCGTAAAATAACAGATGTTGATTGCGTTATGCTGACAGATTACCTTGCCTCCTTGATGTCTGCACTACAATCTTGTCGTTCACAGGTAGCTGCAGCCTTTCCTGACAACACCGAGGTGAAGCCCCATGAAGTGGTCCCTGGCGATTTTGTGTTCGTGCGGAACTTTGACCGGAGAAGTCCACTGGCAGACCCCGAAGTTGGTTCTTCTGACGACAAGGACGGCTGTTAAATTGGAGGGCAGAAAAGGATGGCTGCACTCGAGCCACATCAAAAAGTTTCACGGACTTCCTTCGGACTTGGACTCTAAGCCCTGCCCTCCTCCACAAACTGACTCAAAACTCCCCCTGGTTGAGAAAACCGCCTCCGAAGAATATAGACTAAAGTTACGGTCTAGCAAGTCAGACAGTTTAATTGTTTAAGTCCTCCCCTAGGTGAATCGGTTAAATTAGTTTCTGACATGTATCCCCTAGACCGAGATAGAGAGAGAGATAGACAGAGACAACTCAAGAAACGTGCATATTGTGAATCACTTTGTAGTCACTGTATAGTGACATTATTGATTATGTTTTTTCTAAGCCTTCTTATTATTGCTGCCAGTATATTATTGCACATGTACTACCCTATTTTCAAGCGTGCACAATCTGCTTACAATGTCACTGCCGAACATTCTTTTAGCGAATTACCTCCCCATGAATTGTCTTACAGACTTGCGCTGCACAACAACACATTCATTAGTATGTTACATCACTCCCATCAGACTAACAATGCTACAAACTGCTGGATATGTGGCCGACTCCCTCCCTACCAGAAATACAAGGGAGTTCTGCCCCTCTTTCCGTACCCGTTCACTCACAATGGCTCCTGTGGGGCATGGTTTAGATTGATTAATTCCCTAGATTCTGACATTGCTGTTTACGATGGGAATTGGGTTTGGGGAAACCTGAACTTAGTTCTACTTAAAGTCTGTTACCCTGACAAGAAGGGACTTCCCACTAGAATAGGAACTGATCTAGAAAATGAAGTATATGGATTAGGTAATTACACAATTAACCTCATCATTCTAACTGTTGAATCCGAAGCCGCACCAGTATTGCCTGCTATGTCAGTGTTACCAGTCAAAGGTGAATTATGTATCAAAAAGAATGGTTCCATACACTTAGGTCATAGTAAATGTACTACTGTGATCGAATTCAGTGATCGAGGCAAATCCACGTTTAGAGCTACTCGTCATTCCTACTTTGTCTGTGGCCATACCGCATACATACGTTTGCCTCCAGATTGGGATGGTACCTGTTACATTGCATTCCTTCTGCCACCTGTTTTCCTAGCTCCTCCTGATTATCACAGAAATACCAATCTAGTAAACAATAGACTCCGAAGAGATCTCCCGATTGTCGACTACACTGAAACGGCATGGGAGCAATACACAGACTTCAATAAAGGTTTCTTCCCCTACATAGGTACTGTTACTAATAGTAAACTGATACGTAGATTAACTAGAACCCTCGAAGCGGTAGTGAATGAAGCTACTTCCGCTCTAGGTAACTTAACAGAGGAACAGTCTGCCATGCGGGTTGTTGTTCGTCAAAATCGTCTCGTCATTGACGTCATCCTAGCTGATAGGGGTGGAGCTTGTAAGGTCATCGGGTCAAGTTGCTGTGTTTTCATTCCAGAAAACGCGCCAACGGTATATAAAGCTATAACACGTCTCCATAAAATTGCAAGTCTGATACATCAGAATCAGGCACCTGGACTTGGTCCGGTTGGTTCTGGACAACGTTGACCGCTTGGGGATGGAAGATCCTATCCTTCCTAGGCATTGGCCTTCTCATAGTATTCAGTTGCTGTCTGTGTTTACAATGTGGACCGGCGATTTGCGGCCTGTGCGCCACATCATGTATTCCGCATTCAAATTCCCATTCAAAACGTCAAAAGAAGAAAGAAGAGCAAATGATGTTACATGAACAGATTGATCGATTCATGCAGATCGATATATCATGAAGGGTCCGTAGGGGACAAGGAGGGAATGAGGTAATATACATTTTTGTGATCGATTGTGTCCCCTATCTTAGACCCCAACGACTCCGTGTACACGCTACAAGTACATGTATGTTCCCTCCACTTCAAGCTATGAAGACGCAAATACATTTGCGTCCAACGTTAACATGTCCTCTTTCAGATCCACCATGAATGGGTCAAATAGTCCGTTCCTAAATATGCCATGCCCACGTCTTTATGTAGTGTACTTTACACGTTTTTCAGCTCTGGCAAAGTAGGCCCTGAATTCTGCCATCGAGCCTTTTCCTGCCTTCTGACTCTGAATCTCAAACCTGGGCCTGCATCTGTACCCGTGACCTCTGCCTTACTCCCTCTGCGGCTAACGGTGCTTGGCTCAGCCTGTTGCCTGCCAAGTCTGTATTCAACCTTCAAATTATCTGCTCCACTCCTCGAAAATACATTCCTGTCTAGTAGTTTCATGACAACATCCTTCCAGCTGCAGAGCAAAGGGCTCGGCCTCACTGTCTCTGTGCAAGTAATTCATGGCTCTGTTTCCGTGGTAGGCCCATGCCCTCCCTTGCACCCCTCGCATCTCATGCAGACACGTAGACGCTCATACACGCACTCACAGTCAGTATAGAATAGCCTCTTGTCCGAGAGACCTTTTCCTTCCAGATAATACAGTTCCTTAAACATGAGATATTAGATACGATTTGGGATTAGGTTGATCTGACATCCAGACATCTGTCTCCACATGTAGGGCTAAATGTCAAGTCCCCCTTCACCCCTCAAGTTACACGTACATTACACGTCATACTGCTGCGCGCGCATCTCTGCCATGTATTTCTGCTGACACTGCCGGATTCACTCATGGATCCGCCTACTTGTGACATCATGTTAAATGACGTTCTTGTTCACGCCTTCATGCACGCCTATTGTAACGCCTTTTTGTTTTACGTACATGCACTCTTATCTCTCTTCTCAGCTGTTACGCCTCCTGCATATGCTTTTACTGTAATGCATTGACTATATATATATGAATGCCTGTCAATAATGTATTGTCGCATACTTGCATACTCGCATATTACCATTGACTCTGTCAGTCTGTCCCTTCCCGAACCTGCGTGGTGACGGAACGGTATGCCACCTTGGCTCGAGCCAATATGCTAATCACCCAATTCCTTTTTAAGGAATAAAACCCTTTTTGAGAAACCTCAAATATCACAGATTTTGCTTCTTATTTATTATGAGTTATTCTTATTGACTTTACCGCATAGAAATTCAGTACCAGGTAATTAAATTTACCACAGCCCCCACCACCACAAGTCTGCTGTAGTGGCTGAAATCGGCCTCAGTACAATGGGAGCCTCTCCGCAAGAGTAAGATAACAAGCATCAAAGGGCTGGGAGAGGGAGAGAAAAGAAAGCGCGAGGGGGAGGGAAATGTAAACAGAGAGGAAATAGGAACCCCTAGGCAGTTAAATGCGCGGTGAACGTTCTGCAAATGGGTTAATTCAAAGGAACATATCAGATGGGACATGAGGGAGTGGGGAGAAGGGGGAGGGAGTGAAAGAAACACGGCCAGAAGGACGACCGAAACAGAAAGGGATAGAATGATAGAAGAATAAAATAGCAGAGAAAAGCAATGCAGAATGAAGGGGCGAGAAAAGGGCGAGTGAGGCTGAGAGAGGAGAAAGGGTGTAATGGGTGTAAACGAGCAACGTAGAAAGGAGAAAAGGGAAAGGGTGAGTAGTAGAGAGGAATAGAAGAGGCTGGCAAGAGAGAACACAGATAGAAGTAGGGGGAAATTAGGTTGGAGCCAGAGATAAGGGGTTAGAGAAGATGGAAACAGAGAGAGGGAAGTGGAGAAGAGAATGGGTGGGAGGAAAGAGGTGGAAATCAACAAAGGAGGGCAAGGGACATGTAGCGATGGAATGGATTTGAAAAAAGTGAGATACTGGAAGAGTGAAATAGAGAGAGGGAAAAGAAGAACATGAGTTAGAAAAACAAATAAGTGTCTGCGGGAATAAGGGATATCAACTAAGTCAAGGCGCTCAGGTGAAAAAAGTAGCGCTGTATAACAAATGCGGCATGTTAGAGAAACATGGTGGCGAGTAAAGGTAATCAATGAGACATATCGTGTGTCACGTAAGTAACGAAGTTCAAAGTGATGGAAAAGACTCTCTACTTCATATGGAAAAAGATAAGAATAGGCAGTGGTTTGTTGCCAGGAGACAAACGTTGCGTCCAAGATCTTAAAATGCAGCATGCCTGATGTTTCAAAAATGCGGGCTGGTATTTTATGCCAGCATTTGTTCGTGAACAAATTACAGGGTGCCTGGTGCGGGCAAAGAATTAGGCCGGCATCCGTTTGTAAATACATGCCCGGATGGGGCTGGCACAATGAACCCGTATGCAAGATGGTTCAATAAATGCATGGCTGGGAGGCGCGCTGAGCCTGATGCTCAGTGAAGGCTTGTGAATGAGTTAAAAATGGGGAGAAAATGCATTGACAGCATAAGCGCCTTGTGTGCCAGGATCTTTAAAAATGCAGAGTGCCTGATGTTACAATGATGTGGTCAAGTGAAATAGTGCCGGCATTCGTTTTTAAAGACATGCCCAGACGGGGCTAGCAAGATCCATGTGTGTGTCTGTACAGTTGAAAATGCCGATAATCGTTTGTAAATACTCTGAGCAGGAGACATTACAGGCACACGGAGATCTACCCAAACAGAAAAGAGAGTGGTAGAAAAGGGCAGAGACCATAGAGTCGGGGAGAGAAAGAGGGAGAAAGGGATACGAAGGGCTAGAGTTGGAGAGAAATGAGGGAGAAAGAGCGAGAGAGAGAGAGAAAGAGAGAGAGAGGAGGGGGTGAGGGGGGATACGAAGAGCGAAGCAGTACAGGGGGCCGTACACTCTAACAAGTGTTCTCCTACGTTATGGTTATCCATTCATAATAAATACAATACGATTACCTCGCTATGAGCACCACATCCCCTTAGATAACGGTCCAGTTGCTCATTACGAAATGGAATCAGAGAAAATAATTGTCTGCGCTCTAAAATACTTTTTTGAAAAGCTGTTGTGACGTTGTAAAGCATGGCGTGCGAAATGTGTGGTAGTGCAAGTACGGGCTCTCTGGGTGATATTTAAGGAGGGTGGGGGTATTAAAAGCATAATTAGGTGTGTGCAGCTGGAGAATAGGGGGTGCTGTCTGCGGCGTCAGCAGGGCCCAGGATTAGGGGTTTGTAAAACAAGGCCACAGCTTTCACTGTGTATAATCAGCATGCAGAGTGACAAATACATGGAACACGGTGTTCCAGTCTTTCAAATCTCGTGCAGCATCACATTACTCACATGTAGTAAATGCATGTACTTCTACACACCATACGTCAAATTCACCTCTCATCCAAAGTACAGATCTGCATGCTCATGTTAAACAAGCATTGGCCGCGCAGCCGGTCCGCGAAATGAATTAAAAAAAACAAGCTTTTTTAGCGTTATTGAAGGTGTAAAGCTCAATGATTATGTTCCTCTGCCCACAGAGGCACGCCAATGATAAACAATGAAACTCACCAGAAAACCTCATAGACTTCTAATGATTGCAACTTATTCAAATTTATGGGATGAAAATCAAATACATGCTGGAGCGTCAACAGAGCCGGTAAAAAGGGAAGAGGTTTGTAACTTTATTTCACTCTGCACTGCTTTGTTCTAGTCTGTCAAACGTAGGGCTCGGCGCCACATAACCAGCAAGGAAGGATCGGGGTCGAAGTGGCATTTTTTCTAAAGGCATGTTAAGCTCTTTGTGCGTTTTGATTTGGCTTAATAAGTTACACTGTTTTTGAAAAACGTAAAAACAAAAAACATGCAACGAGACGACATGGATGGCATGAGAAACGAATGCTTCAGAAAAACAAGTAACGGATTTAACTTGACGATTTTAAAGCATTTGCAGAACATCCTTACTGGTTCGTTTGAGACCCATATGAGCCAAGACGTCAGCGCTTCACGTGAAATGGATCCCAAAAAAAAGCCTTTGATGCAGCAGGGGGCCGGAGAGCAGGGAGCGGAGCGGGAAGAGCTGCTGGCGTGAGAGGGTGATTGATGGGCGGGGGGGTGGAAGCAGATCCCTTTGAAGCTGCTGCCTGCTTGTGGGGACTGGGAGGAAGGGTGACGATATGGGAGGAGAGATGCTGGCCTGAGGCAGAGCGCACCATATGGAGAGGGAGGGGGGTGGGCCGAGTGCAGGAGAAATGCTGCTGGCAGGGGGAAGGCTCGGGCAAGCCCGTGCATGAGGAGCTTGTCACGGGATTTCTATTCTCGTGAACTGTTGAAAATCCTCATCATAAAATGTCAGCTTTGTGGATGGGCGGCATTAGGTCTGTCTGCGAGACCTAATTAAAAAGCAGAACATGTTCTAGCAGCAAAAACCAGAAATTATTGTTTTTACTGCAAAAGAGATTGGAAACCCCATTGAGTACAGGGTTTTTTTTTTTTTCATAATCAACTTTATTGAGTATATAAAACAGCGAAGAATTAATCGGTTGCGGCTCATTAATCAACATATAAATTGGATGTAAATCAAGAAAAGTAGAGAATATATGCAGGGTAAGTCCAATCAAGTCCAGCATCTCAACATGCATTGCATGGACAGTGTAGCATGAGACATTTGACACAACAAGGATTATGGTGGGATCATGTTGAACCATTGCCCCCATATTTTATGGAACAATTCTGGGGAGCCGCGGGATTCAAACATGGCCTCCTTCTGGGCACCACACCAGTCCACCCCCCTCCTCAATCCCTTCATACTTGGCGCAGCGGCACACGACTAATATATTGCTATGTCACGTTTGGCCACAACCACCGCCGTCCCCAATAGGCGCTTATCCATTCTGGTACCATCAAGGCCATCAAATATCCCCAACAGCATCCGAGTGAGTCGTGGGGAACCTCCCATCCCAGGGTTTGTGTGAGTTCTCTCTCCACCCCTCTCCAGAACCTCTCCAACGCCGGGCAGAGCCACACCATATGGTAGAAATCAGCGGGAGATGAGACGCATCTCGGGCAGTCTGGGGCGGGTCGCAAGCGAGCAAGGAAGAGTCGCTCAGGGGTAAGGTAGACCATGTGCAGATAGTATGTCTGCACCAGACGTAGCCTGGAGGATGTGGTCAGGGTTCTAGGGGCTATTAGGGCATCCCTCCAGTCTGCCTCCTCCAGGGGACCCACCCACGCCTCCCATCGGGCACAGACCTTGGCTAGCAACGCGGGCCCATTATTCACTAGGGAGAGGTAGATACAAGACACTCCTCCTTTGCCCAGGTTCCCCATCATCACCTGGGCCTCTAGCAGGCTGAACTCTGGGAGGGAAGTCGGTGAGGGGAGGTGTGCGTTGGTGGCATGTCGCAGCTGCAAATAACGTAAGTGTTGGGCGTGGGAAAGGGCATGGCGTTGTAGGTCTGCAAAGGCACGGATATGGTCTTCCACCCAGACGTTTCCCAGGACCGAAACACCAATTAAGTCCTAACGGCGGAATCCGTTCAGGGACGAAACCTCCCGAAGCCAGGTGCCATGCCAAAGCGGCGTCTGACGAGTGAGTTTACGGTCCAAACCTACGTGGCGCAGGGCAGTTTGCCAGGCCATGAGGACCGTTCTAGTGATTGGCGCTATAGTCTGTGGCACTGGGCATCTGTACAGGAACATCTGGATCTGCGTGAAGTCCATAGTTTCCAGCTCCACGCGGTATGCTGGGTCGGACCAGCCGCCCGCATACCAGTCGTGGATGACTATCAATTTGGTTGCCAGGTAGTAGAGGTAGAGGTGGGTCACCCCTAGTCCCCCATCAAAGAGGGGGATGCGGCTGTGCACCAAGGACATCCGCGGCCGTCCGCCATTCCAGAGGAAACGGGACAGGGTCCCGTTGAGTTCGCGGAACCAAGTGCGGGGGAGGGGGATAGAGATGTTTTGTAGGATGCAGAGGAAGCGGGGGAGGACCATCATTTTGAAAAGGGCACTTCTCCCCAGGGGGTTGAGGGGCAGGGATTGCCACTTCCTGAGATCTGCCTTCGTCTGGGCCACCAGGGGCGCAATCTTTAGCGCCCATTCAAGGTCCGGCAGGAGGGCCACCCATATCCCTAGGTACTTAACCGAGTGATGTCTGAGGAGTATGGACGACTGCCAGTCAAAGCACACCCTGGAGGGATGCAGCGGGACCAGTGGGGACTTGGCAGCGTTGAGCCGAAGCCCGGAGACCCCCTCAAAGTCAGCAAGTATGCGTAAGCACCTGGAGCCTGAACCCGCCGGGTCCGCCAAGTAAAGGAGCAGGTCGTCAGCATAGAGGGCTATTTTGTCTGCTTGACTTCTGTTCCGGGCCCATCCCTGGACGAGGGGGTCCCGCCGGATGAGCGTCGCCAGGGGCTCCATCGCGAGCGCAAATAGGAGCGGGGAAAGGGGACATCCCTGGCACGTGCCTCTGTTAACCGGGAAGGCGTCGGAGAGCGTCGCATTGACGAGGACTCGGGCCCTAGGGTTGGCGTAAAGGACCTTGATAAGGCGGCGGAACAGCGGGCCGAAGCCCATTGCCTCCAGCACCTCATGCAGGTACTCCCAATTTACCGTATCGAAAGACTTTTTGAAGTCGAGGAAGAGGAGGGCCAGGTATGGGGACAGGCGGGCACGATGGGCCAAGGCCAGGTGAAGGCGGCGTATGCAGTGGCGAGTGCCTCTGGCCGGCATGAACCCGCATTGGTCGGGATGTACCAGGTCTTGGAGGTGGGGCTTAAGACTCTGGGGTAGTATTGTGGCAAAGAGCTTGGTCTTGGTGTTAATGAGCGAGATGGGGTGGTAGTCCGCGCAGCTCGTGGAGGGCGGCTGGGTCTTGGGAACTCAGGGGGAAAGGAGCCAGTCTCCGCCACGTGCCGGAAGAGTGCCAGAAGTCGGGGAGCCAGGGTATCCCGAAAGGCACATAGTACTCCTGAGGTTATCTGTCCGGGCCAGGCGTTTAGCCGGGACGGAGAAGGGGGATGGCCTCCAGGACCTCGTCCAGGGCGAAGGGGCGCTTCAGGGCCTCCGTGGACTCAGGAGTGAGAGAGGGGAGCCGGGTGCCGGCCTCGTCTAGCAGGGACGGCCAGGGGCGCATCTGGTGGCCGCACCGTGTATAGGCGTGTATAGAAACTTGCAAAGGTTTCGGCTATGGTTGCAGAGGTTACCTGGAGGGTACTATCTTGTGTGCGAACCTCCGGAATGATGCAATGAACTTTGGGATAGGAGACCAGGTTGTGGAGGAGTTTGCCATTCTGGTCTCCCCAGCCATACACCCATGCCATCGACTATCGCCACAGCATTTGGGCCGAGTCTAGTGAGACCAGTCGGATTTCCTCCCGCACCGACAGCTGGCGGGTGGGGTCAGCGCATCCAGCAGAGGTTTGCTCCGCCTCCAATCGCGCTGCTTTGGACTCCAAAGCCACGAGTCGGGCCGATTGGTCCGCCGGTTTGGCATGCACCACTCCCCTCGCCACCCCGCGAATCATGGCCTTGCCGGCTTCCCACAGGGTGCTCGGCAAGGGGACCGACCCCTCATTGGTAGAGAAGTAATGGTGTAGCTCCTGTCCTAGTGTGTTCACCAGTTTGGGGTCTTTCAGGAACCAAGCGTTGTGACGCCAGACCGTTCGCGGGCCCGCCCGTGGGGAGCCGAGACGGGAGAGTGGTCGGACAGGCCCCATAGCAATATAGCCGCACTTAAGACCAGGTGGCAATCGGTGGCCGGAAGCAGGAAGAAGTCGATACAGGAGTGGGTGTGGTTGGAGGCCGACATGTGAGTGTACTGTGCCTTACGGGGATTCCAAACCCGCCATATGTCGCAGAGCCCCAAAGCAGAGGCCCAGCTCGACAGAGCAGCAGGAGAGGAGATCCTGACCGCGGACGGGGTCCCGGTCGTGTCGCATTGGGGCTGCATGACGGCATTGAAATCACCCCCAACCACCGTGAGGCCCTGCGGGAGGGAGGAAAAAAATCGGTGTAAGGCGTCGAAGTGTCGGGGGCAGGAGGAACATAAAGATTCAGGATATTTAGAGGGCAACCCTCCATCGTGCCAGATATCGCCACATAGCGCCCCTGCAGGTCGGTGCAGGCCTCGGTTAAGGTAAAGGGGAGGCCTTTCCTAAGCAGGATCACCACTCCTCGGGACCTACGTGTGAACCCAGAGTGCCATACCATCGCAAAGCCATACCGGGCTAGGAAGTTGCATTGCGTGCCTAGGAGATGGGCTTTCTGGAGAAGGAGGATGTCCGCCGCTTGGCAGTGGGCCGCCCGGAGGACAGCCACGCGCTTAATGCGGGCTAAGAGGACATTAACATTCCAAGAAAGAATATGGAGAGGTCTAATCAGTGTGTACGCCATCAGGGGAGGAGATGTAGGGGAACATGGGTTGCCGGGAAGTGCACTCAGGGAGAGAGGGCCAGCAGCGCCGCGCAGAGGCAGGAGGAGTCAATTCAGGGACAGTGAGCGGATCAGGGGCATTGAAGGCTCGAGCGGGAAGTCGGGGAGGGAGAGCAGCTGCCCGCGGTCGTCCCCGGTGGCGGCCGAAGATAATAAAGTCGTGGGCAATAGGAGATGCATGCCAGGCGTGGACCCACCCGCCACATTTCGTAAATAAGGAGAGCTGCAACCAGCCACCCGCAGGCAGCACCAGCAAAGGCCGAGGAGCGGCTCAGCAAAGCTAAACTAAAAAGCGGCCCGTAGGCGGCTAAAAACAACAAACCAATGAAAGCCAACAAACTCTTCACCCCCCGCAACCCCCAACTCCCCCCACCCTACACTTCAAAACAGGAAGCATCTGTCACCCCAAATTTCAACCTATCAACAGATCCGCTGCTAGGGGAAAGACACTGAACTAAAAACGGTTAGTAGGGAGCAGTAGCACCAGTCATGAGTTCGCTAAGGAGGACCCCCCTCCATATCACAGGATAGATGTCAACCGCTTTAAACACAGAAGGAAAAATTTTGAAAGATGTGTAGTTCAGGATATCAGCCACAGTGGCGCAGGTAAAAGATAGGATGTGATGGGAGTGGTAAAAGATGGACAGGGTAGGAACAGTGGCTTGAGTGGCGTGGAGAAGTGTGGCTCAATGGTTAGAGTGGCAGACCTTGATGCAGAGCTCTGGCCCAGGACCAGGGTTCGATTCCCACCTCGGCGGGTCTCGGGCTCAAAAATTCCTCGGACCTGATATTCTCGCCTCAGTGCCTATTCCAATCATGGGTCCCACGCTGCAACTCTGGGCAATAGCTTGCTTAATCTCCACAACGGCCCCAACACCGTTTTTTAGCTCACTGCACCATCCCAGCTCAGAACTTGGCTATATGCAAATTAGTCTGACCCTGGCCCAGTGCATCATGGGAACAGGGCATACCAAACTACCAAGCCAATTCTTATATTGGGAAGGAAACAAGCTACCGAGGACCAGTTTCTGGCATTTCTGCCGTCTTCGGCCCCAAAATGGATGCTGCTGCCGCAGACACAAGTCTGACCTCCTGCTGCAGGGAGTCCTTCCAGCGAGGGAGGCTTGGACAATAGGTTTCCTGCCTTGGGAGGTGCTAGCACCACCCCAGACAGGCTTTTGTGTATTGGGGCAGGGAGGGCTGAAAGAAATGAGACTGCCTGGGGCACACAAGGTGTCCCATGCATAGTCCAGTTCAAACCGGTGCTGGGGCACTCCAGCCCCAGCTCTGGCGCAAAACTGGACAAAGGGAAAGGGGTGTAACCACCCCCTTCCCTGGTCCCACCCATAGGAGGGACCTAGCAGGTAATCCAGCCCGTAGATTTGGTATATAGGTAGGAGCTGAGTCCCAAGACTTTAGATTAATCCTGACTGAAACTTCGACAATCTACTTGAAAGAAGACGACTGAAGAATCTCCCTTGTGGTCAAGGAGTGACCACCCTGCACAAGCAGGCACCATCCAGCGATCAATGGCTTGCTTTGCCGCCACCTCCCGCCGGAGCCCGAGCACAGAGCCTGACAAGAACCGGACTTCCAGACATCCAACAGGCCAATCCACAGTCCCAGCACAGCTGAGACCCGTGGAGGCGACGAGAGACGTAGGACTGGCCATCTTGAAAAGTCTGCGACCTGCTAACTGTGCAGCACCCGAGGCCTCCTTGAAGCTGGGTATTAGGGATTGAGAAGCCCCAGCCCCGAGCAGCATCTGCACCAAAGATCAGCCCTGCACACTTCACAAATCCTGCGTGGGGCCCTTTTGCATTTTCCTGCTCGACGCGTCTGCCCGTTCACTTGCCCGTTGGCTAGTGACAATCTTGGCGACAATCCTTTGAATTTGCACCGCTGGTCTGGTTGCTCCAGACTGGCCCTTGCTTCCCTCAAAAGAAGCAGCCCCTTAGACCTTGCTGGTCTGAGTAAGAAGCCAACTTTGTATCCTGTGTGGGTTGCCTTTGCCAAGGCTTGTTGACTCCAATCCTGAAGCCGACAGCGAGAGCCTTCGTGGGACAGTCTGTGCCTGACTCCTGGTCGTCGTCGACGCCTCCTGGTCCACTTGGCTGCAGAGACTAGCTTCCCATCAGCACCTGATTGCTTCACGACATCGCCTGGTTCCTTCCTGGTCACTGGCTAGTGACCCAGACTCTGTCCCCTCTGCTTTTAGGTCCTCTTCATCTTCGATTCACCCTTGGATCCATCCGGACACCTCTCTCCTGGTCGCCTGCAGCATCTTTCTTCTAGGCTCCATAGGATAAGACGACGAAACCCGACACACTTTGACACCTATGCACCCGCTTCCTAACTCTTGGTAGCTCAGCATAGCCCCAGCGATTTCCTAGGCCTATTCACTTTTCGTGTAGTGGTCCTTATACCACTATTTTAGAATATGGTTTAGCGTACCCCTAGGGCCCTACTGTATTTTGTGCAACTTAATGTATTTTAATTGAATATCTTGTATTGTGCTTGTGCCTCTGACCTCAAAGAGTTCAGAGGGTTTGTCTAGTAATAAATAACATATTTTATATACATATCCTGTGTGGTGTCCTTTCATTTGGTATTAAAGGGGTTACATATGGTAAAACAGCTGGCTTCACATGCCCTCTTGAGTTTAGCCTAAGACTGCTTTGTCCATGCTACCCCTAGGATAGCTGGTCTATAAGGTTGACTTTACAACCATCACCATAAGGGTTGTTTGGACTGGTGCAAGGTGCTCACTAGAATAGTGAACATCATATACCAGGCCAACTTCTCACAGGTAACAATAGAGTCCTGCTGTTGGATGAGGTGTTACCTCTTCCTGCAAGGAAGGCACATGGGGTGGTAGCATAAAAGACAAGTCTCAAAGGGAAAGCCTCCTCTGAAGGGCAAATGGTGATAACACTTGAGGGGGGCTAATCTTTTGTTCAGGTAGACAGGCTGGCATTGGGGACAAAGAGGGAAATACACTAGGCAAACCGGTTTTCTTGTCGGTGTGTAGCCTACAGGTAGCCACACCACTAGGGCGGACTAGAGAGCTTCACACACCAAGAGAAGGGTCTTGCAATTCTGGGAGTGGGTAGAATAGGGCATCCTGGGATAGCTGGATGCCACAGTTCACAGGAAGCTGTCATCAGGCGGGAAGGAACCTAATATCCCATTGGCTAGTGACCATGACCTCCACTAAAGGCACTTTCTTGGCGTAGAAAAAACATTCCTGGCAGGCAGATCTCAGTTCTAGATGGATTGAGAAGAGGACCGAAGAACTGCTCTGTTGCATGAAGGATCCGGCAAAGAAAAGGTTGCATCAAAGGTGGACTGCAATTGCTGCAACCTGGGCTAGTGAATGAAGGGACTGTGCCTGCTGTGTCCTGCCCAAGGAGAAGACATTCCAGGACCCAAGCCATAAAGTGAAACTCCAAGAGTCATTTGGCCGACTTCCTGCTCACACTCAAGGGCCACAAAAGCTGAGGTAGCCTGCTTGGCGAGTTGGTAGCCAAGATTACCGAATCATCGCTCACCACCATGTGTAGCCGAAGAGACCAGGACTGACGCTCAAAAGTTGCACCAAAGTTTGCTGGACACGGGAGAGTTGTCAGAGTGCCTCTTGCTCACCCTGACTGAAAGTTATCACCCAGAGAAGGAAAACGCTAATTCAGTTGTGCCGGATGTGAGAAGTTGGCCTGATATGCAGTGCTCACTATTCTAGTGATCACTATGTATCAGTCCAAACGACCCTTATTGATGATTGGTTGTAAGTCAACCTTATAGACCAGCTATCCTAGTAGCATGGACAAGAGCAGTCTTTAGGCTAAACTCTAGAGGGCGTGTTAAGCCAGCTGTTATACCATCACATATACCCCTTGAACACCAAGTGAAAGGACACCACACAAGTTGTTATGAAAATAAAAGGATATTTATTTAGAACACAATAACCCTGGACTCTTTATGAGGACAGGGTGCTAAGCACAATACAAAGCTCTTAAAGAATTTCTGAAAGTCGCACAATTTACACAAATGCCCGAGGGGCACGGAAAACCATATACTACAAAAGTGGAATGCGAAATACTAGCAGGTAAGTAACTAGTCTCAAAGGCTTTAGGATCGCTAGGACGGGACTACTGAACCTTCAGATTACGAGCAGGAGGCCTAGGGAGATCGGGTGCAGAGTGTGCACTCTCACGCGGGATGCGGGACAAAGTCTATGGATGCTAGATTTCGTAAAGTTAGTGTTATCGGACGAATCCGACTAGGTAGAGCTGAAACGAAAAAGGATCTGGACACTTAGATAGTTAAGCTATGCTGGAGCACCGAAATGCTCAGGTTATCTAGCCCAGGGGCTGCGGCTGCATAGGGCTGAAAAGACGTCGGGATTCCTCGTTGCAGTCTATGGAGCCTGAAAGAAGAAGTTGCTGGCAGGCGACCAGTGATGAAGTTCGATGTGATCCAAGCCTGGATCGATGATTAATGGATACCTGTAAGCAGAGGGGACCAAGTTCTGAATCACTAGCCAGTGATTAGATGGGCACCAGGATGGCACCGGACGAAGTCACCTCGACCAGGTGAGTGGGCGACGCTGGGCTCTGCAGTCTCTCGGACCAGGAGGCGTTGTCGGCTACCAGGATGGAGGTGCGAGCTGTCCCACGAAGGTATCTGCTGTCGACGTCGCTGGACCCAGGATTGGGGCAACAACTCTTGGCAAATGCAAGCCCACGCGGTGGACTCCATATGGCGTCTGGAGTGGACCAGGAGGGTCCGGGGTGCTCCTCTGTTGGGGGGGAGCAAGGGCCAGTCTGGAGCAACCAGACCAGCGGTGAAGATGTCGTCGTTCGTCGTCAAGAGGGCTACAAGCCAGCAGGCAAGTGGCCGGACAACGCGGTGAGCAGGAAAGAGCAGAAGGGCCCCACGCAGATCTCGTGGATGCTGGGGGGCTGGACTTCGGTGCTGGAGCTGCTCAGGGTTAGGGCTTCTCAAACCCCAAAGCACTCACTCGAGGATCCCTCGGCTGTCGTGCTGGATAAGCTTAGTGCAGTACTGAAGATGGCCGGTCCCTCGAGGTCTCGTCACACCCATGGATCTCAGCTGAGCTGACTATGTAGGTAGAGGTCAGAGGTGCCAGGGAAGCCGGGTC
Source organism: Lissotriton vulgaris (assembly GCF_964263255.1). NCBI lineage: Eukaryota > Metazoa > Chordata > Amphibia > Caudata > Salamandridae > Lissotriton > Lissotriton vulgaris. The sequence goes on along the minus strand of NC_141700.1, from coordinate 727,601,372 downwards.
TCGTCGTGCTGGTCGGTCTGGTTCCGGAGGAAGGACATGCAGCAAACCGCAGGGTACCTAGGTGGTGCCCGCAGATGCAGGGTGACTACTCCTTAGTCACAAGGGAGAAATCTTGAGAAGAAGTCTTGAGTTCCTTTCGTAGAAAGTAGTTTCAGGATTCAAAAATGATCTAATTTGGAAGGGTCCCCGCTCCCACCTTTATACTAAAGAAAGGGGCTGGTACGGGACTAGGTCCTGCCCATGGGTGGGACCAGGAAGGGGGGTGGTTACACCCCTCTCCCATGCCAGACTTTCCCCAGCTCAGGGGCTGGTGTGCCCCTGGAACTGGTTCTAGCCGGCCTATGCGTAGTGAGCACCGGGGTGCCACTTGCAGTCACCTTCCTATTCAGCCCTGCCTACCCAGAATACACAAAACCCTGTCTGGGATGGTGCTAGCACCGCACCTGACAGGAAACCCTTTGTCCAAGCTCTCCTCGCTGGAAGAACTCCCAGCAGCAGGAGGTCAGACTTGTGTCTGTGGTGGCAGCATCCATTTTGTGATGCTGAGGCTCGAGTTAACTTTAACCGGGGTTCACAGTTACATACATGTCGTGTCCCTCTAGAAGGGTGGAATGCTAACCCCGTCACCAGAATTGGCGAGGGGTTAGTATTCCAATTCGTATGACACCTTACTCGACATGTTTTGATAAAGCGATACCAGAGTTGGCATATAACCGCGAGGATTATAATGCACTTAAGAGTATATGGTATGCGATATCATGGAACAGCTATTAGGACTTGGTTCCGCAAGCAGCAAACGGGCTCAGCTCATGCCAGAGCACCATCTCACACGATTCCAAGCACTCTGCCTTCAGGATTGTTAAGGCCTGCCATAGGAGTGACTGATAGGAATCTATGTGTCCATTTTAGGGTTAGATATAGGTATACTATATCTACAGCAAGGGGTGATTACACCACCTTGCCCCAGCTGTCGTGCAACCAGTTGTGTCAGATTTAGATGGCCAGCCAGGGGTGGCATAATACATGCTGCAGCCCCTGGTAGGCCCTGGGTACACCTATGCCCTGAGTTACAGGGTCTGATAAGGTGGCCCAGTACCAATTGGTAAATGCACCTAAGGTACACGTGTCAATTTAGTGAGAGAACAGCTAGGATGTGGGTCTGATTAGCAGGCCCACAGCCAGGGAAGTCGTAAACCAGTGAAGCAAAAAGCAAAAATCTGGGGTGATCATAGGATTGCAGACCCTACTCTCCTACACCGGACAACTGGCAGCCCAGTGGCGACTGGGCTTCTGCTGACCCTGAGAGGACTTTGAGAGATGTCAACCCCACAACCATAATCACCTCACCAGGACCGTGGACTCCGGAGTAGCCCCAGGAAGACCCCTGTCAACTGCACAGTATCTTCAGCATCTTTCAAATTCCTGTACCTCTTGTATCAGGACCACCCTATATAAATCAATGACAAGGAGCTGGACTGAGGGCTGCTTTTCTTGAAGAGTTACCCATTTCTTTGGACCTTGCTGGTCCGCTTGATTGGTCCCTGTCGGAGTTGGTTACCAAAACTAACTATGTAACTGCCAACCAGCGTACCAAATTTTTTCTTGCAATAAATAAATTTGCCAATGCTTGATCACGGTTAAAGTTAAAAGAAATGCGTTACTTACCTGTAACAGCAGTTATCCAGTATTGGTGTCTTTCATAGATTCACATGCCTGAATCATTCCCCGTCGCCGAGACGGGAGCCTCCGTACATAAAAAAGTAATGTCCTATAGACATACATAGAGAAAATAGGCCTAAGGGCTTCCCCTTAGCAGCCTTTCATCGTCCTTATGTAAAAAGGACCAAACTCTCACCGTTAGCCAATCGGCTCCGACCTCCCTCTAGAACCTTCCTGGGAGGAGCCTCAGTCCCTCAGATTTTCGTACGCACCCAGCTAGGTTGGCGTAATAGTGTTAGAGAGGGATGTGAGTCCTTCCAGGGGAGGCGGAGGGTTGCATGTGAATCTATGAAAGACACCAATACTGGATAACTGCTGTTACAGGTAAGTAACACATTTCTTATCCAGTATTTGGGTGTCTTTCATAGATTCACATGCCTGAATCAGAGTAGCTAGCAATTATATATGCACATTTGCAAAGCAAGTAGTTCTGCAGTCATGTCAGACAATATACAAATCATCAACGACATGGTAAAAACAGCGGAAGCAGAAACATACAACCATAATGAATGTGCATACCTGGATGGTGGGATGTAGGAAGGCTCACCTCACTGAAAGAGATGGCGCAGCACCGCCTGGCCCACTGCCGCATCCTTCTGAAGCTCTATATCCAGGCAGTAGTGCCTGGAGAAAGTGTGCGGAGACTTCCAGGTCGCCGCCCGGCATATGTCCAAGATTGGCACTCCAGCGAATAGCGCCGCTGACGTGGACATCGCCCTGGTGGAATGAGCAGTAACACGATCAGTCAAAGGCCTTCCGGCCTGGTCGTGGCAGAATGCAATCGCCGAGGAGATCCATCTGGAAATACTCTGTTTCGTAAGAGGCAGGCCCATTCTTGGGCTGCTGTACGCCACGAACAATTGTGTAGACTTTCTGAGATCCTTGGTTTTATCCAAGTAGAACTTTAGGCATCGTTTGAGATCCAAAGAATGCAGCGCCCTTTCCGCCGCCGTGGAAGGGTTCGCAAAGAAGGACCTAAGGACAATCGGTTCATTGAGATGAAAGTCCGAAGGCACCTTTGGTATAAATTTAGGGTTCGGTCTGAGCACCACCTTGTCCTGTCTGAATTGCATATATGGTTCGTGAATGGACAATGCTTGTAGCTCGCTAACTCTCCTGGCCGATGTTAGGGCGAGCAAGAGCGCCGTTTTCCAAGAGAGGTGTTTGATGGATGCCCGATGAATGGGTTCAAACGGATGTCTCATGAGCTGGTTAAGTACCAGATTCAGTGGCCAGGTTGGAGGGACTTTCCTAGGCCTCGGAAAGGATCTGTAGAGCCCCTTCAGGAATTGTTTGACCAGCCTACTTGACCACAGAGAAGGTCCCGAGAAAGTTCTGGTGAACCTAGAGATAGCTGCTAGGTGAACTTTAATGGATGCATGTGCTAGCCCTGACTGCGCCAATTGTAGGAGGTACGGCAATATCTGTTCAGGGGTGACGTCAAGTGGCCGCAGGCCCTGGTCCGAACACCAAATGCAGAATCTTTTCCACTTGAGCGAGTAGGTTTTGTTCGTACTACCTGCCCTCGCTTTCGCCAGAACCTCCCTGTAGTCCTGCGGGATATCTAGGTCGCCGAACTCTCTGTGCTCAGGAGCCAGGCCGATAACTTGAGCGAGCGGAGGCTCGGGTGCTGTACCTGTCCATTCGACATCGTTAAGAGGTTCTGGTGTCGCCTCAAGTGAATCGGAGGTCTGATGGAGAGGCGAAGCAGATCCGAGAACCAGTGTTGTCTCGGCCAGAACGGAGCAATCAGGATCAGGGTGCAAGGCTCCGCTTTCATCTTCCGGAGGAGCCTTGGGATCATCGGAAACGGAGGAAAAGCGTACGCAAACACGCTGAACCAGCCGATGGAAAAAGCATTTCCCAGTGACCCCTGTTGGGGATGCCAGCTTGCGTAGCTTGGGCATTTGGCGTTCCCCTTGGTTGCGAAGAGGTCGATTTTGGGGACACCCCACTGAGAGAAGATGTGAGCCAGAGTGTCGTTGTTTAGTTCCCACTCGTGGGAGAGGGATCTCTGCCGGCTGAGGGCGTCCGCGATGGTATTGTCCTTCCCGGTAACATAATCCGCCTTGAGCGAGATTCCGTGCAGCACCAGCCAGTTCCAGATTTTCTGCGATTCGCGTGATAGAGAGAGCGACCGCGTTCCCCCCTGCTTGTTCCGATAGTGCATCGTCGTGGTGTTGTCTGTTTTCACGAGCACCGGGGAATCCTGGACGCGTGGCAGGAAGGCTTGTAGAGCAAGATATACCGCCCTCAGCTCCAAAAGATTTATATGGAGCAGTTTCTCCTGATCCTCCCATTTGCCGCTGATCCGAAGGTCCTGGAGAACAGCGCCCCAGCCCTCCAGGGAGGCGTCCGTCGTGATTACCAGAGGGGCCGGCGGAAGGAGAAACGGCAAGCCAGTCGTAAGATTCTTTCGACGTCTCCACCATTGAAGACCTTTGGAAATGCCTGGCGTTATCCGTACCGTGTCGTCGAACGAGCCAGTACTTTGAGTCCATTGTCTCGTGAGAGCTTCCTGCAAGGGGCGCATCCTGAGCCTGCAGTGAGGGATGAGCAGTATGCAGGAAGACATCATTCCGAGTAAGGAGGTGTAAGTCCGGACTTTGAGGCGTGTCTTTGCTGCCACAGCCGTGGCCAGGGACAGTATCTTGTTCGTCCTTTCCTTTGAGGGGAAGGCCCTTGCGCACTCCGTGTCCAAGGTAGCCCCGAGGAAGGTAATCTTTCTCGTCGGAGTAGTGCAGGATTTTTTGAGATTGAGGGTCAATCCCAGCTTCTGAAAAAGAGTGGTGCAGGCGTTGGAGGACTCGGCTGCGCCTTCGGGTGAGGGTGCCTTTACCAGCCAGTCGTCGAGGTAGGGGAAGACTTGGTGACCCAGCTGACGTAGAAAAGCCGCCACCGGTGCAAGGCACTTTGTGAAAATCCGGGGCGCGGATTTGAGGCCGAACGGTAGGACCTTGAACTGATAATGTCTGCCTGCTACCTCGAACCTCAGGAACTTTCTGTGACGCTTGAGGATGGGGATGTGGTAGTAGGCGTCCTGGAGGTCCAGGGAAGTCATGAAATCTCCCTTTTCCAGCGCGCCCAGGATTTCCTGGATTGTCACCATCCTGAATGATTGGCTCCGTAGGAAGGTGTTGAGCGCCCGGAGGTCCAAGATGGGTCTCCACTTGTCTTCCTTCTGTCGCACAAGGAAGAAGTGGGAATAAAATCCCGTCCCCTTCAAGGATGCTGGAACCCTTTCGATCGCTCCTTTGTGTAGCATGACGGACAGTTCCTGGAGAAGGAGGCGTAGGTGCCGGTGCGTCCGTCTCAGGGGAGGCGTATTGGGAGCGATGTTTGTGAATTCGAGAGAATGTCCAAATCGTATCATTTGCAGGACCCACCGGTCCGTGGTAATTTGGTGCCAATTGGTGAGGAAATGGGTCAGTTTTCCTCCAATTTGAAAGGATGGAGACGGTGGTGGGGCTGGCTGGAGTAATCGGTCACTGGCGGCCGCCAGCGCCCTTCTTGGTATTTTTGCCTCTGAAGGTAGATCTGCCATAGGAAGATTGTCTACCTTGTTGCTGCCTGTGCTGGAACTGATTTCTGTTATTGTACGAGTAAGAGGACCTGTTCTGGTAGGAACCCCTATGGGAGGACTGACCTCTGGAGCGGCCGCCCCGAAAGGACTGGTTTCGTGACTGCAGGGTGCCCAGTGCCCTGGCGATATCGGTATCCTTCTTTATGGCCTGCAGTGCCTCATCGATTTTTTCACCAAAAAGATGCTGGCCGTCGAAGGGCATGTCCAGCACCTTCGATTGAACCTCCTGGCGGAAAGACGTAGCTTTTAGCCAGCCCTGACGGCGGAGAACCGCAGCTCCAGCAAGCTGACGGAACCCAGTCATGGCTGCATCGATAGCACAGTCGATTATCTCTGCAGCAGAATTATGACCTTCCACAAGGAGAGCCTTGACCTCGCTCTGGACTGCGTCGGGCAGTTCTTGTACGTAAGGGGCAATGTCCTCCCAGAGTTGGCGATTGTAGCGCCCTAGCAGGGCGATGGAGTTGGCCACCTTGATTGTCATTGCTGACGTAGTCGTGAACCTCTTTCCAATCGTGTCCAGTTTCCTGCCTTCCTTGTCAGGAGGCGCGGACAGCGGGGAGGATGGGTTGCGGGAGTGTTTCTGGGCCGCCTGAGTCACCACCGAATCCGGTTTAGGGTGGCCGTTGAGACAAGCCGCCGCCGTAAGTGGGGCTTTATATTTCTTGTCCAGGCGTGGCACCACCGCGGGCACAGAAGCGGGCGTTAGCATCAATTTCTTGCCCTGGTCCCATAGAAACTCAATAATCGGAATAGATTTAGCCGACTTTTGGCTGTGCTCTTTGAAGTCATGCAAAAAGCATTCCGTTTCAGTCGATTCCACGACCATATGAAACCTCTTAGCCGCCCTGTCCACCAGTTTGTGGAAGCCGCCAATGTCCGCTGGCACCGAGCCCGCTTGGCGTGGGTGCGGCGAAGCCGGAGACGACGAAGATGGGGAGGACGCTACATATTCATCTTCGTCATGCTGGTCCGAGTGGACGTCTTGGACCGCTCCTTCCTCTAATTCTTCTTCCTCCTCCTCCTCCTCTTCTGAGGATTCCTCCGCCTGAGGTTGGACCTTGTCACGGGGTCTCACCACCTGAGGCCGGACCTGTTCGCGGCTGCTTTGGGCGGGAGGGTGATTTGGGGCGGACGCCGGGGCACGGGTGACAGGTGTCTGAATCCCACTGTCCGCATCCGGGAAGCGTTGTTTGTAATCTTGCACTAGGTACCGCAGGTCATTGACAAGGGTCGCCGGCAGGCATATCATTGGGGTGACCTCCGTGCGGACACTAGTGTGGACGGAGTGTTCCTGATAAGCGAACTCCTCCTGCTCCTCATCAGTACTTTGGCATTTGACGTTAAGGTCCGAGATAGAGGTAGCGGGACCTGGCTGGTCCTCCTCTTCAGACTCCTCACTTTGCAAGATTTCCTGAGGTGGCTGCTTTTCCACTCTGCTCGGAGACGTTGATTCCGGGGTAATCTGAACCCCTGTAGTTATGCCAGACGTGGACTGCAATCCTGCCGCGGTGGAGGGAGCCGTTGACGGTGTTAACGAGAGGGCCGACACCTCGACTAGCTTGGATTTCTTCCATGGCGCCGACAGCGCCGTCTCCGCCGACGATTCGCCCGTGGACGGAGCTTCTGTCGTTAACGATGACCTGACCGAGGATGGGGTAGTCGACGGCACCTTTGTCGTGGGCGACGATTTCGACGTCGATGATGTCGTCGTCGATGCACACATCGACGGCGAGCCCAGTGTCGAAGCTTTCGTCGACACCGCCGTTGAAACCGGCGTCTTCGGCGTCGACTCCTTCGTCGACGGCTTTGTGTTCGAGCCTCCCGTCGACGTCTTCTTTGTCGACGGTGGGTTCTTCGGTAGCGATTTTGATGACGATGGGCTCGTCAACGCTAACGTCGTCGGCGGGGACTCCGTCGTCGACAAGGTCTTCGTCTTCGACGATGATTTCAGCAGAATGATAGAGGAAACAGGTCTACCTGAGGACGAGGATGTAGTCGTGGTTGCCGCCGCTGAGGGCGACGACGCTGACGTCGTCGACACGGTGGTCGTGACCGAGGTAGTCCTCTGGGCATGTCTAGTGGTAGACGGAGCAGGCTTTTTGAAAGTTTGATCGTCGCGAACAGACACTGAAGATGTCGTAGATCTCGCCTCTGAAGACTTCTTGTGTGCCTTCTTAGGAGGAGTGTCTGTATGGCCAGAGGAATGTACCCTGGGCCTCTTTTTAGAGACTTTCGAGGACATGGAAACACTGCCTTCTGAAGATTCCAGAGTGTCTCTGTCCTTAAGCCTGTCGAGCCATGCGAGAAGGCGAGCCTCTCTATCCTTCACAGTCTTTTTAGGGAAGGCTCTACACACCCTGCATTTGTCAGAGACGTGGTCAGGGTACAGGCAATACAAGCACAGATCGTGCTTATCATCCACATGGATCCGTTTCTTTCCACATGAGGAGCAGGCCTTGAAAAGGGCTTTCTTCTGCGATTCCGACATGGAAGAGGCCTTTTTCTGCGATTCCGACATGGAATAAGGCAGTGGAAGGGAAACACGTACTGTAAGAACAGTGCAGTGAAGTAGCCTATTGCAGATTTGAGATCGAAGAAGCACTTTCAGAGAAAGTTTGATGATTTCGAAGAAAACCTGAGGAGAGCTCAGGCTGGAGACTCCCTAGCACAACGTGCGGTAGAAAATCTGAGGGACTGAGGCTCCTCTCAGGAAGGTTCTAGAGGGAGGTCGGAGCCGATTGGCTAACGGTGAGAGTTTGGTCCTTTCTACATAAGGACGAAGAAAGGCTGCTAAGGGGAAGCCCTTAGGCCTATTTTCTCTATGTATGTCTATAGGACATTACTTTTTTATGTACCGGAGGCTCCCGTCTCAGCGACGGGGAATGATTCAGGCATGTGAATCTATGAAAGACACCCAAATACTGGATAAGTCTAGGTTTGTTTTTTCTTGTAAACACTATCTCCACGACCCTCTTATAGATTTTTTTTTCATTTTAGTATCAATAAGTTCATAAAAATACAATCTATATTTACAAATTGGTGTTGGGTTTCTTGAGAGATGTGTGTTGTTCTTCAGTTTTTTTGGAGCGGTTTAAATGGCTTACATGTGTGCCTTTTTTGTAAGCCTGACTGCTTTGATCCACAGCTACCCAGGTTTAACAAACAAAATCCAACTGGTCCTAAAGGGGTTGTTAGTGTACTGCACGGTGAGGCTACACAACCCCACTATATAATACACCCCATTTCCTCAAGCATTTTTAATTGAGGGCAATTAATATGTTAAGCTTCTAGTTGATCCTTAAATATACAAATCTCTGAGCTCTAACCGATATAAAAGATCAGCATGTTTAATTGCATATCACAAGGGAATAGCAAGTGAAATCTTGGGGCAGAGCCTTCTCTTAACCACTATTTGGTAATAAGCGAAGATTTAAATCATCTCTAATCAGTTCTCCAACCACGACAAACTATTTAACTAAGGAGGAGGCATTCAATAATGCACATTTTAAGTGGATTGGAGAATTAAAAAATAAATAAATCAAGCTCACCGTGAATGTCAAACCATTCATAAGTTTGGTATTTGTTACCCCTTAGTGATCACTGTTCGTTGGTTTAAGAAGAGGAAAAAGAATAAACTATCTGATGGGGAGGGATGGGATAGCAGTTTAGGGGCCTATACTGGTGTAATAAAAAGGAAATCCAAACTAATCTCTGCTTTAAAATTGCACTGTTTCAAGCCATAGTCAAGGCACTGATTTATTATTTTTTTTAAATATCTTTATTGCATTTATTGTTTCTTTACCGGTACATAAGTCCACAGGTTTCTATACATTGCAATCTGACAACAAAATCATTTGTTACATAACTCGGCACATAAATCAGAACATTTCCTGCATATTGCTTCAGCATCAGCCATTTCTGAGGTGTGGGGTCGCATCTATTTTCACAGTACTCTTTGGGTTCCTATGGCCCGCACGGTCTTATCTCCAGTGGAGGGCCAGGGCGAAGGAGCCAGATACGCTCCATCATGGCAGCTATTGCTGTGCATAAGAACATCGATTCATGCAGGGAAATACAGTTCACAATGGGGTCCAATTCAGGAATTGCATTAAAGAACGTGTCATTAGTAAGTAGATACATGTACATTCCCACGTCCAGGCCGTGCACTAGATATTACTTTTTATAACAGTTGATCTACATTTTAACAATTATAAACATAATTCAAAACAGAAAATGAGACAACATATCACCGAGGGCACATGCATCAGGTGTCTAGGTTTTCTTCCGGGCGAGGCCGCGGCCAGGCTAGTGTGTGAGTATGGTGTGGGGGCAGCTACTTTACTTGGCTGCGCGATTATGTGGTTGTGACGGACTGTAGGAGCTGCTTTTCGCATGGTAATTTGTTATTTTTTAACCCCTACCCCCCCCCCCCACCAACCTCCCTTTTAGGGGGAACGTGAGGAACCTGCTCAGCCATTGCAGTGGGGGTGGCATGTAGAGAACACAGTGTCCGCAACTAGGTTGTTCCTTAAGTGTTAGGTCCTGTCTGTTGCATCGGGGGTGCCTGCAGCGTGGTGTCCGAGCGTGTGAGATTACTCAACATTTCGTCCCACGCCTGGGCAATGGGGTACTTTCGCAACCCTGACGTTTCTTCCCTGTGGAGGGTGGTACCCTCCGCCCGCGCACAGACCAAGGGATTTTTTCCAGTGTGATACCTCTGGTGGATCCTTGTGTTTCCACCTTTTAGTTATGAGGCGCTTTGCTGTAATGAGGCCCAGGTCACGGAACCTGGAGCTTGCTTTATAGGCCTTCGTTTTCGTATAGAGCCCCAAAATGCAGACCTTCCACGTGTACGATATCGCAGCGTTCGTGCAGTTGGCAAGTGTTTCCCATATCGTGCGACAGTAAGAGTGGAGCAGGGAACAGGACCACAGCATGTCTAATAAATCAGCGCCCAGGAGACGACACCTAGGGCATTCAGAAGTGTTGACGGTAAAATATTTATTAATTTTGTCCGGCGGAAAAATACACCCTATGTAATATGTACGTTTGGATAAGTTTGAATCGTGAGTTACGTGGTACATGTGTGGCACCAGCCATGACGCGCTCCCACTCTGTATCTGTCCAGGGACGGCCTCCGTCTTCTGTCCAATATGTGCGTAGTCTGTAATGGTTTCAGGACATGTGTGAGCAGGGCACGCATCAGCCAGTGTATCACATGTGATCCTTTTCCCATTACATGCAGGTACTGCAATAACTGATGTGTCAGTGGCTCATTGGTCATGTTGCCCCACTTTTGTTTGAATGTTCGCATAATGGTTGTGTGTAGAAGAAACTGGCCTGCTGATAGCCCATTGTCTGCCATCAGTGTCGCGAAAGGTAGTAAGATGCCGTCCGCATACAGGTCCCCTAGCAATTCCACACTCACTGCAACCCATGGCGCCAATGTTGTGTCTGTTATAGGGACTCTGCCTCTGGGCGTCCCAAGAAGCAGTAAGACCGGGGAATATGGGAGTGCGTCTTTTGTGAGGTGAAGGCTTCTTCTGAAACATCTGTGGGCCAGCTCAACCTGTATTTGGGACGGTCGGGGAGTGGTTCCTAGCAGATGAAACAATCCGCAGATCTGGGCCCGTGTCCAAACTGTATCTGGTTGCCGTGTCTTCCAGATTCTTGCCGCTTAGCCACTTCGCAACCCACTGCAAGTGTGCCGCTAAATAATAGAGTTCCAGAAGTGGGACTGCCAATCCACCACATTCCGTGGGTGCATATAATTTCTGCAGTGCTATCCTAGGTCGCCCCGCATTCCAGATCAGGCCACGAAGCATCCCCTCTAGGTCCCTGAAGAGTTTCACTGAGACATACAGCGGAAGATTCTCAAAATAATATAATAGCCTGGGTAGTACTATCATTTTGGTTAAGGTGGCACGGCCCATCACGTTCAGTGGCAAGGACTTCCAGAACTGCATCTGTGCGCTGATTGAGGAGAGAGTGCGAACCAGATTACCTTCCAATATATCTGACCGGGACCTGTAAATATATATTACCACGTATCTGAACATGTCCGGATACCACGTAGGCGTAGTGCAGTTAATGATTATATCAGTTGCTGCCACACCCTCACAGAAAAAGTAAGTTCCTGATTTGGCCCCGTTTACCCTGAGGCCCGATACCCCCTCAAATCTGCAGAACAGAGCTGATATCTCCTGTGGCACATCATGAAGATCCCGTATATATAATAACAGGTCGTCCGCATATAGGGATACTATATGTATTCCGGCGCTTAAGGGGATGCCCCACTTCATGCCACCCTCTCAGAGGAGAGCCGCCAAAGGTTCCATGGCTTGGGAGAAAATTAGAGGAGACGGGGGCACCCCTGTCTGGTCCCCTGCCTTACCCTGATTTCGTCTGATAGAAGCCTGCCCGTGCAAACCCGCACTTTGGGTAGCTGATATAATAATTGCACCAGCTACAGATAATCATCCCCATGGTAATATTTACGTAGTACCGCCGCAAGATAAGGCCACTCCAGCGAATCGAACGCCTTCTCCAGGTCTAGTACTAGACCGCCAGTTCTCCGTAACATATTTCTGGACCCGGAATAATCGTCTAATATTTAGGGAGGTGCTTCTGGTGGGTACAAATCCATTTTGATCGGCATGTACCAGGGTGGGCACAAACAGGGCAAGACGTTTAGCGAGTGCTGAGGCAAGAATTTTGTAGTCTGTGTTGAACAGGGCCAGGTTTTAAAAGAGAAACCAGCGTTGCATCATTCTGTGTGGGGGTAAGCGTTGAATATTCCAGCGCCGCTTCATATACTCGCAACAGCTCTGGTACCAGTACGTCCGAATATGCCTTGTAAAACTCAGCCGGCAGGCCATCCGGACCCAGTGTCTTGCCATTCGATAGGGAGTATATGCTATCCCTGATTTCCTCCGGTGACAGAGGGGCACCTACATCTCCCCTTTGACAGTCCATAAGCTGCGGCAACGTTAGTGAGGACAGAATATTCTGCAGGTCTGTATCCGTAACTGTCAAGCAAGATCTGTATACCGTGGAGTAATGTTCCTCAAAGCGCCAAGAAACCGTCAGGTGGTAGTCGCGCTTTATAAATACTTTTACATAACTTTTACATAACAAAGGTGTGGTGTATATCTTTTTGGGAGTGTACTATGACCCTTTGGGTGTTCTGTATCACTGTCACGGGTACAGCAACCATGTCTTGCCGTATCAGCCATGACAGCAACCTACCAGGTTTATCTCCTATGTGGTGAGCGCCTGCTGAGTGTGCTGCATAGTTCAAATTACGGAGTTGGGCTAATAATCTAGAATGTTCATCTCTAAAATGATCCAGAGGCCCTGCATTGCCCTCCAACGCCTCTCCCTCCCTCCAAAGCAGGTCGATTTCGAGGTGCATGAGATCTGCTACCAATTGTCGCCTCATGCCTGCCTGTGCACCAAATCCACAAAGGCCGTCCCCCCTCAGCACGACTTTGAACGTGTGACACTCCCCAAAGGTGTCGTGGCTGTGCCACCGTTCTCAAAATACCGGGGGATATTGGCGGCCAGCAGGTCTCTGAAATGCGCATCTAGTAAAATGTCTGGTTGCAGCCGCCAGGTCGGGATTGGCAGGCGAGGACGTTCCCATGACACCTCCAGAATATGCGGGTTATGGTGAGAGTGCGTCCGGCCTAAATAGTATACTGCCGATACATGGGGGAGCAGCTCATCTGAGATCATATGTCGGTCAAGTCACACGTGCAAGTCGTGGGCCCCTGAATAGTAAGAGTAAACCGTGTCTTGGGGATGACGGTGCCTCCAGGCATCCTTCAAATGCCAGTGGTATGGGTGGGAAGGATCGATCCAGGGACACGTCAAGGAAGATGTTCGGGTGGATCGGAGTTGAAGACGACCTGAAAGCAGAGGGGACAGAGTCTAGGTCACTAGCCAGTGACCGGGTGGAACCAGACGTCGTTGAGGAGCAATCAGGTGCTGTCTTGAAGCTTGTTGATGCAGCAACGCGGACCAGGAGGCGTAGAGTACGACCAGGTGCTGGAGAGGAGCTGTCCCACGAAGGTCCTCGCAGATGGAGGGGTCGGCTTCAAGATCGGAGCCAACAAGCCTAAGCAAAGGCAACCCACGCAGAATACACAAAGAGCTTCTGGTGAAGACCAGGAGGGTCTGATGTACTTCACCTTTGCAGGGAAGCAAGGGCTAGTCTGGAGCAACCAGACCAGCGATGGAGTTTCAAAAGGATCGTCGCCACAGGGCTACTAGCCAACGGGCCAGCAACCGGACAACGCGTCGAGCAGAACACAAGCAGAACGGCCCCACGCAGATCTCGTGGAGTGTGGAGGGCTGGTCTTCGGTGAAGGTGGAGCTCGGTGTCGGGGTGTCTCAGTCCCCAGTGCACAACTTCGAGGAGGCCTTAGGAGCTGCCCTTTTAGCAAGTTAAAGACTTTCCAAGTTGCCTGGTTCCACGGGGTCCGACGCCTTCTGCGGGGCTCAGCTGTGCTGGAGTCGTGCAGTGTGGTCAGAGAGGTCCGGGAGTCTAGGTCTTGTCAGGCTCTGTGCTCGGGTTCCGACGGGAACGTGGACAAAGCAAGCCGTCGAGTTGCTGGATGGTGCCTGGTTGCCCAGGGTGGTCACTCCTTGGCCACAAGGGAGATTCTTCAGTCTTCAGCTCAGGTGAATGTCGAAGGGTCCAGAGTTTCGTTTCAAGTCGATTCCAGGATTAATCTAAAGTCTCCTGGGTCAGCTCCTACCTTTATACAACTAAAGGGGGCTGGTTTACTCAGTAGGTCCCTCCTATGGGTGGAACCAGGAAGGGGGGGTGGTTACACCCCCTTTCCTTTGTCCAGTTTCGCGCCAGAGCTGGGGCTGGAGTCCCAGCAACCGGTTTGAACTGGGGTATGCATGAAGCACCTAGTGTGCTACAGGCAGTGTCTCAATCTATTCAGCCCTCCCTGTCCCAATATACATCCTCCTGTCTGGGGTGGTGCTCGCACCTCCCCAAGCAGGAAGCCTATTGTCCAAACCTCCGTGACTGGAAGGACTCCCAGCAGAAGGAGGTCAGACTTGTGTCTGTGGCAGCAGCATCCATTTTGTGATGCTGGGGCTCTGGTTAACTTTAACCGGGATAGTTAGACTTAACATGTCTTCTCCCTCTAGAAGGGTGGAATGCTACCCCCGTTGCCAGAATTGGCGAGGGGGTAGTATTCCAAAGGGTATGACACCTTAAACGACATGTTTGGATAAAGCCAAACCAAAGTTAGCATCTAACCGCGAGGATTATAATGCACTTAAGAGTATATGGTATGGCGATATCATAGAACAGCTATAAGGACATGGTTCCGAAAGCTGCAGACAGGCTCAGCTTATGCTAGAGCACCATCTCACACATAACCAAGCACTCTGCCTCCAGGATTATGGCCTGCCATAGGAGTGACTTATAGGTTACTTTGTGTCTATACGTAAGTAGGTATAGGAATACTACACCTAAGCAAGGGGTGATTACACGACCTTGCCCCAGCTGAGTGATCAGCCAGTTGTGTCTATTTGAGTGGCCAGCCAGGGCAGCCCCTGGTAGGCCTTGGTTACACCTATGTCCTGAGTACCTATGGTACACTTCTACAGGGACTGACAAGGTGAACCAATTCCCAATTGTGGATGTACCTAGAGTAAATGGTAAGTTTCGAGAGAGTGCATCTGGGCTGTGGGTCTGATTAGCAGGCCCACAGCCACATCTAAGTCGAAAACCAGTAAAGCAAAAGCAAAAAGAGGGGGTGACCATAGGAAGCAGACCCTACTCTCCTACACCCCCCGCCCCAAACTTAGGGACATTAAACTAACCTTGACCAGTTGAGTCTTCATGTTCTAAGTGGAAATATCTGGAGAGTCCATCTGCATTGGCATGATCAGTCCCAGGTCTATGTTCCACTGTAAAGTCCATCCCCTGTATGGAAATGGGCCACCTAAGAAGTTTGGGATTTTCACCCTTGATCTGATTTAACCGTAGGAGGGGCTTGTGGTCTGTCTGAATCTTGAAGTGAGTGCCAAACAAGTATGGCCTCAGCTTCTTCAGGGCCCAAACCACAGAAAAGGCCTCCCTCTCTATAGCTGACCAACGTTTCTCTCTAGGGGTCAGCCTTCTGCTTATGAAAGCAATGGGCTGGTCTTGACCATCTATATTCAGTTGTGAAAGTACAGCTCCCACACCCAATTCAGAAGCATCTGTTTGGACTATGAACTTTTTGGAGTAATCTGGACTCAGGTCATCAAATGCCCTTTGACAGCTAACTGTCCAAAGAACTTTCTTTGGCATCTTTTTGGAAGTAAGGTCATTCAGTGGAGTCACAATGGACCCATAGTTTTTCACAAACGTCTTGCAGTACCCAGACAGGCCCAAGAAAGCTCTGACCTGTGTCTGGGTGGTTGGAGGAGTCCAGTCTCTGACGGTCTGGATCTTACTCTCCAGTGGTTGAACGTGACCCCCACCTACCAGGTTGTCCAGGTACACAACCTTGCTCTGCCCTATCTGGCACTTGGTAGCCTTGATAGTGAGGCCTGCCTTTTGCCGAGCCTCTAAAACGTTCCTCAGGTGGACCAGGTGATCCTCCCAGGAGGAGCTATAGACAGCAATATCATCTAGATAAGCTGCACAATAGGCTTCCAGTCCTGTGAGAACTTGATTCACCAACCTTTCGAAAGTGGCAGGTGCATTCTTCAAACCAAAGGGCATTACCACAAATTGATAATGTCCTCCTGGGGTCGAAAATGCTGTCTTGGCTTTTGCATCCTCAGCTAATCTGATTTGCCAGTAGCCTGCTGTCAGGTCAAATGTGCTCAAGAATTTGGCAGAATCCAATCTATCAATGAGCTCATCTGCCCTGGGGATGGGGTGGGCATCTGTCCTAGTGACAGCATTGAGACCTCTGTAGTCTATACAAAACCTCATCTCTCTTACCATCTTGGGTGTGAGGTTTTGGTACCAAGACCACAGGACTAGCCCAAGGGCTCTCTGAGGGAACAATGACTCCCAGCTCAACATCTTTTGGACCTCTGTCCTTATGCAGTCCCTGACATGGTCAGGTTGCCTGTAGATCTTGTTCTTGACAGACAGGCAGACTGTCACCAGTGTCCACCTCATGGGTGCACCAGCTTGTCTGACTTGGGGTCAGAGAAAACAAATGTCTGAAGGATTGCAGAACTGGTCTACAATCCTGTTGCTGATGGTCAGAGAGGCTGTCTGAAAAGATCACACCATCTACTGAGCCATCATCAGGGTTTTGAGTAAGCAGGTCTGGGAGAGGGTCACTCTCTTCCTCCTGCCCCTCATCTGTAGCCATGAGCAAGCCAATGTCTGCCCTGTCGACAAATGCTTTCAGTCTGTTGACATGAAGCACCCTGTGGGGGCTTATGGGAGTCCCAAGGTCCACCAAGTAGGTGACTTCTCCCTTCTGTTCAACTATTCTATGGGGTCCAGACCATTTGTCCTGGAGTGCTGCTGGGGCCACTGGCTCCAACACCCATATCTTCTGTCTTGGTTGGAACACAGTCAGTACAGCCTTTTGGTCATGCCAAGCTTTTTGTAATTCTTGGCTGGCCTCAAGGTTTTTGGAACCCTTCTCCATGTATTCAGCCATCCTGGAGGGGAGACCAAGTACATAGTCCACTATGTCATGCTTAGGCTTTTTGAGAGGTAACTCCCATCCTTCCTTCACAAGACATAGGGGTCCCCTTACAGGATGCCCAAACAAAAGCTCAAAAGGGCTGTAGCCAACCCCTTTTTGTGGGACCTCTCTGTAAGCAAACAGAAGGCAGGGTAATAGGATGTCCCATCTTCGCCTCAGTTTTTCTGGTAACCCATTTATCATCCCTTTGAGGGTCTTGTTGAATCTCTCCACAAGCCAAATACACTGTGGGTGATAGGGGGTGGTGAACTTATAGTTGACACCACACTCCTTCCACATTGCAGTCAAATATCCTGACACGCAGTTTGCACCTCTGTCAGAGACAACCTCCTTTGGAAACCCCACTCTGGAGAAAACTCCAAGTAGGGCCCTTGCCACAACAGGAGCTGTTGTGGTCCTCAGGGGAATAGCTTCTGGATACCTGGTGGCATGATCCACTACCACCAGTATAAATCTGTGCCCAGATGCTGTTTGGGGGTCCATTGGTCCTACAATGTCTATCCCCACTCTTTCAAAGGGTAACCCCACCACAGGTAGTGGTATGAGGGGAGCCTTTGTTGTGCCACTTGATTTGCCACTGGCTTGGCAGGTAACACAGGAGCGACAAAACTCCTTTGTATCTTCTGACATATGGGGCCAGTGAAAGTGAGGGACAAGCCTGTCCAAAGTCTTGTTCTGGCCCAGGTGTCCTGCTAAGGGAATATCATGGGCCAAGGTAAGAAGGAATCCCCTAAATTGCAGAGGTATGACCAACCTCCTGGACCCTACTCTCCTACAGGGGTGACTTTAATCTTCTCTTTGACAATCTTATTGATGCTCATGCCAACGCACTAGTCAGGTGGGGGCCCTCCCCCAGCCTGGTATAGCGCACATCCAAGACCTGGGTCTCGTTGACTTATGGCTATGCTTTCACCCCCAAAGCCGGTCCTAAACCTATTACTCAGGGGCCCACAAGACATACGCTAGGCTAGACTATTTCCTGTGCTCCACCCTGTTAATGGCATTGGCTGCGGACGTCGATGTGCTCACCGTGTCTCTATCGGACCACTCCCCAGTCACAGCCTCTTTCTCACTCCCATACACTCAGACACCACAGGGACACTGGCGCCTTGGTGACTCGCTTTTGCACCAGGCTTCCATTATTGATCAAATTAAGACCACTATGTCGAACAATCTAGCCCTCAACGCCAACGCGGACACCTCATTGGCGACACAATGGACTGCCCTTGAGACTGTTCTACGGGGCAAATTCATAGCCATCTCCTCCGCTATCAACAGAGAAAGGGGCCAGAAGCGGGTCGAGCGTACACAATGGGTGGCAGAGCTTGACCGGATGCACCAGAGCAGCCAGGGCCTGGCGTCAGCTTTGCACGGAGTGTAGACACTGGCGGCGTTGGACCAGGACAAAGCTGAATACGCAACCCTCTGCCTACGCCATTCCTACTACACCGGTGGTGATAGATGTGGCCGCCTCTGACGACGTTGCAATAGCAGAAGTCTTCTGAGACTTCTATGCTAAGCTGTACTCCGGTGACTCTCTTGAAGCGCTCCATGGCCTGGAATATCTAGACGCCGCATGGCTGCCCCATCTGAACCCTGCACAGGCTGCTCACCTGGATAGAGCTATCGGGCTGGAGGAAGTCATTGGGGCCATTTCGCGCCTCCATCTAGGGAAGTCCCCTGGCCCAGATGGCTACTCTGCGGCCTTCTATAAGGCCTTCTGCAACCAGGTGGCTCCCGTGCTGTGTGACCTTTTTAATACATTTGCCGAACCCGGTGCTATTCCGGAGGAAATGCTGGACGCTTCGATCATAGTTATCCCGAAGCCCGGGAAAGACACCGCTAGCTGTAGTGCGTATAGGCCGATCTCCCTTTTCAACTTTGACATTAAATTGTACACGAGCATTCTTGCGACGCGGTTAGCCCCTTATATGCCTCAATTAGTCGAGCCGGATCAGGAGGGTTTTATCTCACAGCGCCAAAAAAGTGACAACACAAAGAGGGTACTATACCTTATAGAAACAGCATCGCGCATTCAAGGGGACTGCATGTTGCTGGCTATTGACACGGAAAAGGCCTTCAACAGGGTCCACTGATTCCTACTTAGAACAAGTCCTGCAGCGGTTCGGCTTTGGGAAGGTCCTGTGCATTTGCATACTTAATTGTTATCACTCAACCGGCGCCACGGTGCGGGTCAACGGCCAAACGTCCCCCAGCTTCCTCATAGGTAGGGGTACCAGACAGGGGTGCCCTCTCTCATTCATCCTTTTCGCGCTCTATATGGAGCCTCTTGCGCAGAGAATCCGGCACCACTCCCGCATTGCAGGGATAAAATTTGGGGGGGGGGGGGGAATTCACAAAAAAAGCCTATACGCGGATGATATTTTGCTTTCCATCACTGATACTGCTCAGACTGTTCGGGACCTCTTTATTGAGTTGCATAACTTTGCGCAGGCCTCAGGGTTTAAGATTAATACGGACAAATCAGTTGCCCTCAATATTTCATTATCTACGTCCACGCTAGCCCAATTACGGGAAGAGCATTCTGTTCAGTGGTCCAACACTAAAGTTCCTTACTTGGGATGCAACTGGGCCCTACCATCCCCACCACCATCACAGCTAACTATGATCAGCTTTGCACCCAAATTCGTAAGGAACTACGCAGATGACAACATCACCCCTTTTCATGGTTGGGTAGAATAGCTGTCGTCAAAATGCAGATCCTTCCCCAGATCCTTTACCTTTTCCAGACTCTCCCTTTGCGCCCTCCGGTGGCCTGGATCCAGCAGACCCAGTCAGAGCTGGCTAACTTCATTTGGCGGGGTCGTCATCCGCGGTTCAAACAGACAGTTGCGGTTCTTCCGCCGAAACAAGGGGGAGTCGGTATACCGGATCTGCAGCTCTATTTCTACGCGGCGCAGCTCTCCTATCTGGTGGAGGGGGACCGTCTGGAATCCGAAAAACACTGGCTCTTCCAGGACCATGCGGTTGCAGGCATGCCCATGCAGGGTATCCCCTTTCTTCGGAAAAAGCACAAACCACTCAACCTTTACTCATCCCAAATCACAAGCACAATTCTGGAGGCCTGGGATCGCACCGCTATCACGCACGGGTTTACGTCATTTCCCTCCCCTATGACTCCACTGTTTAACAACCCGACTTAACTCCAGGACTGGATCCCAAAGCATTTGCGAACTGGCGTCCTTCCCCTTGTCGATCCCTGGGACACCTGTTTGACTTAGAGGGCATCATTCCGTTCCCGCGACTTAGCGCAGATGCACAAGTTAATTATCTTCTGTAATGATATATCTGTAAGAAACAGTAGTTAGTGTTAGGTTCCTTACCTTAGAATATCCCCAGGCGTAGGCATTGTCTGCCGCGTATGTTGGCGCCGTGATTGCCGGAATGACTGAGTACTTAGACGCAGACCTCGCGCGCGGACGTCAGTTCTGTATATAGCTTTCCGCACCAGGAACGCAGAGCCATGAGAGAAACAAGACGCTGGTACCATGAAACTAGGACCCTGAAAGGGATGACCTTAACCCTAGATATTGGTTCGCAGAACGGGGAGGATGGGTGGGGCAGTAAGGAATCTAACACTAACTACTATTTCTTACAGATATATCGTTACCGAAGGTAAGTAATTTGTGCACCTGAAAGAAACAGGTAAGTGTTAGATTCCTTACCTTAGAATAGATACCCCAGCAATACACCCTCCCCCCGGTGGTGGGTCTGCAAACCAAGATCAGACGAGAAAGTCCTGGAGAACGGAACGGCTGAAAAAGCCATCTCTCCGAACTTGGCTGTCCAGGCAGCAGTGCCTAGCAAACGTGTGCAGCGAGGCCCACGTAGCTTCCTGACAGATGTCCTGCAAGGGGACTCCCCAACCCAGGGCAGTAGTACCCGCCGTGGCCTGAGTGGAATGAGCCCTCAGCCCAACAGGAGGCTCCTTTTTCGCCAAGGAGCAGCAAACTGTGATGCACAAAACGACCCACCGAGAGATGGTTCACTTGTGCACCGCCCGTCCCTTCTTAGCGCCCACGTAACCAACAAAGAGCTGGTCGTCCACCCGGAACTGGTGTGTGCGTTCTAGATAGGAGAGCGCACGTTTTGGGTCCAGACGGTGGAGCCTCTCTTTCTCTTACGAGGGATGCGGAGGCGGAAAGAAGGTGGGCAAGGTGATGGACTGCCCGATATGAAAGGCTGTAACCACCTTGGGCAGGAAAGAAGGACGAGTCCTCAGAACAACCTTGTCCGGATGGACAGAGAGGAAAGGAGGCTTAGAAGACAGAGCCTGGAGCTCACTCACTCTCCTGGCAGAGGTGATGGCAGCCAGGAATGCAGTTTTAAGAGTCAAGAGACGAAGAGGACAGTTATGAAGTGCTCGAAGGAAGCGCACATCAGATAAGTCAGAACAAGGTTCTAGTCCTACTGAGGCATCACAATGGGAACAGGAGGAAACATGTGTGTGATGCTTTTCAAGAATCTATTTACAACAGGGGACTTGAAAAGAGAAGGCTGATCAGGAAGCCTTAAGAAGGCTGAAATGGCCGAAAGATAGCCTTTGATAGTGCTCAGAGCAAAGCCCTGCGCGGTAAGAGAAAGAAGGAACAGGAGAACCTCTGAAAGGGGGGCAGAAAGTGGATCCATAGCCCTTGCTGTGCACCATGCCACAAATTTGTTCCACCTGCAGGCGTATACCGATTTTGTGGAGGGACGCCTGGCTGCCAGAATCACATCACAGACTTCAGGAGGCAAGTCAAAAGGCCTCAACTGTCGCTGCTCAATCTCCACGCATGTAGGTGGAGACTGGACAGGTTCAGGTGGAGACCGTCCCCTGCTGCTGCGACAGAAGGTACTCCTGAAGAGGCAGACTAATCGGGGGATCGACTGACATGCTGAGTAGCTCGGGATACCAGGGTCACGCCTGATCTTCTTGAGCACTCTGGGCAGAAGTGGTATAGGCGGAAAGGTGTACAACATACGTGATCCATCATGCACAGACGGCTGAGTTTGTCCGCCCTGGCGTTCAGGGAACCAGCAAGGTGTTGAACCACCAGGGTGATGCCCTGGCATTCCAGCCATGTCCAGAGGCGCAAAGCCTCCTGACAAAGGGTCCTTGACCCCATCCCGCCCTGTTTGTTGTAGTACCACATGGCAGAGGTGTTGTCCGTGAACACCTACACTACACTTCCCCGGACAGAGGGAAGGAATGCCTTCAGTGCAAGCCGGATCGCCCGCAGCTCCAGAAGGTTGATATGGAGCCTCTCCCATGTGGCCCCCCATCCCAGGCGGGACGCATCCGTCACTACTACGCGCTCCGGTTAGGGTAGGAAAAGGGATCTGCCGTTGACCCAATCGCGGTCCGAGAGCCACCACTGCAACGGTCTCATAGTGCAGGACGTGGTCAGACAGGTTGCCCTGATGCTGTGCCCACTGAAACTTCAGGTCCCACTGCAGAGCCCGCATCCGCCACCTGGCGTGATGCACCAGTAGGATACTGGAGGCCATCAGACCCAGGAGCCACAGCGTCAACCTGACCGAGACCCGGGATAAAGGCTGTAAGATCGGAATCAGAGCCTGAATATCCCAAACCCGCTGCTCGAGGGGAAAAACCAAAACTGCGCAGAGTCCAGAACCGCTCCGATGAAGAGGATCTTATGCGAGGGGCACAGGTGTTACATCGGCACGTTGATGGAGAACCCCAGCAGGTGCAGGAGGTCGGCCGTAGTCTAGAGGGGGAGACGACTGTCTGGGGCGAGCCCGCCTTCAACAACCAGTCGTCGAGATAGGGGAAGACTGGAACCCCTGATCTGCACAGTTTCGTGAACACCCGAGGGGCGCTGCTAAGGCCAAAGGGGAGCACAGTAAACAAAGTGCTCGTGGCCTACCGTGAACCGCAGGTAGCGCCGGTGGGCCGGCAGGACGGGGATGGGGAAATAAGCGGCCTGCCAATCCAAGGCCACCATCCAGTCTCCAGGGTCTAGGGCAACTAAGACCTGAGCCAATGACAGCATCTTGAACTTCTCCTTCCGGAGGAAGCCGTTGACGTTCTGGAGGACCAAGATAGGGCGGAGGCCTCCTTTGCCCTTCTTGGGGACAAGAAAGTAGTGGGAATAACAACTACACCCTACTTCTGGCCCAGGAACGCACTCGATGGCCCCCTTGGCCAAGAGGGCCGTAACTTCCTCTTGCAGGAGTCGCAAGTGATTCCCCGACATGCGGTGGTACTGCAGTGGCATGGCTGGGGGGGTCACTCGTAGGGGAGGGAGGAGCCCCTTCGGACGATTTGCAGCACCCACCTGTCCGACGTGATGGTACGGTGGAGGAGGTGAAGGCGAACCCTGCCACCCACTGGCGTTGATTGGGCCTGAAACCCCGGACTAGGAAGGCTTTGAGGCAGATGCTGCAGGGGCGGATGTGGACTGACCTTGCCACTGTCCCCCGGCACAGCCACAACGGTTACCACGTCCGCGTTGAGGTTGGTTCTTCGGCCTGTGGCTGGCTGGACGTGTGGGGGCACCCCTTCCTTGGCCACGAAAGGGGAGAAAAGCAGAAGTTTGCTGGCGGTAGCCCTGGAGTCCTTAAAACACTCTAGAGGACTATCCGCTTTGTCGCCAAAGAGACGACGGCCATCGAAGGGCATGTCCATGAGAGTGGTCTGGACATCACCAGAGAAGTTGCCAGACCTCAGCCAGGCGTGGCAATGAATCGCCACCGTCGTGGAAATCACCCTGCCCAGCGAGTCTGTGGTGTCAAGTCCACATCTAATTGAGTACCGTGCTGCATCCCGCCCCTCCGCAGGGCTTGGGTGAGCCGTGCCCGGGCCTCCTCTCGACAAAGAGGCAGCACATTTGCAACCGTATTCCACATAGAGTGGGTGTAACGGCCCAAAAGGCAAGCGGTGTTGAAAGACCGCAGCCCCAATCTCAGAGAGGAGAACAGTTTCTTCCCAAACTGCTCATACCTTTTGGATTCCCGATCCGGTGGAGCGGTTGGGAATGCGGTCTGGGACGTAGAGGCCTGAATTACCAGGCTCTCGGGGGTGGGGTGAATGGACATAAAGCAGGGGTCGCCCGGAGCCGGACGGTGGCGTCGGGCCATGTTCCGATCCACAAGGAGGCCTGTAGAGGGCTTGGACCAGGTGCCCATCAGAACGTCGGTGAGGGCTTTGTTAAACGGCAGTAGAGGCTCAGAGGAGCTTGCCTGCGGTTTGAGCACCTCAGTGAGGAGGTTAGTCCTCATGGCCACGACAAGGAGCTCAAGGGCCAAAGGCCTTGTCCGCCATGTTCAACACCACGCTATAAGTAGCCCCCTCCTCCGAAGCCACTGAGGGAGGAGAGATGAATCCAGTGTCGGGCGAAGTGTCCAGACCACTGGCCTTCCCCAGATCACCTCCCAAGACCTGGCTTAACTGGCACTGCTGTGCCAGAGGGTCCTCAGACCCCTCCCAGTCCTCCTTGTCATCCATCTCCTGGAAACCAGGCAAAAGTAATGGAGCTGGGTCGTAGGTGAATTGGTCACCCATCGGCGTCTGAGACGCCAAGCGGCGCCGCTCCGGCGTCGCACCCGGACCGGGGCTGAAACCGGGGATGGTGTCGCCCGAAGACGGTACCAGGAGCGATATCCTCTGGGTTGGTGCCAGCGGAGGAGTCGTTAGGTCGACTGGCGAAGATCTGGATCCAGGTCTGGATCCTGTGGGGCCCTGTGGCGTCGGGACCGGAGTCGATGGCGCCGAAGCACCCGACGGTGCCGGGGCCAGAGCCGCCGGCCCGCTAGGGCTCCCAGTCGGACCAGCGGGGTCAGAAGGCGCCTCGACTGGTTCCGACGGAGGGCAGTGAGTCCTCATGGCCACGATGAAAGCACTGATCTCCTCCGGCATCGCATGTAGCCCAGGGACCGGCGAGTATGGAGCTGGACGCGGAGCCTGCGACTACGGCGAATCTGTGCAGGAGGTGTCGCCCTAGCCGTGTCGCACGAGTGTCTGGGGGAGTTGGAAGAGCGATGACGCCTCTTCGACTTCTTTTTCGAATGCCTCGACTTGCCGGAGGACTTGGAGCCCGACGAGTGGTGGTGGCTCGACGAGCGGCAATGACTGCGGCTCCGCGACCGGTCCCACGACTTACTCCTCTACCGGGACCTCGAGCGGCACGGAGCCGACTGACAAAGCCCGAGCAGCTTACGGGACCGCTCCCGTCTAGCCTTCGATGTCAAGGCCCGGCAGTCAGGGCACGACTTGTCATCGTGGTTGGCCCGAGGCAGTAAAGGCACCGATGGTGGGGGTTGGTCACCGACATCAGGCAGTTACAGGCGTCTCAAGGTTTAAAACCAGGCATCCCTAACGGCACCGAACTCGACTCAAGAAGAGATCAAAAAAGCTAGTCAAAAAATTACTAGAGTACTGCTCTTCCCGGATCTGCGCTTGCTGGTGCGGAAAAAAGAAGAACTGACGTCAGCGCGTGAGGGCGGCGTCTAAGTACTCCGACGACATAATTCCGGCGATCACGACGCCGACGACAGACGCGGAGATGCCGAAGACGCCTACTGACGGGCAGGGGTACTGCTGACGAAAACTTTCCGGATGCAGCCTGACGCCTGGGGATATTCTAACGTAAGGAATCTAACACTAACCTATTTCTTTCAGATTATGGCATTCCAGAGACAGACAGAATGTATTACTTACAACTTAGGCACTCCAACCCCAAATTAAGCCGGGAGCTAAACGTTATTTACCCCTTATGAGAAGTGGCTGGTGACCTGATCCTCAGACAAAAAACGGATTTCAGAACTGCATAAGCTACTTCTTGCGACCAACATCCATATCTATAATGCAGGTAGAGTTCGCTGGGAGCGGGAATTAGGTAGAACCCTATTCCACAAAGAATGGAGTGACATATATTATAGGGCCCGACATTCAGCCTATCATGCTGGACTTATGGAGACAATGGCTAAAACCCCCACTTATTGGTATCACTCCACCGTTTCGACCCTCGCATTAGTGACCGGTGCTGAAGAGAGTGTGGGGAATTTGTCACCTTAGAGCACCTGTTGTGGAGCTGTGACAGGATCCACCCATACTGGCCTACAATCCTTGACGACATGGACTCATCTTGACACACAACTCGCACGCTTCCCAGCTACATCCTCCTGGGGTAGCCCAATATGCTGATGTACCCCTTGAAATCCAGGAGAGGCCTCAATCATATGATTGGGTCCATTAGCTCCTGTTTGCCCCATGGCCCTATGATGAAGGTTCTGACAGCCTGTAGCTGGCAAAGTATCCAAACCACTGGCACCTTGAAGTTTTCATTCCATACTCCTACTTGGTCAAAGTCATGCTCGGGTCAGGCAGCATAAATTGCTTCACATCCTCCTCCAGTATCCGCACAAAAAGGATGAGTGCAGGGGATGGTGCAAGGACCCAAGTCCACATCTGAGTGGGCGCTGGATCCGATACAGGTTCAAGAAACTCAGGCGTAGCCAAGGGCAGACCTGCTAGCAGAACTCTCATTGGAGGCCCCTCCGAATCCTTGGGAGCCAGTGCAGGTCTCTCAGGTGAGCTGAGATATGGGTGCGGTGGGGGATGTCGAAATTGAGGCGTGCAGAGGCGTTCTGTATGAGTTGTAGTCTTTTCTGGACTTTGTCCGTGGTTCCTGCGTAGAGGGCGTTGTCGTAGTCCAGTCTGCTGCTGACGAGGGCCTGGGTAACTGTCCTTGTGGTTCCAGTGGTGATCCATCTGTAGATCTTGTGGAGCATGCAGCGGGTGTTGAAGCAGGAGGAGGAGACTGTGTTGACTTGCTGGGTCATTGAGAGCGATGAGTCCAGGATGAACCCTAGGTTGCGAGCGTGGTGAGTGGGTGTCGGTGTAGCTCCTAGTGCGGTCGGCCACTAAGAGTCGTCCCAGGCGGAGGGGGTGGAGCCGAGGATGAGAACCTCTGTCTTGTCAGAGTTCAGTTTCAGGCGGCTGTGCTCCTTTTTAAACTAGCCCAAAGATTTTAACTACAACAATAAACTGCTGTGTGAAATACTTCGGGAATAGGAGATTCCTATTGACTTCTAACAGTCGAGATGTGGACTATTTTTGTGTTTGGAGATTTGAAAATTAGTCTCACAGTCCAGTATGGCCTATACGTTCAGGGCCTGCAACGACTGCGGTCAGATGAAGTCATACTGTGACCTCAGGCACCATAGGAATGCTTCTTAAGGGTCTGTTATAGACCACCATTTGTGACAGTCCCTTTACGGTTTAAACCACGTCTTCTTAAGGGGTGACGTTCTCATTGGTACTCTGGTAAATGTTAATATTTGTGGTGAGAAGACCAAGAAGAAGCTCCATATTCTTGTCTGGAGGCGCATAAAGTAAGGAAGTGAATCCGGCGCTCATGGGTCGCACTTACATAGTGTGCTAATCGTCACTTCCAAAATAGAAAGATGTTGAAGTGGAACAGCACAGTTCCATGTAACGGCATGCAGGAGTATTGTTTTTAACTGCTTCAAGGTTTCTGGACCTGGTCTGATGCCTGAGGAATAGCCACATGGAAAAGAATCGGTGGTAAGATGTATCCATCAAAAAGCACAGTATGAGGCATTCAAATCTCCATCACCATAGCTGATGCTTGTTCCTCATCCCTAAAAATTTCCTGGCTTTTATTTTGTCTTCATAAGTAATTTTTTCTGGCAGAGAATTATGTTGCTATAAAGTTGCCAGGTAAACCTAGCAACTATACTCAATGCATTTCTATTTAAAATGCACCTGCAGCTACAAAGTAAAGCTTTTTGGCCATGAAATCCCACTTGCACACCTCATTTGTGGGTGTTGTGAATGGCATGGGAGGGATTCAAAATACATGCCAGGAATATATTTGCGACTATGCATTTCTTTTCGATTTGTGAAATATTCAGAGTAGCTGTGGTTGGTTTTGAATGGTTGGCAGACCGTTTGCCCACATATGTTTCAAAACAAGGTATAGAACTACCACTTTTCTGGGACTGTTCCCTAGAGTTGAAAAACATGTTTTCTACACAACAGTTGCAGGGAGGCTTAATAGTGAGATGCTTGCTTCACTCGAGTGGAAATGCCAGAGATTGTCTGGTGGCCAACACCTTGGGCCGAGGACGTACATCATGGGGAATTATAAGAGTCAGAATAGAAACTGTTTTACTCAGTGTTTAGACCAGTTTTCTGGTTATGGGTTTCCATCACATTGAGATCTGCAGGACTAGTTGCCTTTTCTTTTTGGTACTTGTTGATAGGCTTCAATCTCGTCAAGATTCAAATCATACAGTCTTTCTTCTCCATCCTGACTTGGAAAAGCATTGTGTAACAGTATGGTTGATGGTTGTAAAGATACAGGTGACACCATTAATAATTGCAAGAGCATTACTGAGGGTAGTGGTGCAATCGCTCACGCTGATTACACCTGCAGTGTTTCCACTGATGTATTCATCAATAAGAGGGTACTGGAGAGGCTGACTTTTCCTCCTCTGTGGACAGTGCTTTCCTCTGATTTGGGAGTGTGATTTTTGGCATCTCATCTTCTTTCTGCATTGAGGCAGCAGCTGACCAAGAGTGACGCTTAGCGACAGTGTCGGAGGGTGCTGAAGTTTGCTTTGAAGTCATAGTTATAGAGACTTTTGAAAACCTTTCCTCTAAAACTGCCAGCGCTAGTCTTTTTCCATACTTTAAAGTTTTGGGTGAGAACGTATTGCAGTTCACTAACTTTTTTGGAGCGTAGCTGGAATGGAGACAGTCTATACAGTTTGTTGATCAAATATGATCTTGCATGTGTATTTTCTTTTTTCCATAAGCCTTGCATACCTTGAAGAAAGACTTCCTTTGTCCCATTGCTACCATATTGAAGAAAGATTATTTGATGGTGTAATAACTAAGGAAAGTTGTCTTTTGGAGAGTGCTCTCTGGAGGGTTCCTAGCACTCAAAGTGCACTGAATGTGCGTAAAAACCATAGCTAGGTTGAGGGAGAAAGGGTGATGAGTGAGTTGGAGAGAAAAATATAGTTATTCTCTGTAAAGTTACACTGCTGTATTAACATTGCTACTGATGCTTTCGAGACCAACGATGGGGAATATTTCAAGAATGGAAACCTATTAAATATCCAATGCTGGAGGGAGAAATGGACCTTTACAGGAAGTGCAAGGAAGATTCATTATGGGGAAGAGAGGATGTAGACTTTAAAAAGGAAGAGTCTCCCTTTAGTTCTACAGGGCTTCTGCCTCTCTGGTTGCACTTCACTTCCTAAATGTTTTTCATAGTCATTAAAGGGAAGCAAGTTGAAATTATGTAAAATAAATATGTCCCAATAAGACTTTATTACAGGGGCATATTCCCAGATGCATTACTACTGTGCAACAATCAAATTCCAGGGCACTGCCAGAGTACAGAAAAATGACCATAAGGAAACAACTGCTTAATGCCTCACAATCTGTAAACATATACATAGGAAAATAACTTGATTGAGGTCATAAGGTTTCTCCAGTATCATTTTATTTAACCACTTTAATCCTGGTTTATATACTTTACAAAAAAACTATGAATAAAAATTGGAATACACCATATATGCAGACCAACATCAAGTAATGTGCTATTTATTTCCACGTCTTAGGGAGGGAAAGGAAGGCGTGACTAAGATGAAACATGAAACCATCTGGCTACCAGACTAGGGTTGAGAGTGGTGCCTCTTAATCATGTCTTACCTCACTCTCCAAAAAGAATGCCACAAGCAGCAGGAAGAAGGGCCTGCTCATAACACGACGGCCTTGCTCTTTTGCTCCCACCTCAACTTCTGGAAGGAGTAATCTGGGAGAAAAGAAAAAAAAGTCGTAGAGGGCAATATGTATAATGTGATTAACAAAAGTTACATAGAGCAACTAGCCTTTCATTCATTCTACATGACGATACAGAAGAACATGAACACCTAGAAGCACACCCAGGCTACCAAACCACAGCCCACAATGACCTCTAGAGCACCAGGAACAATAAGCCCATGCTCGGCATTTCAATACCACTCAGACTGCATACAGCCATTTTTCTTTTTTATTTCAACGAATTTTGTATTGTTTTTTACAAGAAATACAAAAGAGAAACAATAATGCTTATACATGGCTGATATGCAGGTACTATGAACAGTTCTATTGTACAAGATTAGTTGATGGGTAATGAGCAGTAGGAAAAACAAAAGGGGAGAAAGAAGAAAATCATAGTAAACAAAGACAAATCCTAGTGTGGAATAATAGTTGAGGAGAAATGGGCTGAAGAAGTTTTCAGCAGTGGGCATGAGAAACCTGCACTTCAGTACATATTGCAAGTACATATCCTTTCAAACTGTCAAGATACATCTAATAAAATACATATTTTTAAAGCACACATGTTTAGGAGGGCAACAGTCTGGCGATAGGTAAAAAAGGGGTGCAGTAGAAGTTGTGAAGAAGAGATCTTATTGTGATCAGTAAGTGGACGTATGGAGGTTTAGTAGTGGCAAAATAGTTGAGCGTTCTCCAAACTGAGCTGTTTTTTGATCTCTAGGGAGAGCGTTGAAGAGTGACGTTGTCGGCTTCCCTCAAGTAAGCAACCCAGTTGAGCTAGGATCAAAACAAGGTAGAAGCGGTATTTTATCTGTTAGTGAGCACGGACTAACAGGCCGCAGAGAATAGAATGTCTACCATGAGGCTGTCATTATGTGACTTGCGTTGCAGGTCTAGTTTCAAGTTTTTATTTTTATGATAACGGAACTCTGTCGAGATCCACATAACAGTTTAGCAATAAAGTAAAAAAAAAAAGAAACAATTTTCAATACATATTTAAATAAAAATGTCAATACAGTGTTAAAAAACATTTAAAGAAGGAAAACAATTTAAAGCAAAACATTTCGTTAGGAGGATTAAACATAGCTACAATGAAATCATAAGCAGTAAAAATACCCAGCTGAAAACACAGAGGTTTTACCCATTTTCGTCTGTGTACCATAAGGGCTGGGCAAACAAAAACTACATGGGATAAATCCTGGGGATAGAGTTTACAGAGGTCACAGATATCTGTACCACCATGCCATTTAGACAATAAACAATTCAATGGGAGTAAATCATATCTTAACAGTAAGATAAATCGCCTAACTGCATGAGGAAGATTCCAACCTAAATATGGTTGAAATTTTTTAATTTCACAAGAGTTACCGAGGGTGAACATTCCTCTCTTAGACTTTCGGATCGTACTATCAGCTCTAAAACTCAACTCCCAAGATGAGGTTTTTAAAGATAATTTTAATTGGGGAGTTGATAGTGTAAAAAGACTTTGTTCATCAATCTGTAATAGAGAAATTGCCTGTCTGAAGTTTTTTACTATAGAGGAGTAAACATTATAGGAACCCAGCAGTTCTTTTTTTATTTGAAACCTCAGGGTGCCAGGTTTTCCTTCAGCAATATAAAAAACCCATCTCACAACACTCGCCACTGCCTGGGACCGTGCACTACGTAGACCAAACTCTTGTCGCAACGATGACGTAGAGCTTGCAGTATTTACAGAGGCTAGATTACGAAGAATTCTTCCCTCAATAGAATCCAGGAATTTCCAGCATGCCATGTCCACTATTTCTAGTCCGAAGATTAGAGATGCGGGGATTTTTGCCCGATAGACTTCGAGCAATATAGAAAAATGCCTCCGACCTGTCGCTTTGTATAAGGAGATAAGACTCCTCCCTTGAGCGAGAGCTTTCCTACCATTCTTCTCTGTATGGGTTTTTTCTGAGAGATTACTCGTGACGATCTTCCCAAGGAAGGGGTAGGATTTAACTACTTCTAATCTTTCCCCCCCGACAGACCAGAAATAATCGCTGTATTTAGGTTTTCTCCTTCCACAGAAGCACATTATTTTACTTTTTGAGGTGTTAATTTTTAAAAAGTGGGCCACGGAGTAGGAGTACAAACTTTTTAAACGATTATTCAGACCCTTTGGGGTGAGGTCTAGAATTATAATATCGTCAGCATACATTAAGCATGCGATGGATAATCCCCCTAATACAGGGGCAATACCATTACTCGTGGCTAACATGGCTTTAGGTAAATCCGCAATGTATAAGGAAAATAACAGTGGGGCCAGGAGGCAGCCCTGTTTAAGCCCATTATTGGTAGATATTATCCTGGAGAGTCCTCTATCACCACCCATTAAAACTCTGCACCAGGTGTCTGTATGGAGTTCAATAACTAGTTTCAATAGGCTCGGGGGCATTCCTAATTTTATTAGCTTACTCCAAAGCAGAGCTCTTTCCACCTTGTCAAAGGCCGTAGAGAAGTCAATAAATGCTCCATAAAGACCTCCTCTACGGACTGTGACATATTTTTCAATTAAAATTTGAAGAGCAGTAGAGTTATCTAAGGTACCATGGTGTTTTCTAAATCCGGTCTGCTCTAGTGGAAGAATTGCAGACATGGTCACCCAGTCATTTATAGAATTCAATAGACACTTGGTAAAAACCTTGCCTATAGCGTCTAGGAGAGCTATTTGTCTATAATTTTCAGGAGAATCCCTGGCGCCCTTTTTGTAGATAGGAATTAGCAAGCTCCCTTTCCAAGAATGTGGAACAATGCCATTATTATAACAGGCTTTAAAGACGGGGTATAGAATTTTTCCCCATAAGGCACTATGAGTTTTCAATACAGAAATTGGAATTTCATCTGGGCCGAGGGCACCGGACGAGCGGAGAGCTTTAATTGCAGTTTCAATTTCTAATTCGGAAGGAGGATCATAAGGACATAAATCTTCCTGCAATTTATTGCGATCAAACTCCTCGCCATTACTACTATATAGACCCTGAACAAAATTTACCCAAGTCTGCTCATTTATTGATATCGGAGAGGGTCTGGCTCTCACCCCACAACCCTCCCCAATTAGTGACCAAAAGGTCTTAGTCCGACCATTCTTGGCTGCTTCCCGTAATTTACACCAAAGAGCGTCTTCCTTCTGACGTTTTAATCTGACCTTCAGTCTGTTTCTTCTCCTCTTCAAGAGTGAAATTCTTTGTCTACGGTCTGGGGAGGGAGAAAGGTATTGGGCCCTTACCAGCTTATTTATTTCCTTATTTAAATTAAGGAGATCAGAGGGAATTTTATGCATTACCTTAGCTATTAATTGCTTTTGAGCTTTTAATTTTAAAATTTGTAAAAATGACGTAAAGCAGTCTAATTCTCTGCCTTCCCATAAAGCTAAATTATCTACTGTATATTCCAGTAAGTTGGACAGATTTTTAATAGTCCCGGGGTTCCAATAGCACTTCCTGCTTTTAGTATTAAAGTTCAATAAATCATCCCCGATTTTCCAATGATTTTTGGGAGATGATACATTCAACTTCAGCATCAAGACATTATGATCACTAAGATCGGTGGCTAACACTACCAGGTCCTTCAAAAAATTAAAAAATGTGCTATCGACAATCACATAATCCAAAATTGAACCACCATTTCCTGATTTATGTGTTAAATGAGCAGGACTGTCAGAGGGAAACCTCCCATTGGCTATAATACAGTCTGCTTCGGTTAAGCTCTCTAAGATTAATTTCCCTCTTTTATTTGTTTTAATATTCTTTGGGAATATGGCTTTTGGTATCTGGAACATTTCCTCCTTTGTTTTGTTTCTAAATAACCCTAAAGCTCCATTTGATATTTTTGCATTTAAATCACCCACCAGTATAATGTGTGGAGGGGGACAGGATTCCTGTAGGTTAAGGATGAAGGAGGAAATCGTCTTAATACCACAGTTATATTTTAAATCAGGAGGTAAGTAAGCATTTATTATTATGACCGATTTGTTCGAGCCATCATTCAGGAAATTTATTAATGTGATCGCCTGGAATAATTTATTCGAATCTACAAAGTGGGTATAATTCCATGTTATTTTGTTAGATAGCAAACAAGCTAGCCCACCTTTGGCTCGGCCTCTGATAGAGGGAGTGGCGCTGCTCTCTAGCACATAATAATCTTTCATGACTGGAAAGTGCCCTATTAGCCAGGTTTCCTGCAAGCAGATTATATCTGCATCTAAAGAGTTTAAAAATAACAATTTATCGGAACTCTGGGTTAAACCAGCAACGTTCCATGAAATTATTTTTGAGTTATCGCTAAAGATTAGGATTGACTCCGAATGAAGGACCCGATTTATTCGACAGGATAGAGGGTAACCAACTCCACTCAAAATCAGCA
Organism: Lissotriton vulgaris; assembly: GCF_964263255.1. Lineage (NCBI taxonomy): Eukaryota > Metazoa > Chordata > Amphibia > Caudata > Salamandridae > Lissotriton > Lissotriton vulgaris. The sequence goes on along the minus strand of NC_141700.1, from coordinate 727,567,171 downwards.
TCTTTTACCCTAGTCTGTTTTAACGAGAGTGGATTATTAACTATCACTTGTCGCTTATTTTTTTGTATCCGTATTTTCAACTCTTCATTCTTTACAGGAAGATTATCCGAAGAACAGGCTTTCAACCCCTGATAGGTTAACAATCCTTTACAGTTTTGGCCGACTAATTTGGCCGGTATGTGAGTATCAACATCAATTCCTCTTATTTGAAATTCTTCTGCCCACTGGAGAATGTGATTTAATACCAGTTTGGAGTAAAATTTCACACGAGCTATCTTTCCATTATTCGAAGTTATTAGATTTACAACATCTATATCTGCCGAGTGGATTAATTTTAGGCTCTCTATTTCCTGAAAACAATTAACTAAAACAGATCTATTTAAAATCAGGTCTGGATCAAAAATGGGGATAAAATCAAGAAAGAGAGTATCTACGTATTCTCTAGTCTTAGGGGCTGTCTTACATGTAATTTCAGGTACAACAACTTGTGAGAAAGGAATAGCCAAGGGATTTAGAATTGCTCTTGAAACTGAATCAGAAGCAGGAGTTAGATTTAAATCATTTACAATAGTACGTTGAACATCAGCGTATTGCTGATTTGTGTGGCTTATTGGTTCTTGTTGTACTACTGAAAGAGTTACCTTTGGACTTGACACTAGTTCATTTGATGAATTAGGATCCGAATCGACCAGATTGGAGTTGTTTATTAGAGAATCTTTAACATTTTCGAAAATAATTTTCCGTTGTCTCTTTTTATAGAATCTACGATTTAGTTTTCTTTTTTTCCCTTTTTGTTTTTTAGATACCTTTATTTCGAATTTATTCTCATCTGAGGGAGGCACTTTATCCACTATGGCCAATGAGTTTAGGGTTTCTTTATTTGTTTGGGGGACAAAAATAGGAAAGATAGGAGGTAAGGTATTACTCTCTTTATTCTCCAAAAGCGGAGATGTCTTAATCTCTTGTCCAATAAGAGCGGCACAATTATTTCTAATTAAATTCCCATTCCTTTGGATGGGAGAGTGGATCGGAACTATAAGATCTGTATTAGTCTTACCCGGAAAATCAGACGCAGTAGGCAGGTCAGTTATTATTTTATCCTTTGTTTCATATTGTTGTTCCTCACCTAAATTTTGAGGGGAATTTGATATTTTTGGGTAGATGATATCTTCCAGTCCTGTATGATTACTCAATAGTGCCTTTAGGATCAGAGTTACTGTGTCAAAGACATTATCTGATCCATTTACTAATTTTTCCAAGAGTATTAAGATAGAAGAAATTAGTCGCTCTAGAGTAGATAAGGAATCGGAGATTACATTATTTTCTCGTACATATAAATTATGCCGATCATTATCTTGATTTTGGTCGTGAGAGGGACTAACAAATAGATTCATTTCTGGGGTAGAAAAATCTGATTTATGAGAGGGTGTGCTGCTGTATAGATGCAACATAGGAGTAGCCATAATATCCTGTCTTGGGGTAAGATTCTGAATTAGAACTTTCTGGGACTCAAGATTAATATCAGGAAGGGTGTAGTCCTCTGGAGGAATATGCAGCGGGGATGATGAACCAGGGCATATATTTTGATCATTATTTAAAAAGGGAGAAGGATTATGAGCTATAATTAATAATGGGGTACCTTGATTTACCTCTTTAGTTACCAAGTTTTGGGTTTCTGGAGGGGGAACTATATCTTGTTCTTGATTCTTATAGATTAATACTTCAGTGTGGGATGGGGCTGTAATATCTGGCGAATTACTAACTATCTTATTCATGCAGAAGTCTTGTACCTGATCTTTAGCACTAATGATAGTATTATCAGAGTTGACTTCTTCTCGATCCGCTTTGTCTTTACCCTTATCCCATAATGAATATAACTGGCATGTGCTTTTTACTTGTACCGCTGGTCCGTTTCTATTTCGCAAAGGATTAGATTTGGTTTTAGAACAAGCTCTACCAACTAGCACTCGCCCGGATCTTAGTTTCTTGGTAGTCATCTTGTATATAAAAGACGAGGGCGAATGTGGGACACAATACAATCCTATAAATATCAATAATATAAAATTGAACAGTGAAGATGGAAAATAATGGTTGTAAATGTTACCAGTATTAACCTAAATGAAGGATAAAAGGGATGTGTCCCAGCCCAGCCTCTATCAGTCTCTGTCGGTCACAGTCGGTCCCGCCCTTGTCCCGGGCTTCTCCCGGCGCCCTCCCGCGCGCTCCCGCGCAGCGGGTCTCTTCGACTGCTAATGAACTATTAGAGCTATGGGGGGAGGAGCCGGCAGGGAGAGCGCCCCAGCTGATTGCAATTTGGGGAGGTTGCTGGCGCTCCTGGGATAGGTAGTCCTGCGCCAGCAACAGCTCGCAGCCCTGCTTCTCTCACTTTCCCTCGTTAGAGCTTTCAGTCCGCCTTCCTCGCAGCGGGACCCGCGGAGCGGGTACCGCAAGATGTGGGTTGAGTTGAAATAAAAGGAAACGCTCTGGAGAATGTGGCAGCAACGTCCAAGATAGAGAGGAATCCACTGGTGAGCAGAAGGAAAGAGGCTTATCTGCACTGCTGGAGCGAGGGAGGAGCCGGCAGCGAGAGCGCCCCAGCTGATTGCAATTTGGGGAGGTTGCTGGCGCTCCTGGGACAGGTAGTCCTGCGCCAGCAACAGCTCGCAGCCCTGCTTCTCTCACTTTCCCTCGTTAGAGCTTTCAGTCCGCCTTCCTCGCAGCGGGACCCGCGGAGCGGGTACCGCAAGATGTGGGTTGAGTTGAAATAAAAGGAAACGCTCTGGAGAATGTGGCAGCAACGTCCAAGATAGAGAGGAATCCACTGGTGAGCAGAAGGAAAGAGGCTTATCTGCACTGCTGGAGCGAGGGAGGAGCCGGCAGGGAGAGCGCCCCAGCTGATTGCAATTTGGGGAGGTTGCTGGCGCTCCTGGGACAGGTAGTCCTGCGCCAGCAACAGCTCGCAGCCCTGCTTCTCTCACTTTCCCTCGTTAGAGCTTTCAGTCCGCCTTCCTCGCAGCGGGACCCGCGGAGCGGGTACCGCAAGATGTGGGTTGAGTTGAAATAAAAGGAAACGCTCTGGAGAATGTGGCAGCAACGTCCAAGATAGAGAGGAATCCACTGGTGAGCAGAAGGAAAGAGGCTTATCTGCACTGCTGGAGCGAGGGAGGAGCCGGCAGGGAGAGCGCCCCAGCTGATTGCAATTTGGGGAGGTTGCTGGCGCTCCTGGGACAGGTAGTCCTGCGCCAGCAACAGCTCGCAGCCCTGCTTCTCTCACTTTCCCTCGTTAGAGCTTTCAGTCCGCCTTCCTCGCAGCGGGACCCGCGGAGCGGGTACCGCAAGATGTGGGTTGAGTTGAAATAAAAGGAAACGCTCTGGAGAATGTGGCAGCAACGTCCAAGATAGAGAGGAATCCACTGGTGAGCAGAAGGAAAGAGGCTTATCTGCACTGCTGGAGCGAGGGAGGAGCCGGCAGGGAGAGCGCCCCAGCTGATTGCAATTTGGGGAGGTTGCTGGCGCTCCTGGGACAGGTAGTCCTGCGCCAGCAACAGCTCGCAGCCCTGCTTCTCTCACTTTCCCTCGTTAGAGCTTTCAGTCCGCCTTCCTCGCAGCGGGACCCGCGGAGCGGGTACCGCAAGATGTGGGTTGAGTTGAAATAAAAGGAAACGCTCTGGAGAATGTGGCAGCAACGTCCAAGATAGAGAGGAATCCACTGGTGAGCAGAAGGAAAGAGGCTTATCTGCACTGCTGGAGCGAGGGAGGAGCCGGCAGGGAGAGCGCCCCAGCTGATTGCAATTTGGGGAGGTTGCTGGCGCTCCTGGGACAGGTAGTCCTGCGCCAGCAACAGCTCGCAGCCCTGCTTCTCTCACTTTCCCTCGTTAGAGCTTTCAGTCCGCCTTCCTCGCAGCGGGACCCGCGGAGCGGGTACCGCAAGATGTGGGTTGAGTTGAAATAAAAGGAAACGCTCTGGAGAATGTGGCAGCAACGTCCAAGATAGAGAGGCAGGTCTAGGAATCCCTGTATTAGGGAAATAAAGATGCCTTTTCAGATGGTCTCAGAGTAGAGTGTGAATGAAGTTTAATGTGCAATCCCAGAATAGGGAGACCGAGCTGCAGTGGAAAAGTAAATGGGGGAAGGTCCCCCGTGGCTTTGTTACAGTTCCAACATGTTGGATGCCCTCCAAGGGACAGCTTTTGGAGATGTGCTGGGGTCCAGAAAGTTCTATGTAGGAGCCAGTATTTTGTTTGGGAGAGAGGGGGGAGTGATTTTATGAGAGACCACTGATTTTCAGTCATTGTAGATGCAGAGATAAACCTCCGGGTATCCCAATTCTTTTGAAGCTTTGTGGTCAAGTATGTAGACTTTGACTTTTAAAGGGGACCTATTTTGGGGAACTTAATTTTAGATAAACTGACAGTTTAAGGAAGCGATCTCAATCTAGTAGACTGCACTGCTGTTGCAATTCTCTGAAGGAGACAGTCACCTGACAGGAGCCCAGTTGTTTCAGAAAAGGAATGCATTTAGACCCCCAGGAGCACCAAAATACGGTTTTCCCCATGAATTTTAATTTTAGGGTTGTTCCAGAGTTTGATTGTGTTAAGAGTGGATGATTGGGGTATCTAGGAGTATCAATCTGCTGGCGGGCCATTTTTGCATTGTTGGGGATATTTGTGGCTGAAGAGAAGGGTTTTGTCTGGCTAGTTAGTGTTATGGGGTGCAAATCTACTAGGATTTATTTTTCAATTAGTAGCCATTTGGGAGTATAGTCCAAAGGTGAGGAGATCCAAAGTGAACCTTGTCTAGCTAAAAAAGCAGTTTGGTAGTTTTTCCAAGTCTGCTAGATTAAATCTTCCCAGCCGCACATGCAGGATTAGCTTTTTGATGGAAATTCTAGGGAGTTTATTTTTCCAAATGAACTTGTTTAGCAGCCGGTCTAGTTTCTGGTGGAATTCACCAAATAATACCAGGGTTAACATACTTTTGAGGTAATTGATTATTGGGGTGACCAACATCTTGATAGTCTTGATGCAACCCCACCAAGTGATGAAATTGAGGTTCCATCCATCTAATAGGTTCACATTTTTTTCCAGTTAGACATTCAATGTGGCAGATTGACTCTTATAAGTCTGAGTTAAACTCTAGACCCAAATACGGGTCAGGCTGCCAGGATAGCCCTGTAGCTTTGAAAAGATTACTGGTTGAGAGATTATTCTGGCCCATGGTTTCAGATTTCTCTCCATTAAGTTTATAACAGGTATATTTGTAAAGCGCACGTTCGCCCCAGCAACGGGGCATCTTGGTGCTGAAATAGCCTGCAACCCGTGCATATTTGTCTATTGACTGCAGTAAGGGTGGGAGGGGAGATAGACTGTGCTGCATAATTAAAATATCGTTGGCGTCGGCAGCTACCTTCCCAATGGTTTTTATTAAAGGAAATGCTGGTGATGGAGGGTTTAGTTAGTATTTTATGAAGTAAAGGCTCCAAGATCAGGATGAATAGGGAAGGGGATAGGGGACAACTAAGCTGTGTCCCTTTTTCATGATTGAAGGCAGAGGACAGTAGACCACCAATTCGCACCTTGGCGGAGGGACCAGTATAAAGAGCTGTAGGAGTCTGGCTTAGAATGTAGTGCACACAAAATAATGATGCACCTTGCACTAATCCAGGCAACCCTTATGGTGATTTTAGTGGTCTTTGGTAACCTTAAAGCTCTCAAAGGGGTAGCTGAGGCGAGCAGCCTGCAGACTTATCTTCAAGGAGTGTAAAGCAGCTTGTTTTGCCACACAATCAGGAGTGTAGATTAGATGAGAAAGAACCACACAGTGTTAAAGAAAAATAAGTATATTTATTAATACAACACAATCACTATTCCTTGGTATATCACCTATCCAGACAAATCAATAATACACATAAGAATACTTCAAAGAAATCAGATAACTGGTCTCCAGGGGGAGACCAAACCATTTACTAAATATATGGAATGTGAACTGCAATGGAGAATAGGACTTGGACCAAAGGACTTAGTGGAGCTTGGTGAACTAGGAACCACCCATGGTACGTACCCAGGAACCACAAATAGGCTGTGAACAGAGTGGAAACACAGCCATATGTTCAATAGAAGACAAAGGGGAAGTTGCAGTTGCACTTTCAAAGAAAAAGGACGCTTACCAGAGGACCCCAATAAATGCTTTGGAGGATGGAAAGTTAGAGAGCCAACCCACCCGCGGGTGCCCCAGGAACCAGGTTACCTGCATAAGAGAAGCCAGGTGCAAAGGGATGAAATTACGTCTGAACCTCTTGTAGACAATGGGAGTGTCCTGGAGAAGACCGTGAAGTCCGGTGGAATCCAAGGGTTGATTCTTAAAGAGGTGATCTTGCAAGCAGGGGGACAGAGTCTATGTCACTCGGAAGTGACCAGGAGGCACAGAAGCACAATGCCCACCTTTGGCAGGACATCCAGAAGAGTTCACAAGGACCTTTCTGCTGCAGCCATGAGGACCCGGGGTCACTGTGGAAGACAAGGAGTCGCGCACAAGCTGTCCAGTTGGTCAGTGTCCAGCGGGGGCACCAACAAGCTTTGGAAGCCGCAACTGGAGTGGAAGACAACAAGATGCAATAGTTGGGATCAGCAAGATTAAAGGAACTCACCACGTGAAGGAGAGTCAGAGCAGGCCCGAGCAAGCAGGGGAGCCCACCAACGCAAAGAAGACCATCAAAAGGACCCACAGGCCGAAGGCATAGAAGTCACAAGAGGACCTCCGGCAGCTCACCAAAGATGGAGGCCCACAATGCATGAGATGCAGGGTAGATGCGGTTTGTTGAGGGATGAGGTGCACGAGGCTGGAGCTTTTTGTAGCCAGAAGATGTCTCGAGTGCACTGCCAACAAGACTTTGCAATGATAAGTCTGCACAGTGCACAGGATATTGGATCCAGTGACTGCAACATGGGATACTGTCTCCCCAAAGTGCAGGGAAGGCCCGTCAGGCCTCTTGGGAGTCACAGACCCACCGTGTTGCTGAAGCCTCGGGAAGTCTGTAGGACAACAGGAGCAGCAGACCGGTCAGCTTACATGCGGTGCCTGCAGATGCAGGGGAGTGACTCCTTCACTCCAAGGGAGATTACTTCGGATGTCCTTGATGCCCACTGGACCCTGGAGAGCCTGAAAGAAGCACAGATGAGAGTGCGTCTTGGTTTCAGAGATGAGTCTTGTTCCATGACGAATCGGAGGACCCACCGACAGGGGAGCCTTAAATACTCAAGGAAAGGGTTGCAACAACTCCTGATTCCCTCCCAGAGGAGGAGCTGGACAGAGGAGCCGCTACGCCACTGTCCTTTGCCCAGTTTCGCACCGGAGCAGGAACTAAGGGTTCCTGAACTGGCTCAAACCTGTGTTTGCAAGTAGTCTGGTGATGTTTTAAAGCACCCCCACCCCAGCCCAATATACTAAGTCCTGTTTGGGATATGGTCACACCTACCTGTGACAGGAAACCTATTTTTCTACCTTCCTCTACTCTAGCTCAGCAGCAGGAAGAAGGCAGAACCGTGGCTGTGGTCTAAGGCAACGGCAGTAAGTATCAGAATAGGTGATAAAGCAAACTAAAACAAAGAAGAGAGTGAACAACCTGTGTTCTTTTAATAATACAATGACAGCCCTTATGAGGGTCTCAAGATTAACAGAATTACTAAAAGCAATTCCACTATGTCCACCAGAGGAGCAAAGGTAAACTCCATACACCTAGGCGAGCAAGTAGTAAAGGATACAGCCTTAGATGATAAACGCTGTCAGGATTCAACCCTTAAGGTTGGTGGAAGGAGTAGGACGGGTGTCCATCGAGATTCCCTCCCTTTCATCCAGGAAAGTTTGGAGGTCTCTGGGTTCGTTGAATGTGTGAGGTCTCCCATTCGCATGAACTTTAAATTTCGCTCGGCCAATACAAGAACTGCAGGTATGAACTTGTAAGTCTGGGGCAGAGGGCAAGGAAGCCCTTCATGGCCTCAACCATAGGTCTGGAGTAATCTTGCAAAAATAAAGTTTTGTGGCCTTTCCATAGTATATGGTTGTTTTTACTTACTTGGCTGAGGATTAGCTCTGTATGTGGTTATCTCAAAGGGTTGTGGACAATCTGTCATGTAGTGTTCTTATTATTCAGTTTGAACAAAGGCACCCACTGTGCTCTCTCTCTAGCTCAAAGTCTTTCTTGAACGACAAGCCAGTCATTTTAGAAATCTACTTTTCTAGAAAGGTGATGCAAGATTCTGATGAATCCTCCTACCCCTCGGGCAAACTAAAAATGCACAGGCTTCCCCTGCAGTTTTTATCTCTCAATTCTGGAACATCCTTCTGCAAGGTTTTGGCAGTGATTCACAATTCTGGATATCCCTGGTTGAGACGACCGTCTTGTCCTCTAGAGAGCTGTTCGTGCCTCTGCCACCGACACTCTGGCCTTGATAGAATTGATATCAAACCATATAGCGCACAGTTCCTGCTGTATCATATCTATGTTGAGTTTGGTAAATTTAGCCAGGTCGTGCACCTCAGTGAGTTTATTTTTTAGTAATATGTCCATGGTGCTGTTCATTTTTGTCTTTCCTTTGATAGGTGAATCAGGGCATAGTGGTTCCACCTTGGTGCGCTTACTGCCTGGTTTGGGCTCTATAAGCCATGCAGGTAGCATTTACATAGAATGCAGGGTAGAGCAGAGGTAAAGGCTCAAGATGTGTACAAGTGACGCTGGGTGGGAGAAATCTTGAAATGTTGCACCTCAAAGCAGGAAATGGTACACCACAGAGATGCAGAGCATGGTGCCGTGGGTGGTGGGTGAGCGCTCCAGATGTGGAGGTGGTGCTACTCCTAGCCAAACAGGACCAGATCCGAAGTAGAGATGGAAGAGGCAGCAAAGAACTCAATAAGGATTCTCTTTCGGTGACAGTCTCACTGCTTCAGGATTCCTAAGTGCCCAGGCGATCAGCCAGATCAGTCAGCTCTCAGCACTGAGTTATCCCTCAGAAGTGGTGTTTCACACTGGAGTTACATCTCACTGCAGTACTTGCCGTATTTTGCTATATTTTGGGTACACTTCAATTATTTGAGTTGTACTGTTTGCTGACAATAGGTTATTTATTGGAGTGCCAAAAGATCGATGACTAAAGCGGATGTAGCAAAGTGTTATCCAACAGTGGGGAACAAGCTAAGTGTTTTCAATATTTTTAGAGTGCCTCATGGTTGGCCGACATCTTAAGGTCAGGAAGAAGGCTTCAGAGGAATCATTGAATCGGTCAGACCCCCGACCGGACACTCATGTGTAGATGCAGGACATTAGGCAATCACTTGAGTAGCGAAGGGAATGTTCAGAGACGCTTATTTGAATGATTCGGCACAGATTGTCCCCTCGTTTTTCCTGGTTTAATCCGGGCCAGCAGTCATTTTGCCAGTCATTACATGCTCAGCACACGGAGACCGGCCTTCAAGGAATACAAAATTCCAGAAAGCATTGGTAATTTAGTCAAGGCTGTGCTTCTTGCGTGCCCGTGGTGTTTGGATGCCAATTTCTACTGTTCTTTTTGTGTGGGTGAGGCAGCAGATCGCATTAAGCAGTCACTGCTCACCACAGTGGCAGGAGCGGCATAATTAGGCTGCCACACACCGCACCGTCTCTGTAATAAGTGATGCAATCTATGGACAAATCATCGCCACCATCTTTTTTTTTGTTAAAAAAAATACGCATTAGGAAAGTGCAGTTCATTACAATTAAAGGAACACCCAATGGGCAGCAAGGCTTTGCCACAAAAGAGGTTGATGTTACACCTCAACATAAACTTTCAAGAGGAGAGAGGTTTCTTTTCATTTCCTGGTGTCAAATGCACAGGAATCAGATAGTTTCAGGCCTCCTGCTGAGGAAGGGAGAGAAGAGTGGCTAGTGCTGGGCCCTCCCTTCACTGTTCTCCCCCAGCAGGCACCTCCACCCCGCTACATCACTAGATGCTACACCAGAGTCTTGTGCATAAAACAAAAATGTGTTTACCTTCAATAACACTCTAATAGTCTAGCTAATCACAGTATACTCACCATTTGAAATCCCTCAGATGCCAGACTGAATCCGGACAGGTTACAATAATTGCTACCATGCCCGACAGTAAAGTACAAATCAGACACGGAGCCAGAGCTCTATGAAGGCACCAACCCTGCGTGCTGATGTGAGTTAAAGTATTACACATCCTGTGCACCGTATCATCAGTAACGAAATGATGACAATGACAGTGTGCAGAAGCTAACATATAACCTTATTACCAAAAAGATCACTACGCAGACCGAGAAAGAGTGAAGGTGGTAAGAAATCTGCTGCTAGAGTAGCCACATGTAAGTAGCTTGTTCTTCAGAAGGATAACTGCAGAATCCTCACCGTTTCAATAGATAGCAAACTCAAAAGTGGCAGATCGGAGGAATGGATTTTACAGAAAATATCCTGAAGTAGCAATAAAACTCACATTCCCAACAGATATCAAAACTGCATTTAATCGAACTGCACCCAGCACCCTCTTGAACAGTTATCTTCACCAAAGCAGTAATGGATATTGATAAACACAAACATCATCCAAAGTTAAAATACTGACCTGAACTGCTCTCCAACGTATTTCAGATTAGAGATGAGATTCCTTTCCTATGTCGCGTGGCGGACTGTGCGCCCCGGATTTCAAACGCTACGCCCTCAGCTCCCAAGCCAGCTTTCTTCACTTCTGGCTACACCCGACCCCTTTCCAGCCGCACGTGGCAGTGGAGTCTGATCTCACTGCCCCTGGCCGCTCTTTTTGCCCCAGTGAAAGGCCTGCGCGGCGAGATAAACACAGTGGAGACTTTGCGATGGGCTCCGGAGATATTCTGGCTTTAGTATGCTCTCCGCAAACGCCCTCCCCATCGCACATAGCCCGGCATTCCCCCCGCTACAGACGGCTGGAACGTCAAACGTGCGATCGGCTTGGGACTCTCCACGGTGTCGGACCTCTACCCTAGCAACACTTTCTTTTCTCTCACTGCTGAGTCCGGCCCCATGGGCACTTTGCTTTATTATCAACTCAGAGCTCTCTGCAGGCAGCTTCATACCACGTTTCTTCAGCCCCACCCTGCCTCGATGGCGGTTCTCAAGTTTCTTTACACTCCCCCTGCCCCCCAAAAAGCTGGTCGCTAAGATTTACACCCGTGCAGACTCCTCCATCTTCACTGACCGCGCCTGTGCGGCGTAGAGTGAAGACCTGGGCCGATCTCTCTCAGGAGGATTGGCTGTACTGCTGTAATCAGACAAAACTTTTATCCCCAAACTACCGTCTACACCTCATACATTTTAAATATTTGCATAGACTATACCACTTCCCTGCTCAGCTGCACAAAATGGGCCTCACCCTCAGCGACAGATGTTTGCGATGCTCCGCTCCTGCAGCAGACTTCTCCCACCTCGCCTGGCTGGGCCTTAAGGTCTCAGCATATTGCACGATGTGTGCGCCGCTATCACTGAAATTACCTCTATGCCTGTCGCGCCAGACCCACTGCTTTGCCTCCTAGGATTTGTGAAATTCTGCCCAGACGCTACTCGCCTGCTGACTGCGATGCTACTCGTTCTTGCACGGCACAGGTTCTTCATGTGCTGGGGTTGAAGGTCTGTGCCTAAGGTTAGCGCTTGGCTCGAGGACGCTTAGTGCTGTCAGACACTTATGTCTGAATTCCGGGATTTGGTGCCCGCCACTTGCTGCACAATCTATATTTGGGGTCCCATTGTTACTTATCTCCAGCGCCAAGACGCCTTACCCGCTGCGACCTCTCCCGCACTCCCCGCCAGACACTCAGCCCATGGCGGCCCCCGGAGTTAGCTCGTGAGGTGCTGCCTCCCTTACCCGGGTGCTCCCCCTGTTTCACCTCAGAATCTCTCTTTCTGTGTAATACAATGGGTTTCTTACATATGATGGTTCACATAATGTATGTAACAGATGCGGTCCTCCTCTGTGATTGCGGACCTTCCGCCTACATATACTCTAAATTGAAATGCAATTTTTTCCTCAATAAATGTTTTCGGAAAAAAAAAAGAGGAGATTCCGGATTTTAATTAATGATAAAGTCCAGGAATATGTATTCAATTCAAAAAGCTGTTGCCCGGTAACAGGTAAAGGTGTCCCACACGCCAGTCCATTCAGAGAAGACTGGATTTTAACTTTGGACATTTGCGACCTTTGGAAATTTACATATAAAACCAGTGTGTGACAATTTCTGTAAAGGAATATATAGCACAAGAACCAAAGTTACAGGTAAGTAACTTGTTTTCTACCTCCAGTATTGGAACTTTCATAGATTCCCATGCTTGTATCTAAGTAGCTAGCAGTTATCCGCCCGTTTTTTGGAACCATGACCAGTATCAAACTAGGAACAAAGCCATAGTATATACATCATAAAGACATTTTCAATTGTTAATAACATACTGAGAAATTTCAGAAAACAAATTTGAGGTTCAAAAATGTGCAAGAGCTGATAAAACAGTAACATGGAAGGAAGGATGAAAGGGAAAGCTCACCAATACTGCAAGAGGTTTCTCAGGACTGCTTGGCCGACTGCTGCGTCCCTCTGCGTTGCAGAATCCAGGCAGTAATGCCTTGTAAACGTATGGGTACTGCTCCAGATCGCTGCACGGCAGATCTCCTGGATAGGAACTCCAGCAAAGAGGGCTGTAGAAGAAGAAATCGCCCTCGTGGAATGAGCACGGACTCTACCTTCTAGGGGCTTGCCCGCTGCCTTATGACAATATTGGATAGCATTGGTAATCCAACAAGCGATCCCTTGCTTGTAAAGGGGAAAACCCTTACGAGGGTCACTAAAAGATGCAAACCTTTGAGAAGACTTTCTGAAGTCTTTAGTTTGTTGAAGATAGAACTTTAAGCACCTCTGAATGTCCAGAGAGTGCTTTCTCTGTCGGAGTAGCCGTTTGAGGGAAAAAAGTCTTAAGAATTACTAGCTCATTCAAATGAAAATCCCAAGGAACTTTAGGTTTGAATTTTGGGTTAGTCTGTAGAATCACGGTTCCTTTTTTGAACTGGAGAAAGGGTTCCTGAATGGTGAGAGCCTGCAATTCTCCCACACGCCTAGCTGAAGTCAAAGCTAGAAGAAGCGCTACCTTCCAGGAGAGGAATTTCAACTCTGCCTTGTGAATAGCCTTGAAAGGAGGCTTCATAAGCTGTGTGAGAACCAAGTTCAGATGTCAAAGAGGAGGATGAGGTTTGACTGGAGGGAAAACTCTGAAAAGTCCCTTGAGAAACAGTTTAATGATTCTTGCCGACCACAGGGAAGGGCCAGAAGACTTGCGTCCTAAGCGAGAGATTACTGCCAGATGCACCTTGATAGAAGAGTGCGCCAGTCCATGTTTCGCTAATGATAGAATATTTGGAAGAACTTCATGCGGCTCAGACTTAAAAGGATGGAGGCCGTTCTGCCAACACCAAATACAGAAACGTTTCCACTTCAACATGTAAGTCTTGTTGGTACTTGGGGCTGTTGCCTGAAAGAGTACCTCTTTACATTCTGCTGAGAGATTCAAACCAAGTAATTCTCGCTGCTCAGGAGCCATGCTGAGAGCTGTTGAGACGGAGGATCCGGATGCCAGATTTGGCCCTGGGACATAGTCAGCAGCGAAGGAATCGGCTGCAAAGGAAGTGGAATGTCCAGGTAGAGAAGATTTAGTTCTGTGAACCAAAACGGTCTGGGCCACACAGGAGCTATCTGAATCATCCTGCACGGTTCTGCTTTGAGTTTGCTGAGAAGCCTAGGGATTAGAGGAATGAGGGGAAAAGCGTAAACAGAGCGCCTGACCAGGCCATCGAAAACGCATTTCCCAACGATCCCGGATGGTGAAGCCTGCATGCATAGAACCAGCATTTCTTGTTCTCCAGAGTGGCAAAGAGATGGAAGGTGTGCCCCACCTGTGAAAAACCTTCTGTTGAGTGGAGTTGTCCAGTTCCCACTCGTGTCTGACCGACTTTAGTCTGCCTAGCGTATCCGCTGCTTTGTTGATGACAGCTGGAAGATGTTCAGCTCTGAGAGAAATCTCCTGCCAAATTGACCACTCCCAGATTGCTTGGGCTTCTTATGACAACAGTTGAGAGCTGGTGCTCCTTCTTTGTTTATATAATGCATGGCTGTCATGTTGTCTGTACGTATAAGGACGGCCGACTGCTGTATTCATGGAAGAAAGGCCTGCAAGGCTAGGCAAATCGCTCCAGCACATTGATATGCAACAGACTATGCTGAGGCTGCCACCGGCCGCTTACATGAAGGTCTTGTAACAATGCTCCCCAGCCTTCGAGAGAGGCATCTTTAGTGATTATGTGTGGGGCTGGGGCGAGCCTGAAAGAAAGGCCCTGAGAAATGTTTTCTTTGGTCATCCACCATGATGCGGCGGCTCTCATGGCCTCGGTAACTGAGATCCTGTCGTTGAAGGATCCGTCGACTTGGCGCCACTGCAAGTCTAACTCTTCCTGGAGTAAACGCATCCCTAACCAGCAGTGAGGAATCAGGGGTATGCAGGAGGAAATGGACCTCAGCAGGGACTTGTAGAGGCGAACTGAAAGTGACTGTCTTTTTAACAATCGGGAGGCCATGGACATTAGCTTCTCTTGCCTCTCCAAGGTCGGGAAAGCTTTGTTTATGGACGTTTTTAGAATGGCTCCCAGAAATCTGGCTGTTCTTGACGGATGGAGAGAAGACTTCTTTTAGTTGGGCGTTAGCCCGAGATTGGCAATCAGGTGTATACATGCTATGACTGATTCTTGTGCTGCCTGCCCGGTAGGAGCTTTCAGTAACCAGTCGTCCAGGTAAGGGAAGACATGAAGCTTTTGTTTTCGAAGAAGGAGTAGTTTCTTACCTGTAACTCCAGTTCTGTAGTAGGAGTATCTCTGTTATAGTCATAATCTAGTGAATAGTCCCGCCCATGTGCATGGACCCCAGAGCAATCAAAAATAATCTCTTAAGTTGTCTTCTTTGCAGTCCTGCATAGATACTTAAGGGAAAATGAAAGACAATAATGCAGCCTGTACCTACAAGGCTACACTGTCCAGTACTTCAACTAGAAATGCCAAAGATATTTAACCAACATCACATTTCCAAAATGTGTCAAGTTCCATCCATAGAGACACTTCCCCTTCACAAAAACCTTGGAATGATAGAGAGGAAGGGATGGACAGACAAGCCCCCATAGGCTGCCATTATATGTCTGGAAAAGGGATACCGTGCCTTTAAGGAACTCTTCAGAGACCCTCTGTATCCCATGATGCACAGCAAACTCCTTTTACTTTCATTTCTTTTTAAAGGTGCATCAAGCAATGACTGTAGCATACATTACAGTACCATTTTCTCCACCGGGGAGGAGGGTGGGCGCTTATGACTATAACAGAGATACCCCTACTACAGAACTGGAGTTACAGGTAAGAAAAAACTCCTTCTGTAGTAGGGGATCTCTGTGTATAGTCAATCTAGTGAATAGAATGGCAAGCCCATTCCCAAAAACCAACCCTGTGGTGGAAAAAAAAGACAACACCACTATTGTGCAAACAGGTTTCTCAACGAAGCCTGCCCAACCTGAGCATCTGCCCTGGCATCAGATTCCAGACAGTAATGCTTAGCAAAGGTGTGGACCGACTTCCAAGTGGCCGCCCTACAGATCTCTGCAATGGGAACATTGCGGAGCAAAGCTGTTGTAGATGCTTTGCCCCTGGTAGAATGAGCCTTAGGCTCACCCCCTAAGGTCTTTATTCGCTTTCTGATAACATAGCTGGATACATGCCACAATCCACCTGGAGATGGGCTGTTTAGAGGTAGCCAGACCAGTCCTGACCGACCCATAGTTGATAAACAATTGGTAGGACCTAGGAATAGTCTTGGTCTTATCCAGAAAGAATTTCAACACCCTCCTGACATCCAGGCAATGAAGAGAACGCTCCGCTGGAGTGGAAGGGTTCTGAAACAACGTTGGTAAAGTTATTGTCTGATTAACATGAAAATCATAGATCACTTTAGGAAGGAACTTAGGGTGAGTATGCATAACAACTTTAGCAGCATGAAACACAGTATAAGGTTCCTGGCAACACAATGCCTGAATTTCACTCACCCTGCGGGCCAATGTAATGGCCACAAGGCACGACAGGTGCTGCAGTGAAACCTTGTGAATAGGCTCGAAAGGTTCCTTCATCAACCTGAACAGCACCACGTTCAGCTCCCACGAAGGCGGAGGAAGCCGAACAGGAGGGAACACCTTCTTCAATCCTTCCAAAAAATCCTTTATCACAGGAATCTGTAAGAAGGACGTCTGCGAAGGACATTTCCTGAATGCAGTCAATGCTGTGAGGTGAACCTTAATGGAAGAGAAATTGAGTCCAGACTGAGCTAAATACAGAAGGTATGGAAGGATGACATCTTTCTTGCAGGTCGTCGGATCATAGTTCTTAGACGTGCACCAGATGCAGAATCTCTTCCACTTGTAAGCGTAAGAAGTCCTAGTGGAAGGCCTCTTAGCCTCCTTCATTATGTCCATGTGGAAGGCCTCTTAGCCTCCTTCAATATGTCCATGCAATCCTCAGGAAGATTCAAGTGGCCATATTACACTATCTCCGGAGCCATGCCGCCAAACTCAACGACGAGAGGTTGGGGTGTACCATCTGCCCCCCGAACTTCGTGAGAAGGTGCGGCCGACACGACAGCCGCCGGTTAGGTAGGAGCGACTGGTGAAGCAGGTCCATGAACCACCACTGTCTGGGCCATTCCGGAGCGATTAGGATCATCCGCGCCCTGGACTGGGACAGCTTGATGAGCACCTCCGGAATCAGGGAAATTGGTGGAAAAGCGTACAGAAAGCTGTTCGACCAGCTGATCCATAACACGTTCCCCAGAGTCCCCGGCTGGTAATACCTCGGGACGAAGTTGCTGCATTTTCTGTTTCGGCGGTGGCGAACAGATCTACGTCTGGAGTGCCCCACATGGCGAAGATGTCGTCGAGCACCTCATCGTTTATGACCCACTCGTGGTTTTCTTGGATCAACCAGCTGAGGGCGTCAGCTTGAACATTCTGCACACCTGGCAGATGAGTTGTCGTTATCGTCAGTCCTCTGGCTAGTAGCCAGTGCCAGATCGCCTGCGCTTCCTGTGACAGTGTGCGCGATCTTGAGCCCCGCTGCTTGTTGAGATAATACATTGTGGTCGTATTGTCCGTCTGCACAAGCAAGGAGTTGGTCTGGAAGGACGGATGAAAGGCCTTCAGTGCCAAGTGAACAGCTCTGAGTTCCAGGAAATTGATGCGATACGTGGACTCCGCCGGAGACCACGTTCCCTAGATCTGTAGATACTCTGAATGCGCTCCCCAGCCCTGGAGAGACGCATATGTCACGATAGAGTGAGCGGGGATGTCCTTTTGGAAAGGAACCCCTCTGAGGAGATTCTCTGCTGAGCATCACCATCTCAGGGACTGTTGGGCTTGAAGAGACAACTGGATTCTGTCGTCCCAGCACCCTTTCCTCTGGTCCCACTGATCCTCCAAGCATTCCTGCAGCGGTCTCATGTGGAGCCCTGCGTGTGGAGTGAGGAAGATGGAAGAGGCCATCGACCCCAGTAGAGAAGTCACCATCCTCACTGTTGTAGATGGAGCAGCTATGAGAGCCTGAGCCTACCGAAGGATCGATAAGCGTCTCTCCTCCGAAGGAGACACGCTTGCTGACAGCATATCGATGGAGGCTCCCAAGTACTGAAGGCACTGGACAGGAATCGGGACAGACTTGGACATGTTTATGTGCAACCCCAGCTGGCTCAACAGAACAGCAGTCTTGTTGAAGTGCAGTTGCGCTTCCTGGAAGGTGGAGGCTTTGTCTACCTGCACCTGGACGACTGGTTGATCAAACACCTTGTTCTTTCTCAGGTGCGCTGCCACCACTGCCATGCATTTGGAAAATGTCCTGGGTGCAGACTTCAGTCCAAACGGTAGTATGGTGTACTGATAGTGATTGGTGCCGACTAGAAATCGCAGGAACTTCCGGTGTTTGCATGTAATGGGCACATGGAAGTACGCATCTTGCAGATCCACTGCGCAAAGCCAGTCTCCCCTTTGCAGCTGAGGATAGATCTGGTGCAAAGACAGCATACAAAACTTTTCCCCGCAAATCCATTTGTTTGCTTGTCGCAAATCCAGAATGGGCCTGAACTCTTTCTTGTCCTTCTTCTGTACCAGGAAGAAACAAGAGTACAGGCCCTTTGAGACAGAGGGACATCTTCTATCGCCCTTTTTCTCAACAGGATATCGGCCTCCGCCTGGAGCTCGTGCAGTCGGAACTGCGAGCAAACTGTTGGAATTGCTGGAGGCGGGCTGGTGAAACGAAGACTGTGTCCATTTCAAACAATATTCAGCACCCACTTGTCCGGAGTAATTTCTCTCCACTCTGCCAAGTAATGTTGGATGCTTCCCCCCACCGGAGCGGGTAACGGACGAACGGGAAGCAGCACCTCAGGGCCTAGACCCGGCCGGGCCTTTGGGCATTGAGGAAGACTGCTGGCCGCCTCTGCCCCTCTGTCGCTTCTGGAAAGGCCGCCTCTGGGACTGCTGCTGCTGATGTTGCTGCTGGCCAGTTTGACAACCTTGCCCTCTGCCCTGGGCACCAAAACGCCTGTGGAAGGAGCGGAAATACTTCTTCTGCTTCTTTGGCCTTTCTAACCCGACGGCCGTCAGGGTTTCAGCCTCCGCCTTCATGCGGGCCATCTCCTTATTAGCGAGTTTCCCAAACAATGTCACTCCAGAGAACGGCAAGTTGGCGACCCTCTGCTGGGCCTCTGGTTTCAGCTACGTCAGGCATAGCCAGGCATGACGTCTCAAATTTATCCTGTGGCAATATCGATGGGCAGCCAAGAGAGGAATCCGCTGCCGCACTAATCACCTGATTAGACACCATCATGCCCTTGTTGATGATCTCTTGAAAATCCTCCCGTTTGTCCTTAGGGAGATGATCTATAAACTGCTGTAGGGAATCCCACAGCGATCGGTCGTATCTCCCCAGGAGAGTCGTGGCACTAGCGGCTTTCATAGACGTAGAGGCCGTACCCCAGACCTTACGCCCCGCCAAATCCATCTGCTTACTCTCTGTTAGAAATGGGATATCTGGTTGGCTAAGGCTTGCGCCAAAGCCAGGCAGAAACCACCATTCCTAAGTCAGGGTAAGTAAGTGACCCGCCAAGACAACCCCTGCTCATCCTCTTGGTAGCTTGGCACGAGCAGTCAGGCTTATCTCAGAGGCGATGTGTAAAGCATTTGCGCAGGCACCCACCAGTAGCAACATCCAAGGCCCCCCACAAAAGGAACTCCACACAAGGTTTATGTAAAAATAGCCTTTGTATTGCAAAACACATTAGTTAGAAACACACACTTTACAATGTGCCAACACGCACATGCAGAATTTACAGGGGATTATGTACAGGACAGGGCCACAGGCACCACTGTCAGGAATATGCACTTAGTAGAACTAGCACTTAGAACGTATAACAATCAGAAGCTTCACACATGATGCATAGAACATTCAGAGGTGTAGGAAAGACACATGATGTATAAACCTACATTCAGCGGTGTAAGGAACAAGGCACATGACGCATCAAAACACATTCACAGGTGCAGGAGAAACACATGATGCATAACCACACATTCAGAGGTGTAAGGAACAAGGCACATGCCGTATTTAATACACATTCAGAGGTGCAGCAAATATCAATTCTCAGAAATCACATTAGCACAGAACTTGCATCAAAGTCCAGGTTGCGCCACTACGCCAAAACCTAAACGTAGCAGCTGCCCACTACTTGCTGGGCAGCTGAGGACAGAGACAGAACAGGGCCCAAACGATGCAGCTGGCACTAAGTGCTGCACAGCTGGGGAAGGCCAAGGTAGGGATGAAGGAGTGCGACTCTCTCCTAAGTCCAGAACATGTCCCTAGAAAGGAAAACCTAAACGGTGCAACTGCCCCCTAATTGTTGGGCAGCTGTGACTCAAAACTGCGACAGGGGCTCTCGCTAGCCCTCAGGGCAAAACTGAGCTAACTGGGAGCCTTCTAGGCTCTGAAAATGCTTGTAGCGCACAGGGGAGCCCTCTAGGCTCTAAAATAAACAACTGTGCCCTTAGGAGCCTCTTGGGCTCGAGACCAAGTATGGGGCCAAACTGGGGGAGCGGCCCGTTGCCAACCGGGGCCGCTCTACCCTCGGAAATGCCCCCAATGCGCGTGGGAGCCTCTCGTGGGCTTCCAATATCTGTGGGCTTTCATTGGAGTCCCGCTCGGGGGGACTCGAAATACGCCAATGACCCAGGAGCCTCTTGTGGGCTCTCAAGTGAAATATGCCCCTCGTTGGAGTCCACTGGGCTCGGGAAGAACGGTGGGGCGGCCCACTGCCATCTGGGACCGCCCTAACTACCACAAACATCTTGGGCCTTCAACGGGCAGCACCACTAGGCTCCTCCTCACTTGATGCGGCAGCGCTCTCCTGCGGGGCTCCCCGCACTGCCGTCGGCGGCCTCGCCGCCAGGTGGGTTCACCCGGGCCCCCTCCTGGGACCCGGGGCTTGCTGCCATCACTGCGGTGCTCTTCCTTCGTCATGGGAGAACCGCAAAAGCTTGCGCCGGCCTCTCCCTCCTTCAGGCTGGCAGCGGGCAGTATCTCCAGTCTCCCTCTCTATACGGGAGACCGGCAAGGTGCACCATGGCTTCCCCCCAGCCAGGGGAAGCGGAACCAAGGGGTCACCAGGCTCCGCCCACCTTCAAGACTTCCGGGTCGCGCTAGGCAGCGGCCCGGCAACGTTTGCACCAAAACAACTCGGGCGGCGGCGGTGAACTCTGGTGGGGGGGCATAACGAGGGGTGGGCTCCCTCGGTAAGCAATTAAGACGTAGAAGCAAGGTGGGCACTCGCTAAAGTTGCCATAAACGGGGTGGCACCCGTAGGGAATTTTAAATGCACATGAAGCACTCTGGGCCTCCAAAGGGCAGGAGCGCTCCCCTTCTCGGAAAAACAACAGCGCTCCGCCCAGCGATAACGAATAAAGCGCTCTCAAGGCGCTGGGGGCACAGATAACACCACAAAAGACCCCAGAGATGACCCCTGCAATAAGAGGGGTCCCAGTAACATAGGACACAGCTCCTGGAGTAGGGAAGGATCTCCCAACCATCCTCGGGTCAGGCAGAGGGGTCCACAGGATAAAGTCCATCAGCAATCTAGGGGCTGGGCAGGGCCCAGGGAGGCAAGCCTTCCCCTGGGCCCCAGCAGCAGCACGCCGCTGGTAGATTCCGGTCGGGATCAAGAACATTTTGTAAGGGGACACAGCCCCTTTTTATACAGTGAATTCCTTTGTCTCAGGGTGCAGGGTGGGGGAAAAACCAGTCGCAATTGGTTTTGGAGCCCTGTGATGTGCTCAACCACCCTTTCCTTTCACTGGCCCGGCTAGGCTACATTAGACGCACCACAGGGGGAGGAGCACGCATTGTGTGGGGAAAGTCCAGCCCTATTAAGGTTCCTGGTGCACCACTCCCTCACATCACACATGCTAATCTCAACACTCACCACCGGGGCAGACCCATGGAGCCTGGCACACCAGCCAGCTCCAGCCAATCACAAGCCAGCACATTCACTGCACAGACAGGCACACTTCTAGAAGTTAGACACAAACACGCTGCACGTATCATTGCGCAGCATTCAATCACACGAGTCCGCACATACCAGGTTCGAGCCTGCACACCCCACGCATCAGGAACTACCAGGGACACATACATTCCACATGCATTCCTATGGGAGGGCAGGCCTATCTCACCACAAGCACTCAGAGTGCGCACGCACTTTCCACTAGGACACAGTGAAAGTGCGCAGAAACCAAGAATCACCATCCCCAGGTCACATATAAAAAGCAAAAAGTTTAGGGGTGAACCTGCCAGAAGGGCCAAGTCCAACACTCTCTTTATCAGGGGGTACAGTGGATGAAGGAGCAGTAGCGTGTTGTTTCCTGGCGGCGGTAACGATAACCGAGTCTGGGACCGGGTTCGACCTGAGAAACGCCAGATCGGAATCTGGAGACATGTATTTCTTCTGCATCCTGGAGGAGGCGGACCTTGTTGACTCTTGCGCCAGGAAAATTTCCATCGCCGGTTCCTCCAGCCCCGGCACGAAGGGCAACAGTGGTAATGGCAGTTGCCGTTTATGGAGAGTCTCGAATATTACTGACGTAGAAGGTGTGGGTACCGTCAGGGTAATAGCTAGCTTCGCCGTCCCTCGCAATAACACCTCCTGAAATAAAACAATGTCGTCCACTGGTGACACTCTCGTGTGGGGTGATTGTGACAGAGTGGGTGAATACCCCAGAGCACTGGACGAATCCGTATGATGGGATCTCAATCGATCTCGCCTGTGACGCCGCCAGGACCTTGTAGATGAATGCCGGTCACTCCTAGAATGGCGTCTTCGCCTGGATGGCGACCTGGACCGTGATCTAGACCTCCGAGGTCGTGGACTATCCACCGGCCTGGTCGGCTGCGGAGGTAGAGCTTGAGTCTTCGGCTGTGGCGTCCCCTTAGGTGGTAACGGGAAGCGTGGCAGCGAGACTGACCGTGGAGGAAGTCATGGTGAAAGAGGCGGAGGGCAATGCAGTCTCGTCCTCGGAAGAGGCGGAAGGGGTGGAGGAGTGGGACTCTTCTGCGGCAATGTAGGAGGTGTAGGCGACCTTGGCCGAGAAGGGGAGTAGGCTTTAGAGTACTCCGAGTCTGAAGATCTAACCACTCTCTTCTTCTTTGTCGGTCTTCGTGACAAAGTCCTAGAAGCTGACCTTCTACTGGACGAAGCAAAGGACAGGCAGACCACCGAGCCCAGCGATGCCGTCCTTGCCTGGATCTCCTCCTGGAGGTTGACTTCTCCTTTCTAGACGTCGACCTCTTCGACGTCGAATGCCTCGACGTCGACACATCCCTCGACTGAGATCTCCTTTTCCTCGACGTCGAGTGCCTGCTCCTCGACGGCGAGCGGCGGTATCGCCTCGACTGCGAGCGGCGGCGCCTGGAACCTTCACGACGTTGATGACTCTGTGGCCATCCGATTTGGCCTTCCTGGCACACTCAGGGCATCTGTCGAACAATGCAGGCATTTTCGAAAGAAAAGGTGGCAAAAAACTCCAGCAAATGGAAGAAGGAATAGGTAGACGTTGAGTGAAACACTCTAAAACACTGCAAAGTGTCAAAACATTTACAATTAAACCCAAAAAGGGAGAGCTCAATGCTCCAGGGTCCTGCTAGCAGGAGCCGGAAAAAAGAACAAAGTAAAAGGAGTTTGCAGTGCATCATGAGATACCGAGGGTCTCCGGTGAGTTCCTTAAAGGCACGGTATCCCTTTTCCAGACCTTTAATGGCAGTCTATGGGGGGGTCGTCTGTCCATCCCTTCCTCTCTATCATTCCAAGGTTTTTGTGAAGGGGAAGTGTCTCTATGGATGGAACTTGACACATTTTGGAAATGTGATGTTGGTAACATATCCTTGGCATTTCTAGTTGAAGTACTGGACAGTGTAGCCTTGTAGGTACGGGCTGCATTATTGTCTTTAATTTTCGCTTAAGTGTCTATGCAGGACTGCAAAGAAGACTACTTAAGAGATTATTTTTGATTGCTCCGGGATCCAGGCACATGGGAGGGACTTCACTAGATTATGACAATAACAGAGATCCCCTACTACAGAAAGCCTGCTACCAGAGCTAATATCTTTGTAAAGATCCGTGGAGCAGATCGAAGTCCAAAGGGGAGAACCCTGCACTGAAAATGCCTCTTGGCTACTGTGACGCGAAAAAACCCCCAGTGAGCTGGGTGTATGGGTACATGAAAATAAGCGTCCTCTAGATCCAGAGTGGCCATGAAATCCCCTGAGTTGAGAAGTCAAAGGATGTCTTGTAGAAAAACCATCCAAAAGGATTGTTTGATGCGATAGGTGTTGTGCTCCCTCAGATCTAGGATAGGGCGCCACTTAACACGTCTTCCGGATCAGGAAGAACCGGGAGTAAAACCCCTTCCCCTTTGAGAGATAGGGACTGGTTCTATCGCTCCTTTGAGGAGCATTTGATGGAACTCCAACCGTAAAAGACGGAGATGTTTTGAAACAGTGGCGCAAAGGGGCTTGGATGGTGGAGTTTGGACAAACTCCAGGGAATAGCCGTAATTAATGATGTTCACTACCCAATGGTACAATGTTATTTGCTGCCAGTTGCGGAGGAAAGAAGAAATTCTGCCTCCCACTGATGTCACAGGAGGAGAAGGGGCAGTAGTCAGAGCCAGTAAGCCGCAATTGGTGCTTAAGAGTTGTCTCGGCCATGGCTTCCTTGTCTTCCTCTGATGGGTTCTGCCGCTGATTTTAGTTCGGCTTGTAGGATTGTGACTGGGAACCGTACGAGGAGTAACGCTGTTGTTGATAATCTCCCCTGTATAAAGAATTACCTTTTCCCCCTCACTCCTCGGAATGGGAACTTGCGGTACTGAGGAGTCCCTAAGGATTTTGTGGTTTCCATATCTTTTTTAATATCCTGTAGTGCATCATCTATATGCTTTCCAAAAAGCGCTTCCCCATCAAAAGGCAGATCCAAGATTTTATTTTGGACTTCCGGGAGGAACCAGGTAACCCGCAACCAGCCCCGTCGACGAAGGACAGCTGCGTCAGCCTAGGAGCGGAAAGCATTTGTTGCAATATCTATTGCACAATCAATGATTTCTGCTGATGTTATTTCGCCTTCCTGGAGAATTATTTTAGCTTCTTTCTTTCCTTCTTCCGAGAACAGATCGAGATAGGGGGAGAGGTTGCACCACATTTGGCAATCGTATCGTCCAAGTATAGCCAAAGAATTAGCTGCTCTGACTAGCAGGTTGGACATAGATGAAAACAGTTTGCCTACATTATCAAGACAACTGCCCTCTTTATCTGGAGGAGTGGTAAGGGGAGCTGAAGGATTCCTAGATTTCCTCTAAGCGGCTTGCGAGATGTCTAGATTTGGCTTAGGCTGGCTGGTCAAACAAGCTGGGCTATCCTCGGGAGCCTTATATTTTTTCTCCAGGCGAGTTAGAACTGGAATGACCGTGGCTGGATTTTTCATTACCTTTAAGCCTTCATCCCAGACGTGGCCCACAATTGGAAATAAACGGACCGATCTCTAATAAGGTTCCTTAAAGTCATAAAGGAAGCACTCAGACTCCACATTGGTCATTGGCGGCTCACTCCATTAAGTTATGGAAACCCTCCTATATCTACCTGGGAAGGGGGGGGGGGACGACAACAAGTGCCGGAGCAGGAGACGCCGGATATGGAATGACAGTCATCCCACGCCACAACTGGATCTGGAATTGTGACGTTGTCTTGGTCATATGAATACAAATCAACAATAGAGTGACGTAAAAAAGACAAACCGTAAAGGGGCAGTAAGGGGATTCAGTTACTACAACCAAAGTAGGAATATAAAACAGAGAAGAAAACAGTAAAACTATAGGCTATTGCATGCACAGTGCAGAAAAAGAACCCTCCGGCACTAACTGAAAGTTGGTTGCCAGCTGTCTTCATTGGGCTCTAGTTTGGAATACGTGAAGTGGTATCCAACAGTGATGAAAAGTGAGTTAAAAGGAGTGTTGGCTACTACCCAGGACCAAATTATTTAATACAGAGGTAGCTCTAACTCCATTAAAAACAAGAGTGCAAAGTGGACACAGACTTGGTTGTGTAAATTTGAACCAAAAAAGTCCTATAAAGATATAGGGGTCAACATGTTTCTGCTATAGAGAGCCAAAAGTCGGCTTAGCATTCATCAGGACCAAAGGTAAACGCCGCCTCGTGGGTGACGCACCCTAAGGCGCCACTGTCACCTGGGGCGAGAGAGACAAAGGGATTACCAACTTGAATGTAACTGATGCACAGGAACTTCCTCGTGCGTCCCCTCCGAACCGTGAGGGATGAAGTATTCTAAAGTATCAGGAGCGGTACTCCTTAGGCTCGTGGCGGGGGGAATATCTTCACGCCCGGACCGTTAATATCCAGGCGACTGCCCTCCATGGAACCTACTAAGTCCTCGTCCACAGCCCGAATGTCTTGGTCATAGTCAGTGGTATCGCCCCGGACAGGGTGCACAACAGGTGGAACATCCTGCACTTCCAGTATTGTCTAAGGGTGTGGTAATTGCGGGGCAACAGGACGAGCATAAGGAACATTAGTAACAGGCGGCTGTGTTGCGAACCTTTTTTTGTAATCCAACAGAATAGCTTGCAAGTCTGTCAGTAAGGAGGAGGACATTTGTACCATCTCCTATTGGTAGTCTTGTTGATACTGTGAGGGAAGATCATACTGCTCAAAATTCTTATATTCCCCTTAAAAATCGGTGTCCTGGCATTTAATGTGTAGCTGAGAAGGGCATACCCAAAAGGTCCATCCTCCTCTTCTTTGAGGAGTTGTGCAGGCGGTAAAGGAGTCACCATCCTGGGGGAAGTCATCTCCGGTGTAATTCGACATTTTCTGAGCAAAATAGAAATCTTTTCCACCGGTGACGGGACCGGCGACGACGAAGAAAGAATCGGCGATGATGAAATAATGTCATCAATGCAACAGTCGTCGATATTGGCAACATCCCCGCAGTCGTCGTCGACGTAGTAGGCGTTGTCGAACAAGTTACTTACCTTCGGTAACGATATAGCTGTAAGAAACAGTAGTTAGTATTAGATTCCTTACCTTAGAATATCCCCAGGCGTCAGACTGGATCCGGAAATTTTTGCGTAGAAGTACCCTTGCGCGTCGGTAGGCGTAGTCTGCGGGTCCGCGTCCGTCGTCTGCGTCGTGGGCGCCGTGATGACGTCGGAGTACTTAGACGCAGCCTCCGAGCGCTGACGTCAGTTCTTACGCGGTACAAAAGGGGGTGGTGATGGACAGAGCATCTGAATCAATCAAACACTCACACCCAGTCAAAAGATCTGGGTTTAATCCATCACCGTTCTTTAGCCCACTCCGCCACCCCAGTTCAGACATGGCTATATGCAAATCAGTCTGACCCTGTGCCTCATGGGAACAGTCCAGCCCGAACTGCCAAGCCTTGCCTTCCCTGGACCGGAAACAAGCTTCCGAGGACCAGTTTCTGGCATTTCAGCCGTCTTCAGCTCGGCTCTGCTTGAATCCAGTGGCAAAGCGAGCAAGGGACTCACGTCTGAGCATACCCTGCCAACTTATGGCGAACAAAACGGTACAATAGGGGTGGTGATGGACGGAGCATCTGAACCAATCAAACACTCACACCCAGTCAAAAGATCTGGGTTTAATCCATCACCGTTCTTTAGCCCACTCTGCCACCCCAGTTCAGACATTGCTATATGCAAATCAGTCTGACCCTGTGCCTCATGGGAACAGTCCAGCCCGAACTGCCAAGCCATGTCTTCCCTGGACCGGAAACCAGCTTCCGAGGACCGGTGATGGATTAAACCCAGATCTTTTGACTGGGTGTGAGGGTTTGATTGAGCCTCACCGACAGAACAGATTAATACAGCTCATCACCCACCTCAACCCGACTGGGTTGAACGAAGGCTGTTTGCGGTCCCCCACTGTCCTGATGAAGACCCGTTGTTGACTACAAATGTTTGCTTGTTAAGGGTCGAAACGTCGACGAATAAGTGGATTACGTGCATAGATATCTTGTACTAAGTACTGATTAATACGGTGTACAGTTTTGATAATTGTATAAGCACAGACCACATGTTAACTTTCCCCCTTGTATATAATAATTGTACAGTCTTTCACTTTTGCGCCGTAAGCACTGAGCACTTTAAGTCACTTTTTGCACCATTCACCTTTTTGTACAGCCTTCTTTAAGATTTACTTACGAAACCAGTATTTATGAATGACTGAAATTTATAAAATAGTACATAAATACGTTGATGGTCTCTGGATTCTGCTTTGTGTTTCAAATGTCTACATAGTGTATGAGACAGTAAAAGTAATTTTGTGTTCCCCAATGAACCGATTGTTGTTTATACAGATTATTTGCCCAGGTTCATAGGGATACTGGGTTTACCCCATTTTGTTGTTTAATTATTCAGAGCAGGATGGGTCAGTGGTTGGTGTTAACCTCTCTTCCACACTGACCCCTGAGCAACAGAATGACTGCTGCCAGTTGCTGGGACAGTTTTCTGATCTGTTTTCCCTGGTTCCTGATGTCACAGATTGGTGCGTCCATGATGTGGACACAGGAGACAGCTTACCTGTGAAGCACAAGTCTTACAGGGTAACTGACAGGGTGGTGGCTTGTATTAAAGAGGAGGTCTCAAAGATGCTTGCACTTGGGGTGATTGAGTCATATAGCAGTCCTTGGGCCAGCCCAGAGGCCTTGGTCCCGAAGGCTGCAGCGCCGGGTGCCACACCCGAACTCCAGTTCTGTGTGGACTACAGAGGGCTTGTAGGAAGGTGGATATCCGACTATGGTTGTCCCAAACTTTTTGCCTAGTGTTTTGCTGGTTTTCAACATAGTTGGCCTGGGATCCTGCTATTCAGGACCCCAGGCTTTTTTTGGACTGCATGTACCTTAGGTACATATCTAATTGGTATTGGGTCACTCTTGTAAGTCCTTGTACAGTGTACCATAGGTACCCAGGGCATAAGTGCACCCAAGGCCTACCAGGGGCTGCAGCATGTATTATGCCACCCCTGGCTGGCCGTCTAAACAGACACAACTGGCTGGTAACACAGCTAGGGCAAGGTGGTGTAATCACCCTTTGCTGTAGATACAGTATACCTATATCTAACCCTAAAATGGACAAATATGCTCCTATAAGTCACTCCTATGGCAGGCCTTATCAATCCTGAAGGCAGAGTGCTTGGAATTATGTGAGATGGTGCTCTAGCATGAGCTGAGCCTGTCTGCAGCTTTCGGAACCATGTCCTTTAGCTGTTTCCATGATAACGGTATACCATATACTCTTACGTGCATTATAATCCTCGCGGTTATTGCTAACTTTGGCATAGCATTATCAAAACATGTCGAGTAAGGTGTCACAGGAATTGGAATACTACCCCCTCGCCAGTTCTGGCGACGGGGGTAGCATTCCACCCTTTTAGAGGGACACGACATGAATGTAACTAAGAACCCCGGTTAAAGTTAACCTTAGCCTCATCATCACAAAATGGATGCAGCTGTCACAGACACAAGTTTGACCTCATGCTGCTGGGAGTCCTTCCAGCAACGGAGGCCTGGACAAAGGATTTCCTGCCTGGGGAGGTGATAGCGCCACCCCAGACAGGACTTTCTGTATCCAGATAGGCAGGGCTGAAAGGAATGAGACATGCCTGGGGCACACAAGGTGTCCCTGTGCATACCCGATTCAAACCAGTTGCTGCGGCACTCCAGCCCCAGCCCGAAACCGGACAAAGGATACAGGGTGTAACCACCCCCCTTCCCGGTCACACCCATGGGAGGGACCTAGTCACAGTACAGCCCCTTTAGCAAAATAAAGGTAGGAGCTGGTCCCATTCCAGATTAGATTATCCTGCTTTGAAACTACAAAGAAGAAACTCTGGACTTCGACGTTCTGCTCCACAGAAGTCTGAAGAAAATCTCCCTTGTGGCCAAGGAGTGACCACCCTGCACAAGCAGGCACCATCAAGCGTCCTAGCGGTTCACTTTGTCGTCATTCCTGGTGGAACCAGACTTCAAAGCCCGACGAGACCCGGACTTCTAGACCTCTCCGACCCCTACCTACATTTGCAGCACAGCTGAGATGCGTGGGTGCGACGAGACACGTGGGACCGACCATCTTGGAGAAACTGAACTTCGCTTCCAGCACAACTTCAGAGGCTTCTTCGAGAAAGTGCTTAGGGGATTGAGAAACCCCAGCCCCGAGCAGCTCCTGCACTGAAGACCTGCCCTCCAGCATCCACGAGATCTGCGTGGGGCCCTTTTGCTTGGTTGCTGCTCGACGCGTTGTCTGGTCACTTGCCGGCTGGCTAGTGACCTCCTAGACGACGATCCTTGAAATCCACACCGCTGGTCTGGTTGCTCCAGACTGGCCCTTGCTTCCCTGCAAAGGAGGAGAAGTACCCCGGACCCTCCTGGTCCGCACCAGACGCCATCTCCACTCACCGCGTGGGTTGCCTTTGCCAAGGCCTGTTGACTCCAAATCCGGATCAGACACCGCCGACAGGGAGAGCCTGCGTGGGACAGCTCGTGCCTCCATCCTGGTCGTCGAAGACCCCACCTAGTCCACGTGGCTGCAGAGTCAAGCGTCCACTCTTCACCTGATCGCGACAACAGCATCTGGTTCCTTCCTGGTTCCACCCCAGTCACTGGCTAGTGACTGTGAACATTGTCCCCTCTGCTTTCAGGTCTTCATCTTCCTTGATCCACCCTTGGATCACTCCGGACATCTTCCATCTGGCCGCCTGCAGCATCTTTTCTTCCAGGCTCCATAGACTTCAACGCGGAAACCCAACACACTTTGACACCTATGCACCTGCAGCCTGTGGGTGAGGTAACAAGAGCATTTTGGTGCTCAAGGGTAGATTGACTCTCCTAGTGTCCAGATTTCCAGTCGTTTTAGTCCGAGCTAGTCGGAACTGTCTAATACTTACCTTTTCGTTATTTGTACTGTCCATTGGCTTTGTTACGCATCTTGTGTCTGAGTTCACACTCTGCACTCGCGTCCCGTGGGCCTCCTATTACTTACCTCAGGTCAGGATAGTGTAGTCCCAGCGATCCTACAGCCTCTGTACAGCTCCATTCTTTCTATCGATTTCCTTATACCATTTACTTAGTATAGGATTTGTCGTGCCCCTAGGGCACCATTGTAATTTGTGCAACTTAACGTATTTTTCTTAAGAGTCTTGTCATGTGCTTAGCCCTCTGATCTCAAAGAGTTCAGAGGTGTATGTTAGTTAATAAATATCTTGTTTATTCTCATAACTACCTGTGGGGTTATATGTGGTAAAACAGCTGGCTTCACATGCCAAGAGTTTAGCCTAGGACTGCTTTGTCCATGCTACCATTAGGATAGCTGGTCTATATGGTTGACTTACAACCAATCACCATAAGGGTTGTTTGGACTGATACAAGGTGATCACTAGAACTAGTGAGCATCATATATCAGGCCAACTTCTCACAGGGCTCAATTCAGTCACGAAAACAGACGCGCACCCCATCCCCAGAGCGAATGAGTTCCTTGATCGGCTAGGGGCTTCACGGTACCTCCGCACGTTTGATTTAACGCCTGGGTACTAACAGATCACCTTGACTGATGGGGCAAAGGAGAGGTCAGCATTCTCCACAACAGATGGGCATTTCCAGTTTCGGGTTATGCCTTTTGGGAAGAAGAATGCTCTGCCACTATCCAGAGGTTGGTCAACCAGGTGTTGGTTGGACTGGAGGAATTCAGTGCCGCCTACCTAGATGACATCACAGTGTTCAGTGTCAGTTGGGAGGAACATCTGTGCCGCCTCTGGAAAGTGTTGATGGCGCTGTGGAAAGCAGGCCTCACGATCAAGGCGAGTAAGTGCCAGATCGGCAGGGCTCTGTGGTGTACTTGGATCACCAAGTTGGGAGCAGCCAGGTGGCGCCCCTACAACCCAAGATTGAAACCATCCTGCCTTGGGAGCCACCCACAACCCAGACTGAGGTGAGAGCCTTCTTAGGTCTCACAGGGTATTACAGGAGGTTTGTCAAGGGATATGGCAACATTGTTGCACCCTTGACAGAGCTGACTTCCAGGAAGCAGCCCAAGATTGTGATTTGGACTGACACCTGTCAAAGTCTTTGAGGCCCTGAAAACTGCCATGTGCACGGCGCCCGTGCTCCTGGCACCCAACTTCTCAAGAGAGTTCATTGTCCAGACAGACGCTTCAGAGCATGGTGTGGGGGCTGTTTTGTCACAGATGAAGGAAGAGGGCCAAGGTCAACCTGTAGCCTTTATCAGTAGAAGGTTACTTCCACGGGAACAGAGGTGGAGTGGTATTGAGCGTGAGGCATTTTCTGTGGTCTGGGCTCTGAAGAAGCTGAGACCATACCTGTTTGGGACTCACTTCCAGGTTCAGACAGACCACAGGCCCCTCAGATGGTTGATGCAAATGAGGGGTGAGAACCCAAAGTTGTTGAGGTGGTCCATCTCCCTCGGGGTATGGACTTTACGGTGGAACACCGCCCTGGTACAGAACAAGCCAACGCTGATGGTCTGTCCAGATTTTCCGCCTTAGTGAAGAGAACTCCCAGGAGTTAGGGTAGTTTTCTCCACTTTTCAGCTGGAGGGGACACGTATTAGACCTGGCCCCATTGGCGTGGGTCTCCCTTCCATTTTTTGCTGTTGCCTCATATGCTTTTGCAGGTGTAGGATGCTTTAGGCACTGTGCCACTGCTATTCAGTGCCACAGTGCAAGTGTTACCTATTGTAAATTGATGTATGGATTAGTGATTCCATGTTTGGCTATTTTGGTTTACTTGTCAGACCCTAGTCTAGTGCACTGAGTGTGCCAGGGCATGTAATCCAAATACTGCTGATGGGCCTGCAGCACTGGTTGTGCCAGCCACAGAAGAAACCTTGTAAAATGTGTCTAAGGTCTGCCGTTGCAGAGCCTGCGTGCAGTCTGGTACTGTCATGCTGACTGGGCAAGTGCACCCACTTGACAGTCCCTAAACCATCCCTTTTCTTCATATCAGTCACCACTATGGTAGGTCCAAGGGCAGGGTGCAATGTAAGTATAAGGTAGGACAAGCACGGATGTGTTTGGCATGTCCTAATTGGGAATTACAGCCATTTTCGTTTTTCACTACTGCAAGGATACCTGTTCTCTATTGGCCAGAATGGGCTGTTAGAATTGTTACATTTTATAATCCTAAAAGGTTCAGAGAACATGGTAGAAATTCGAGTTTAGTATGCCTGAACACAGAATAATAAAATACATCTTTTAGTAAAGTTTATTTTAATATTCTGTGTATGCAAATACCACTTTTCGAAAGTAGGTATTTGCTTGTCTAACCATTCAAACCTGCCTCTTGCTAGGATGTGTATTCCCATGTCTGGTTTCTGTGAGTGACAGGGCTGGAGAATTCCAGGAGACAGGCTGAGTCACCCAGTGATGAATAGAGAGATCTGCATCTTGATGGGAGGGAGGAGTGCACCTGAACTCTGAATAGGGCTGTGCCTGCCTTCCAAAATGCTGGCTCCACCCCCTGGGGAGCGGCTGATGTCTCTGCCCTGCACACTGAAAGAAGGAGTCCTGTCAACAGAGTGCTCCAGGACTGTTCTTGCCTTCCACAATGTTGGCTCCACCTCCTGTGGGTTGTCTGATGTGCATGCCCTGCACTGTGAAAGGAAAGGCGAAGTCTGGTAAACTGAGTGCTTCAGAACTGGTTTGGACTGGGCAAAGGTCCCTCTCCCCTCAGAGAACAAAGGATGTCCGGGCATACATTTTGGGATCCTGATCCCATGAAATTAGATAACTTTTGGCCTACAAGAAGAAACCTTTACTGAGGAAAGGAACCTGAAGAAACTGAGGAGAGACTATTCCCAAGCTGAAGTGCTGCTTGGGGGATTGGCCTGCAGTGGTTGCCTTACTGCCAAAGGAAGGAGAAAGAAACTTTGTGTACTTTGCTTTCAACTTGTGAAGAATCTCCAAGGGCTTGAAAATGAGCTTGCCTCCAGCTGAAGTCTAAGGGACAACAGATTTCACCCACCCCAGCTCCCCAGAGTTCTTTTGGAAGTGCCTGCTGCTGTTTTGGGCCTTCTGAGGAACTGCGTGTCACAAGGAGCTGGTAGCGTGACTCAATGAGAAGAAGCGTGTCGCTGTCGTTGGGCCTTTCATCGCAACCTAGGAGAAAGGAGGGTGTCGCCGCTGGAACTGCCGCACTGCACCGCATTGGAGAGAAGCGTGCTGCAACGAAGAGGAAGCATGTCGCCGTCGCTGCTGCTGTCGTCGCAACTCCGAAGGAGGGTGTTGCCGCTGTGGTTGTCGCACTGCACCGCATCAGGAGAAGTATCTCGCAATGAGGTCGGAGCGTGTAGCGGTCGCTGTACCTGCTGTCGCAACTCCGGAGAAGGAGGGTGTCGTTGCTGGAACTGTCGCATTGCACCGCATTGACCAAGAGCACCTCGCATCCCCGAGAAGCCCGCCGCTGTCGGACCTGCTGCCGTCGCATCTTGAATGTCGCCGCTGTAGTTGTCGCATTGAGCGGAAGCTTCATGCATCGTGGGAGAAGAGCGTCGCCGCTGGAGCTGCTGCCGTCGTATCTTGGATGTCGCCGCTGTAGTCCACGCATCAGACCGAGAACTTCCTGCATCCCCGAGAAGCGTGCCGCATCTGGAGGATCTTCACGTCTTCATTTCTTTATATTTTAACTTTGCCGCATTTCCCATCGCTGCGACATTGCTTGTCATGGAAGCGCAACGCAACTTAAGGTACATTGACGCAGAGTGTGGCATCTAAGAACTGAACTGAACTAAGTTAATCTACCATCCTAAAGTAATCATAGTGTGTGTTTTTGTTGTTTATGGTCTTGTGGTAACTCTATATAAAGTCTACTTATTTTTTTATATAAAACCTGTGTGGTGTCCATTTGTAGTGTTGTCACTGGGTTACTGTATGTGGTCACAACTGCTTAACTTACAACGCCAACTAGAGACTCCCAAATCTAACAACGTTAATTCCAGACTAGACCCACTAAAGCTTGTGAAAAGGCCTGAGGATGTTTTTCTAACAGCAGAAATGACATCAGGAGTGCAATATGTATCATAATTGAAAAAAAAAACCAGACAGATCAGATAAATAGGTACAGCAGATATGGCATGACCACTCTTCCTGGAATTCAGTCAAACTAAAGATCCTCAATGCGTACCAGATGCAGAGTATAAGAGCACTGGAGGATGGCCTCCTGCAGACGTATTCAGGAGCCAGGATGACAAGCTCAGGGACTGTAGGCTGAGAGGTACGAACTGGTTCTGTAATCTGGATTAAAAAAAAAATCAAGTATTCACATCAGTTGGATGTGGTATTTTTAACATGGGGAGCTGGAGGGCATTCAAGGACAAATACGCTCATAGTGGTTTTGAAATAAGCTAGTATGATGAGAACTATCAGGATAAGCAGAAACTGTTGACAGGCGTAGAGAAATTTCCCAGCCTAACTATAGTCAAAAAGTCACATTCTTCCTGGTTGGTAGAATCTGGAGATGTAAGTTTTAGCATTTGGAGTGGTCTGTTTGACAAACAGGTCCAAAACTAATCTGAGAAATCATCTTAAAGCACTTTGTTGTTTATTATCCATTTGTGATTTTATGAAACAGCCATCGCAGGGCATCTGCTTTCAACATGCCCACTCCAGGTAGATGGATTGCTGTTACCTGGAGGTATCGGCTACTTAAGTATTGCTTGGGCTTTTATATAGACCACACTCGATTTACATAATGCATTGTACTGCCGGCTTCGATCTGAACAGTATTCATTTTAATTGATAGAAGAAAGAAGTTTAACACCACAGAAATTAAAGGATTATGTGGTATGGGAAATTATATGAAACTAAGAGCCTTACATTTTGAGATGATCCATGTTAGCTACAAGAAGATGAAAGAAAAAATGAGAACAAAGACTATTACTGAAAGTCCTTAAACAAATCTTCCATCAATGGAACAATTGCAATGCTGCTATTGGCAGTTAAGCAAAAATTCATGCAGAACTGATTCCACTGATCCTTCAGGAACTTCTAAAACAGGCATATTTTGAGACATATCATCAAACACAGAAAAATACACAATGCCAGAGAGCCCAGAAGAGGTAAGAAACCTTTCTTGCTTTTGGGTAAATGATTTTCTGGAGATGTCATCATTTTACTTTCATTAAAATTACTCCCCCCCCCCACTGTTTTGAGTTCTGATTTTCTCAGGCTGCTTCCAGGGAACTAAAGACCGTAAAGGGAGTGGATGTTAACTTATTCTGAATTAAATGTAACCCCATCTGTTGGTGGGAAGAAGACATTTTCAGAAAATATTAAGGCGCTATTTAGTATGAATAAACATTGTTCATACAGTCTTCCTAACAAGGAACAATGATGTTACTTTGTAGTGTAGTTCCTATATTCCCAATAGGCTCTTCGCATTGGAATAGTATATCCTATAGATTTGACGTAGGACTGAAGTCGACTAGGTCTCTATCGAATATACTAGACTTAATTGTGTGTGCCAGCTAGCTCAGAGATCACTAGAAACTTTCTCGAATACACAAGAAGGGATTAGTTTCTGATAACCACATTAACATGACAACTTTGTTTCACAAGAACAAGAAATCTATCTCTAGAGTCGCGGAAACAATAGATAGTTATTTCACTCAGTCAATCGTGCATGCTTCATTTCACCAGAGGTGCAGATAAATAGAGAGGCGGGCGTTCTCAATAAAAGGGTATTTATTGAACAGACTTCTTTCTCATGCAGAGGAAATGAACTGCTACAATCGAAATACTGGTTGCAAAGTACAATGCGTACAGTACGAAGAGTATTATAAAATAATACTGTAAAAGCATGATATGGTTTCTAAGCCATAAAATACATAGAATACATACATTAATAAATAAAGACTGGTGCTTCTAAAATACGCCTACCCTGGTGTACCTAACCTAGGTCTAGTAAGAGGGAAGAAGTAAGTGAGGTGTAGCTTAGTTTCAGTATTATTTTGCCAAGAATCCAATTCAAGAATTTTATTTTACTTTTTTTTTTTTACTCTGAGGGTCTAATCAGCTCCGTACCTTGGTTTCAGAATGAAGGAGGTCTTGTATCTCTCTCTCAGGACTCGATTTCTCAACAACCCACAAGGGTAGCTTGGAAACACTGGAGCTGGATTTCTCGGCAAGAGAAAAGACAGCATCTCTCTCAGTGCGTCTGCTGGAGGGTCGGCTTCCTTCGGCACTTGCTGTAGCAGGGCGTCAGGCAAGTAGATAGTCGAACTGCTCCAAACCACAGTGTGTCTGTTTGGGCAAGTGTGGGCATATTTATACCGTGAAGGTGCAGAGTTTCACGTAAGGTTGGACATAATAACGTCATCAAAGACTTAGTTCTTTGAAAACTCCCTGAGTTCTTGGATAAATCAATATTCATCAGGGGGAAGTCCCGGACTGCTGAAGGCGGGTTTTTCCAAGAAATCGTTGTAGATTTTCGGAACTAGTGGAAGTAGAAAAGGCCTGATAGGACTACTTAAGCTATGTCTTAATATGGTTATGATTTCTATGCCTATATAAAGATAGTGTATTTTATACCTACAAAAGGGAATTAAACTGGAAAATTACACTACGGTCCTAAAACACTATACAACACCCACTCCACGTATTATGTCTAATATTATTACATCCGTGAGCATCTACAACACAACTTAATTGTGTGTTCACAATCCTACCCCACAATACACAAAATGCATTTGATAAGGTCGCACACATTTGTATAGTACGCATTTAAAAGCAATAGGCGTCATTTAACATGAATTGTGATGTTGGCAAAGCTAACTGAACGAATCATGTAATGACATTTATGAAATGGCTCTAAGGGTACAGAAGAAAAAAGTCGGGACCATTCCATAGCAGAATATATATATATATATAAACTGTTATTGTTGTTTTCAGAGGACAAGGTGAAATACTGTCTTTAGGAAGTGTTGAATTTCTTGTTCTCTAAGAACAGTTCACCTTTAGGCAGATTACTTTGTGCCCCAAAAAAATTATATTTTTCAAGTTCTTTGGGAAAAGTCAAAATAAGCCGTAGAAAAATAGATTTCCAAAGCTTTGGAAGGATTGTTATGAAAAGTGAAGGCCGAATTTAGAGTTCATGGAACGCTGTGTGCAGATTTCAAAAGTTATTCTCGGTGTCAGGAGAAAACATCAAATCGTCTAAGCT
The DNA here is from genome assembly GCF_964263255.1 of Lissotriton vulgaris. Lineage (NCBI taxonomy): Eukaryota > Metazoa > Chordata > Amphibia > Caudata > Salamandridae > Lissotriton > Lissotriton vulgaris. The sequence goes on along the minus strand of NC_141700.1, from coordinate 727,529,242 downwards.
GGCAAAGAAATCCTCTACCACAGTAGGTGAAAGTGGAACTACTTCATCAAGCAAATCAATTGTGCACAGATGAGAAGCATTGCCGTCAGCATCAGTTGCTGCGTTAGCACTGTTAATATCAGATGGTACCTGTGTGACTGTTCCTCGTATCTCACTTCCAATTGGATGTGCTGGTGAGATCTCAATGAACGCCGTCATCAGGATAGGTAGCTGTTGGGGGCAACACAACATGTGAGCCGTTACCGGACCCAGTAATGCGCCTGCATCCGTTGGCGCAACTGATGGTAGTGTTAGACAAACATCTAACACACATTCTTCTCCACAAAGCAGGCATCGTAGAACAGGTAAGATGCAATCTTGCCAGATTGGTCTGAACGAAAGATACCCAGAGGTATTCAGATCTCTTAAACGAGCCAAGCCAAGCCAAGAATCTGTGTAATCCTGTCACGATACTGCATGGCTAGGAGAGCTTGTTCCATGGTAGTCTGGGTATCGTTGGTGACTGGACTTGCCATATCGGAGCAGAATAAACAAAAATAGAATTCCTGCTACGACTCCGTGTTCGGAGGCCTCCCTCTCATTTTCAGAGTGCACAAAATTTTGAAAAAGGCCGAGGACTGGTTCAAAGGGTGCTAACAGTCCCGAAAAAATCGTCTCAAATACATGTGCGATGCCACTGGTATCAGACATGTTTAAGATTTGACCTAACATTTCTGCGAAATGTACTGGGCAGTTTGTTGATAATAATGCATGTATCTCTGCAGGAGCCCTTGCAACTTGCAGATCATACGATTCTTTGGACGAGGTCAGTGGCACCGTTTTTTTGCAAAAGAATGGCTTTCATTCTGCTTAAAGTATCAATTAGTATAGAAGAGATATTCGTGAAGGCCATAACGCCAACTCACTGTCTGTCTTGCTTTTTGGATACAATACTTGCATACAACAAGTGACCCTGGCTGACACACTAACTAGATACGCTTTTCCTGGCAACATGCCACAACAGCTGTGATCATTGAGCATAACGTAATGAAAATTGGTTCTATCACTGCTGCTGGTGAACCGTGAGGGTGGCAAGAGAGGTTATTTGAAGAACCTTCGCAGGCTCCATGTAAATTAATACCTTCGCATAAAAGTGTACCACTTACTGAGATTTTACAATTTTTACTACTAAGAAACACGTCCTTTCCCCCACTCCAACATTTGTGTGTATATGGTAAATTCCAGCTTGACTTAATGTATCCTTTACCAAACCTTTCATACAGGCCTGCTGGTATATGCTGTAGACAATACTGAAATTGGAAAATCATCACTGGTATCCTGATGGTGCCATGTATTATCCATTCTACGACTGGTTTCCCAGAAATAGATAATGGTAATCTTTCCAGTTTTTCAATGCTCAGCACCGTATAGTCTGCTCCTCTTTATCCCAAAGAGATTTGTCTATCTGTAAGGTTAAAGACAGTAAACAATGTCGTGGTGTTGTTTAGACGCCATGGCACGTAGCCTGAAGGGAGATTTTTTAACGTCCAGCCTAGCAGCATTAGAGAACGTAATTGAGACTAGCCATGTTGTAACATTAGCAAGTCCTGCTCTATTATGTCAATGGCAGATGTTACAATGCTGTCCAAAGAATAAATTCTGGAGGACAGAGTCCTTAACCCATTGCCCACTACAGAGAGAGCTTTCTTTAAATTAATACGATCAATTTCTCGTATCCTTTCTGCAGTTTCCATTTGCATGACTTTCCATGCTTCATTGTAAGCAGAATATACATCGGCGTATATAAAACGCTTTTGACGTTGTTTACGAGGCCCTAGTAAGAAGTTAAGGGTTGTTTAATTTCAGGAAGCGTGGATTTCTGTAGCCACTCAAGGCATAGTTTTCCTACAATGTATGTGGTGACTATCCCTGGATTTTGTCTCTGGGAATATCTCGGATCTGGCCTGTTCATTTTGAACCCTTCTGTTTTGTTCAGGAATCTATCTTGACAGTTGTGTCTATGGGCCAGATTACCCATTTTTTCCAATTAGGATTGGTTCTGTTCTGTTGTAAAATATAATTTACGTCTACCTCCTCATCTGAAGTTAAATTACTGTCAGGTGTGGCTTTAGGTATGGACGGTTTGTTTAAATCTATTATCTTAGCCAAGCCAGGACAAGACAAGATGTTGTTGAACAGTGTCATTTAAAAACATTATTTGTTCTGGGATAATGCAGGATCTGAATACGGCTTCTAAACCTTGCACCTGCCAGTTTTTTGTGCCCCAGACAGTTTTTATTTTAATGTTGTCTTTCCAAAAGTTAAAACCTAATGTAGACAGCCGAGCATAAAAGTTCGCAGAATAAATTTGTTTAGTATGGTCAACATGTTAATCATTCCTGTCTTATTCACATTTTTTAAATAAAACGTTTCTGGATTTGTGACATTAAACCCTGAGAAGTATGGAAACTTTTCATAAAATGTTTTTGAGCTGCCCTTTGGCGGCATTGGACAATGTTCCCATTGATTATAAGTAAAAACATTTCTAGGGTTTGCAGATTTGTGCAAATAATGGTGACCATAATCATTAAAACAATACATTTGTTCATAATCTAATGAACCTTCTAAGTATTCATGTTTAGTGAATTTAGCTGACATTTCTAATTCTGTCATGTTATTAACAGTTTCAAAGTCCCAATCATCAGAAAATGTGCTGGGTGAGACAAAGTCACTCAAAGAAACCTTAAACGGGTGTGGAATCTTCAACAGTTCCACCGGGCCATAAATGTCATAATCAGTTGTGTCCCATGCTATACCACCAGGTTTAGGAACGGCTGTGATGTTTACTGATGACAGGTCTCTTCGTTCACGATGAGATGATTTGTAAGGTTGCAGGAGCAAGTTGATGTTCTTACTTGCTGTGTCCATTGTACAGTATTTTCCATCTATCATTTTGACCAAACTTAAAACAAGAATGAGCCAAAGTAGGAGAAAAAGCAAACCTAACACAATCCAAAATTCAACTCATGGTAAAACCAGATATGTTTTCTCAAGTTGATGAAAAAGTTCTGTTATTTTTTCTTTGAAAGGTTTATTTGCTGGCGTAGTTTCCGGTTCACTGGGATCCTCAGAAAAGGTATCGAAGTTGATAAAATAGCCAGAGGCAGTTCTGTCAATAGTTGGTATTGCATCCGTATTTTTGGGAATCGCTGGAGCTGCTACTTCCTTTGTAATATTTGTATAGTCAGAGGCTATATCATTGTAGACTGGTGTTTCTTGACAAACTGTTATTTGAGTCTCAAGATGTACAAGTTCTATGGCTTTGATGCATAGTCCTTCTTTTCTTACTGTAGGTTTATCATAGGTGATAAGTTTTTCAGTTTGAACCTCTTGGATTGTAGCAAGATTTGGTCGCCTGCTACATCTTGGGAGTCCACTGGGCCTAATACTTATTATCGGCCACATGATGTGGGTTTACCAGGTCAATGGATACGGTTCTGTTCTACCTTTTACCAGCAAGCGGCGGCAGTAACACTGTTCTTGTTCCAAGGATTGCTAAGACAGGTACTGTTTTTCTGTAAGAAGGCCCAAATTCCTTCTTCACCTCAATCTTTTGCCTGACTAGATCCCCAATCTTTGGAATCCAGACAGGTCTTGCTAAGACACGTGGTTTTTCTTCAGTGGTCGTTGGCTTTTGTGTTGTGCTAATCAGACTTCTTCTTGTTACATTTAAGTCCTGTAAAACAGCGAAACGGTCTTTGATATCAAAGGGTTTTTGTTCACCATTGAAGTTTGACAATCGAGATCCTGGATGAGCATTTTAGTACCAAATAGTAATTGATACGTAGTGATTCCCCCCAGAGAATTTCTTTGCAGATTATTAAGACTCTGTTGGACACTATTTAGATGTTTGACCCACCTGTCACCTTAGCCTAATACCCTAGCTGTTATAGATTGCTTTATGTCACGTTTTTTTCTTTCCACTACCACATTTCCCTCAGGATGAAATGGACTTGAGTACCGCAATGCAATGCCCAAGCTGCCCATGGCCTCTTTGTAAGCTTTGGAGCTAAACGCAGGACCCTAGTCAGAATGTAGCGTGCCAATTGCGTATGTGTGAGAAAGACTCGGAAATCTTTTATAACAGTTCTGGCATCAGCCGAGCACTGGGGCCACATCCAAATGATTCTTGTCCTAATAGTTGTGGGACCGCATCCGTCCATGGTGACGTCTGCGTGTAGAAATTCTAATGCAGTCTAACAGGGGTGTCTGTACTGGGCTGGCTACAGTGTAGTCAGGTACCAGGTGGATTTCAAAGCTATGATCTCTGTAACGGGTATCACAGTTAATTCCGAATTTATAAACTTCAACGCTCATTCCCGGCCACCAGTACATCTGTTCTAATTCTATGAGAGATTTTAAGATCCCTTTATGTGTTAGACCCTCTCCCATATGTGCTTCGTGAACCAAAGCACCTCTCTGGTTCCTGTTTGGAATTACTCTATCCCCCACTCCAGGGATTTGAGCAAAGGGAACGGAGTTTGCATCAATTATGTATGTATATCCGAGTGGATAATTTAGAGGTAATGCTGCATAGCTGCCTTTTATTGAGGCATTCACTGCTAGCATTGTTTCACCATCTATTTTCATTTTTGAACAAGTGATTGAAGCTACGGAAGCTGTTTGCACAGCTGCCTTCGGCATCATCAGCCAATGAATTCCCTGCAACGTGAACGCCATCACGCTGATGACTCAGTGTATGAATCACGTGAGTCTTTTGTAGTTTTTTGTAATAGAACTACTTTGTCCCAAAGCATTTTATGCTTAATTGTGCCACCTTTTGCGTCTCTGAAACAGGTTTAAACCCAGTTCTGCAGATATTCATTGTAAGACTGAACGCAGTAATACGAATCGCACACTAGGAGTGTGGGGAATTCGCAATCGGTATTCTCAAGCACCATCTTGAAAGCCTATAGTTCAGCTCGTTGAGCTGTACAGTCTCCAAGTGATTGAGTTTTAGTGACCATAGGTCAAAGCTTACCTTCGCCCCAGCGACCTTTAACAATCGCACACGCAGCACTATAGGCTTGTTTACCCCCAATTGCGGGATGTGCTGATCCGTCTGTATAGATTATACAGCCGTGATGTTCTATAGGCAGAATTTCAGTCGGTAGAGGACATTCTAGTTCGTATTGTAGGAATTCTTGTGTTTTCAAATAGGGGTCAAAAACGTATTCAACGTCAGTTGCAGCAAGAGAGTTAACCCACTCTATCCATCTTGGATGTAGAGCTTTTGCATTTGGAATGCTTCCCTTTGTTACTGCCTCTAAGGCAGGTACAGGTGTAACGATTTTAATGCACTTACCCTGTGCGAGGGCTCTCCTTTGCTACAGCAGTCTGAATCGCTGTCAGAATCTTTTCTGTTGAAGTGAATTTCATTTCGGCTTGTGTGTACAAGTGTTCTTTGTAAGCTATTGGTAAATTTTCACATTCATTAAAGGTTAGGTATGTGAATCCGCATCTCCCTGGGATGATTCGGATTACAAGGTTGCGCACGTTGTCGCGTGTTTGTAACTGTGTTTTTGCTAACATGTCAGTTTGCACTGAACGCAAAATTTCTGTGAGTTCTTGAGTCCAATTAGTTGGTTTGAAATCAGGTTTCATTAGTTCGTAGAGAGGTCTAACTCTTTCAGCGTAATTTAGAACATAATTTCTTCCAAAATTCAGGAAACCTAGAATTTACTACGTTTTTCAGCGTTTTTGGAGGTTGAAGCAGTGCATATTTCTCTAGAAAGTTGGCTGCCAGGTTTTTACCTTCACTTGATAACTCGTATCCTAAGAATAGGACGTTGAGGTGGGCAATTCGTGATTTTTTTAAATTGAATTTGTACCCTTCAGAGCGAACCCAAGTATAATGGTGTTCACTCTTTCCAAGTGCATGTCCAAATCATTGTCTGTAAGATAGATGTCATCGACATAAGATAATGCTTCATCATCATACACTTGTAGTAACTCTGTTACTCTGGCTGAAAAAACATCTGGGCTATTCTTGAATCTCTGGGGGAGACGGCAAAATTGTCTGTGTCCCCATGAGGGAGAAAGCGGTCAAATGTTATTCATCAGTGCAACAAGAGTTTAGATGTCTGTAGTCCAAAACTAGACAATATGAATTGTCTGGTTTGGAGACAGGACACAAAGGATTGTTCATACACTAGGTGCATGTTTCAATCACCCCTTGGTATTCAAGTTATTTTAAAATCTCCCTGACCTGTTTTTTAGCTTCCTGTTTTACAGGATATTGCCTTTGCATTGTTGGTTGAATTTTCAACTGGATTTTATGGTGAGGGGACTCCTCATCATATCCTACATGATTTGTGTATAATGCCTGGGTTACATCCCATTTCCTGGCATAGGTGTATTTTTATGAATTGGAATGTGATTTGAGAAGGCTGGCATAATTATCTCTTCGCCATGTGGGCACTCCCTGACAAATTCAGTTCGCCAGTCTTGTTCAGCTAGAAGAATATCATAACCCTTAGATAGCTTCTCCGAAAAGAGTGCTTTTATTTTCCTAGTTATTTCCCCCTTCATCCGGAGTGTTACTTCATATAACTTGTGGGGTACACTAACCCTAGTGTCAGCAGTTTCCACTTGAATGCATTCATTCAAGTCCACAAGTCCACTGTCTCCAGATGATCCATCAAGATCTTGTGAGCTATGGTTACCTCTGCTGCGCTGTCTAGCATTGTCTGGGCCCACTACCCGTTTTTGAGTTGTTTCCTCAAGATCCTCCGCATGTCTGATCTTTAGACTTGCTACCTTCTTTTTTGGAAATTGTCTTTTCTAATTTTCTAGAATGTGCTGTTCATCTTTGGACTTCACGCGTTCTTCTTTCTGTTCTGATCGTCCTCTTCTCCGGATTTCTGCGAGGAAGTCTGAAAGGTACGAGAGGAACGAGTATCAGTATCTTGATTTATATCAGGTTTTCTCAAATTATCCCTACTTCTAAGATTATACCTCTTTTCAGAGGGCTCCTGTTGAGGAGACCTTCCTCTGGACTGGGAACGCTTCTCTTTAGGAGGTGTCTGTTTGGTGTTTACCCACTTCTTTTTAGGAGTAGTGAGATCATTTTTAATAAAAACTTTTTTCAGGATTTTCCGTTAGTTGTGGTTTTACTGGTTTCTCACCCAAACTATCTCTACCTAGTTCTTCATTGGATTTTCCAATAATTATGGCAAGTTCATACGGTTTCTCAGTAATGTCTTTCTTTTAGTTGTTGGCGGATCGCCACGGATGCTGCCTCACCTTTAATGTTAGCTAATAGTATAGCAAGATCTGATAGAAATCTTTCAGTAATTTCATACCCAGATTTAAGGCCGGTTCTGGACCATATTAATTTTGAATCTGTCTTAGTACGTCTGGTATTACCGCCATAGACGGAACACCATGTGTTCTTGTGTAGATTGAAGCAAAGACTGTACCCCAAGTGTCGCAGTCCTCTACGTGTGGTGCAATCCCCATTGGTAAACAGATTGTCAGAATTCTGTGTTTCTCATGAGGTGTACTATCAGGGAATACTGCCTCTATTAGAGTAATTTTTTGGGCTAACCAGAACGGAATTTGTTCTTGTTTTGCGGGTAGATTACCAATGACTGACTGTACAGTCTGTGGTGTAATTTTGTTTGTGTCCCCTGATGAAGGGTGTGCTGCGGAATCCTTATAGTAGGTTGGACTGTTAAAGTCCGCATGACACATTGAACCAATTGTCTATGTATTTTAATTAATTGTTATAGCTGAGCTAATAGTTCTGGACCTGTCATTCGGTCAATGTCAGGATATGGTGTATAGCTGGCTAGTACCGGCCATGTTGTGCTCCTGGTCTACCTAGTGGACCGAGCCAGGTAATGTGATTTTGATGTTGTAGGGCGCCATTAAACCAGAGCTAATGCTCTTGTTAAGTTAGTAGAATTTCAACATCCTCGAAAGAAACTTATTCCGCTGGAGGTTCCTCTACTTTGTAGTAGTGAAACTCGTGTGTTACTGGATTTGCTGCAGGAAACCGAATCCATGAATAGAATACCTCTGTCTGCCGATATTTATGTGCCTCTATTGCAAAGATTACTTTACCACCTCTCGATGATACTCCTTTTTCTAAAAGTTTTATAGTTCTTGTTTTCCTTATATTCACTGGAATAAGAATAGCATCCGGGTTATTTTCTTGGAGATTTGTGTCGTCTAAAACTGCCTGAGCTGCTAGTGCAGCTCTTTCCCTTTCGTCGTCACTCTCATTTTGTTGACCGAAAGTTTGCAGAGTAAGTTTCAAGGAAAAAAAGATTAGGTGTACAATATTTTGGAACACTGTATCCTTCAACGTTGAACAAACCAAAAACCAATACATAAGATTTTTCGTCCTACTCAGTTATGACGGATATTTTATCCTTTAACCCACTCAAGACGTCTATTGGAGTATTTTACGGGAAAAATGGGTCTGTGTGAAAAGCATGACTGAGTGACTCTAGTATCTAGCGTTAAATTATCGCCTTACCAAACGTTGGGCGCCATGTAGTGTAGTTCCTATATTCCCAATAGGCTCTGTGCATTGGAATAGTATATCCTTTAGATTTGACGTAGAACTGAAGTCGACTAGGTCTCTAGCGAATATACTAGACTTAATTGTGTGTGCCAGCTAGCTCAGACATCACTAGAAACTTTCTTGAATACACAAGGGATTAGTTTCTGATAAACGCATACACATGACAACTTTGTTTACCAAGAATAGGAAATCTATCTCTAGAGTCGCAGAAACAATAGATAGGTTTTTCACTCAGTCAATCGTGCATGCTTCGTTTCACCAGAGGAGCAGAGAAATAGAGAGACGGGCGTTTTCATTAAAAAGGTATTTATTGAACAGTCTTCTTTCTCATGCAGAGGAAATGAACTGCTACAATCGTAATACTGGTTGCAAAGTACAATGAGTACAGTACGAAGAGTATTATAAAATAATACTGTAAAAGCATGATATGGTTTCTAAGCCATAAAATACATATAATACATACATCAATAAATAAAGCCTAAAGTACTCAACTGGTGCTTCTAAAATACGCCTACCCCGGTGTACCTAAACTAGGTTTAGTACGAGGGAAGAAGTAATTGAGGTGTATTGTAGTTTCAGTATTCTTTTGCCAAGAGTTTAATCCAAAAATTCTCTAAGGGTCTAATCAGCTCCGTACCTTGGTTTCAGAATGAAGGAGGTCTTGTATCTCTCTCTCAGGACTCGATTTCCCAACAACCCGCAAGGGTAGCTTTGAAACACTGGAGCTGGATTTCTCGGCAAGAGAAAAGACAGCATCTCTCTCAGTGCGCCTGCTGGAGGGTCGGCTTCCTTCGGCACTTGCTGTAGCAGGGCGTCGGGCAAGTAGATAGTCGAACTGCTCCACACCACAGTGTGTCTGTTTGGGCCAGTGTGGGCATATTTATACCTTGAAGGTGCAGAGTTTGACGTAAGGTTGGATATAATAATGTCATCGAAGACTTAGTTCATTGAAAACTCCATGAGTTCTTGGATAAATCAATATTCATGCAGGGAGAAGTCCCTGAGTGCCGAAGGCGGGTCTTTCCAAGAAATCTTTGTAGATTTTCGGAACTAGTGGAAGTAGCCAAGCCGTATTAGGACTACTTAAGCTATGTCTTAATATGGTTATGATTTCTATGCCTATATAAGGTTAGGGTATTTTATACCTATATAAGGGCATGACATGGGAAAATTACACTAGGGCCCTAAAACTCTATACAACAACTTTTCCTCAATTGGGTCATCTTGTATTTGGTGTATGCTGTGGGGACTACCAGCAGGCCAAATGGTAAAGCCTTGCACTGGAACTGTGATTGGCCTATGGTGAAACTTAAAAACGTGCACAATTTTTGAATGACTGAATAAAGAAGTGTGAGCTTGGAAGATCAATGACAAGCCAACCATCCCCCCCTCTCCCCTGACACTCATGGATCTGGCAGTAAATACTGTGGATAGCAAAGACCCCGATTTCTTCTTTTGTTAGCCACTGTTGTACTGTCTTGAGACTGTTGCTGGCACTTAGTTCATTATCTTCTGTACAACCAGAATAAGTTGTTCCTTTTTGAATGAGGGGACAGTCTGTTTTTTTGAAGTAGTATGTTAACTTCCTCCTAGGAGTCAGAAACATGCACTTTAAAATGAAACAATGTGCATAGTACACTGAAACAACAAACCTCTTGCTATTTTTTATTACTATGGAAGATGGTATGATATGCTTCTCCCTTAAAGAGGGAAATCATTGCTTTCGTAAGCCAAACTGTTGAGTTTTTTTGTCTTTCAAGCATATTTAAAAAAATAATCAGCAACAAGCAATGTTATATGTTATTTTCTTAGTAAAAGGTTTTCAGGATCCCACACGTTGGTAGGGGTAGCCAGTGTATACTAATAACAAACAGTCTTTCTTCCAGGAGTGTTGCTTCTTTCCTGAAAACCTATTTGAGTAAATAAATACTAAAGCTGCCCTCCAGGAAGTGGAGCACTTGAGTGGCCTCACACACCCTCAACAACCTATTACATCTAGACTATGGCTTTGTTGTGCACTTACTTTTTAAAAAGAAATTCCCCGGCTGCTGATGCCACTGACCGACTTGATGCAAAAACAAGAGGGTATACATTCTCACAGTCCTCACTCGTGAGTACATCCTCCATATTCCTGCAAGACAAACAAATATGAATAGGTGGCCTTCCAAGCAAGGATTAGAGGGGTAAGTATACTGGTACTATACGTCATTCTGGAGGTGATGGACAGAGGGTAGCAGTAGATCCCCTGGTGGACATTATTAGCAAGTCACTGGAGAAAATCCTTAAGGGAATATTAAGCTATAGCATTAAAACCTCATGATCAAAACAATATTTAGCACTGCCTGGCATCCTGCAAACATGTATATACAGCAGTGGCGCGTAGAAAGCAGAGTATGGCACTGAGTGGGTTTCCGAATAGAACAAAATGGCACTATTTGCACCACTGACACTGTTCAGCCTATGCTATTATGACAGTCAGAAAATAGGAGTCAATGACTAGGTGGTATGAAGAGTCGTTTTAGAACTTGGCAATTGAGGTTCGTCAGAGTTTAGGTTTTTGGAGAGGAGAGACAAAACAGCTAAAAATAATTCCAAGCTGTCTGTAGAATGTGTTTTGCCCAATCTATGCAACAATACTCACAGGCAACGAGAATTTGGAAAAATGAGCAGGAGGGTTGAGAGAAATGGTCAATGATAAGCATATTATAATTGTCAGCAAACAGTCTACATTGTGTACTACAGATACGAATTTGATTAGCTGAACCATTATGTTTTACTATATCAACATGACCGAATTGTCAAGAATGGCAAGTTAACAGCCCCACAGGCTCTTCACCAGTCAAGGGAATGTGTTGATCATGAAGACATAAGCGCATGTTTTACTCACTGCAAGATGAGAGTCAGCAGTTTGACAGCTTCCACAGAAACATCATCCTCCTTATCCAGTACCATGGATACCATTCTGTTCTGCAAATGAGAGCAGAAAGTAAAAATAGCAACAAATCACGTTCAAAAGGGAGAATCACCACTCACAAGCACCAAGTCACTTTTCTCGTCCAATGCCAGATATCGCTCCAATATGAAAGAAATCCAAAAGCTCACTGGAAACTTTTAGGATTCAAGATCAGCCTGGGAAATCACCTGAATATTTAAAAATGTGTCTAAAAGCTTAATATTAAAGTTCAACACATGCTTGTGAGAAAGTGGCTCTATATATACTGGACCAAAGTATGGTACAGTGTGTACAGAGGTATAACAGAGGTTAAAGTCAGGTGTGACCTTACTCTCTAAGATGGTAGCTTGGTTGAGCAGTAAGGCAGTACCAGAGGACAGTGTAAAAAGCATTTGTTGTACACACTCAGTCAGCAAAAGGTTTCACATACTCAAGAACTGAACTCCAGGCCAATTGTTTTTATATCAAAAGTTATAGTCAATTTATTTTTTAGAACTAACAGGGATCAAAATACTTTTCTCAATAGGAGGAATCTCAGGTAGTTACTTTGCAGAAAGGCAATATACTTTGTAAGCACAATAGGTACAGTGGTTGCAATAGGCAACACAATTCCAAACACAATTTACCATTGAGCTCAATGGGATTTTCTACATAAATGCAGCTGATTACTGTATAGATTACTTTTGTAACTCCAGGAGTGGATCCTAGATTCAGCCCTGGGTCTAAGCTGAAAACAGTTTAGGTAAAACGTTTTGGTTATTGCAGTGATTTTTAAAGAATATAAAGGTATTTTAAAAGTCGACACTTTGAAACTTTTCAGTGTAAAACTGGCAATGTTATCCTATGGAAGAAAATTCAAGTCACAGGTAAAGTAGGTTTTCGTTACTTTTGTAATCCAGGACAGGACTCCTAGGTTCAGTACCGGGGTCTCTACCTAAGACAGGTAAGTAATTATGTTTCAGTAGTAGGTACGATTTTTAAGGAATATTTGTCATTTTCAAAAGTAGACACTTTTAAGAAATTTCAGAGAAAAACAGTCAATGGTTTCCTATAGGAGAAAATTCAGGTTATGGGTAAGTACAGTTAAAATTACTTTTTCAGTTCAGTACTGGGCTGAAAGGTACAGTACTGACTCCTCTCCTGATTCCAGGTGAGTAATTCGAAATTCGTTACTCGGCTGATTTTATAGGAATATTTTAGAGTTTCAAAACTTTACACTTAAAAGATTTTGAGTCAAACCAGTCAGTGTTATCCTATGGCAGATAATTGAGTTATCGGTTTCCAGGTGAGTACTCGACTGGTGAAGTTAATTTTCTGGGCATAGACTCAGGGGTCTCCCAGGGTCGGAAAGGTACAGTAGTTACACCCTCAGCGGCACAGGATATTCGGGTGCAAAGAGAGAAGGCTCAATGCAATCCAATGGAGGGTAGGGGGCCTCGGTTGGTGGCTGCAAGCAAGCAGGCCACACAGATGTAAGACCTGAGCTCCTTCACTTACTCAGGGCAAATGGGGAAATAGAGTAGGCTAGTAGTTGCACTTCCAGCGGCACTCGGGTGGCTGGGTGCAGGGTGCTTTTGAGCCGTCAGGCGCTCAATGTTATTCAATGGGAAAGGAAAAAAAGGAACAAAGGCTGCAGACTTGGGGTCGGTGATTCTTCAGGTGCGACCACCACTTCGAGAGGTACGTTGGGATCTTGGAGAAGAGGTAGGTACCCCAAAGGAAGGCACATGGAGCTGCAGGGCGCCGGGTGCAGCGGTGTCTTTTGGTGTTGGGAAATCTTACTCTCAGCTGGTCCTGGTTGGAGGGGGTCCCTGGTTCTGAGGCTGCAGGTGTCATCTGGTTCGTAGAGGAGTATTTGGGCACCAGACTTCGGCGGCGGGACGTCCTTGTGGGTTTGGATCACTCGGGCACAGGCCGGGCTCGGCGTGTGCAGAGTGGGCTGGATTTGCGGTTCCTAGCTGGCACCAGGTGTATGGTTTTTGAAGCAGAGCCTCTGCTTAGGGGAGTACCAGTCTTTCAGAGAGTCACGGCGGCAGGTCCTCAGGGTTTACCAAGGTTGCTCTCCGCGGGAGCCGCCGGGATTAAGCAGGAGCAGGTTCCAGGATCGACATGCCGGTAGGGCTAGGACCAAATCAGTTGGTGTTGTCCTGTTAGCAGCTGCACGGCAGGTCTTCTTCTTTGTGATCTTCTTTCTTCTTTTCTTATCGGGATCTGAGGAAGGTTCAGGGTGCCCCTAAATGCTAAGTTTAGGGGCGTTACCGGTAGGGCAGGGACTAATAGGTCCCTGTCCTGGGATGGGTACACCCCCTAGCCTGCTCCTCTCCTGTGGGAGGGGGGCAGGAGCCTAGCTGTGATTGGGCAGGGCTCCCCATCTTCAAGATGGCCGGAGCCCGGGGTCGTGCTTCACCTCGCTTCTCCCACCTGAGGAGTGGGGTTGGCACTGGCTGGCACACCCCCTTCCTGACGTAGGGTTTCCCGCCAGTCTTCCCGCCAGAGTGGGGGTTAGAACTGGTGGGGGCCAGTTGCTGAGTACAGCAAGAGGCCTGGAGAAGCTCACAAAGGCAGCATGCCTTTGAAGCTTCCCCTTGCCCATCCTGGGGGAGGAGACCTAGCACCTAACCCAGGATGTGCATTGTTGCAGGCCCAGGAGAGCGGGGGGTCTCCACCCAGGGCTCCAGCAACATGTCTGCTGCGTGGCAGCCTCGGCAGCCACTCAGACCAGATGTGGATTGTAGGTTAGGTTTCAGGGGGCATCTCTAAGACCAGACGTGGGTTTGTAGGTTAGGTTTCTAAGGGAATCTCTGAGATGCCCTCTGTGGTGCATTTTACATTAAATCCCACACTGGCATCAGTGTGGGTTTAGTGTGCTGAGAAGTTTGATATATTTGATATCAAACTTGTCAGTCTTATGGTGCTGTGGGATTCGTAATGACAACCTCCCAGCCCCATATACGCTTAATGGCATCACTGCACTTACAGTGACCAGGAATGGCCCTGGGTACTGTAGGGGCACAGGGCTCATGCACCTGTGCCCACACCACTGGCATAAGGCACCCAGCTAGAGGGGTGACTGATGTATGCCAGGGAAGTGGGGTTGTGACCATGGCACACAGGGATGTGTGCCTCGTCGACTCTCTGTTTAGTTCTGTACTTAACAATCAGCCCACAAAGGCAGTGTGTGGGTGTCCGGGTACAGGGCCCCTAAGGGTGGCACAATAAGTGCTGCAGCCCTTAGAGGTCTTCTCTGGTCACCATGCACTGGGTACCTAGGGTACCATTTACTAGGGGCTGACAGGTGGCCAGAAATCCCAATTGGGTTTTGTTTCAACACAGCTTTAGGGAAGGAACACAGGCCCTGGGCACCTGGTTGGCAGGAGCCCATAGCACACTCAGTCAAAGCACATCAGCAGTTCAGCAAAAAGTGGGGGCATAACAATGCAAGAAAGATGGCACTTACTCACAATGCTTACAAGCTATCTACCGGATTTCTTTGTTTCACGTATTGGTTATCCACTGATGCCTAGTTCCTGTTCTTTAGCTAAATTCAATAAGGGTATACCAGTATTATATGCAATGAATTAAAGACACCAGTTCCCCCGGCAGTTAAGTACACCTAACCTAATTGTGTACATTTTAGTTCTGCCACATTGAATTCTTAGCTTGCTGAATTCTCTTGCCTGCACAAAGTGGGTTGGAAAGGTCTCTCAGGCCCCAGTATTTTAATTTTTCGTTCTCTTGTCTGTAAAGCACTGAAGTCGGACTAAAGATAGATTCTTAGTGAGATCCCGGATTCCAATTCTGCCGAAGAGATGCTTCAGTTTACCCTATCAAATGGTGTGTGGTAAACGAACAGCAACAGAGCAGGTTTCTATTAAGCCACAACAGCCACAATGCAAAAAAACACAAGATTCTACCATTCTTTAAAGTGGGTTTTACTGTTCTGAAACCAGATTTAGCTAAGGGGAAGAGGCCAGTTAAATTAGTCCAATTATCTAAATGCAAGATGTTCAGCAAATGTTTTGGAGTACACATCAAGCAGTGTTTTCATATACTAGTTTAATGGTCATTTACAATGTTTAAATCGAACAAAAAGTTGTCTCCCTCTCAAAGAATAAAGAATATGCACATACATCTCTGACATTGGTTCTAAAAATGCAGGTTAGAAAACCGGTGACTATGCTTTTTTAATGACTAAAATCAACAACATATCTAGACAAGGGACTGTAGAAAATGAAGCACTAGGGTCGAGGATGCACGCGCGAACACACGCCTAATTTAAAGCACGGACACCAGCACTGGTAGAAGCAAAAAGCTGGTGAGCAAACGCGTCCAGCCAGCTAGACTCCCTAGTGGGAGGCAATAATGGCAAGGCAGATGACGACTAAGGCAAAGGGCGCCTGAACCACAAGTCCCTGAGCCATAGGGTGACTCGACAGGCAGAGTGGATCACCCGGAGCAGGACGGAGCTTACGAGCAAAAGCCGATCAACAGGGTCACCAGAAGAGGGCCTTGCCCATTAACCACGCAAAATGTTAAATAAAGAGCCGCCAAATAGCAGCAAAGACTCCACATCAATAGGCTCCATATGGAGCAAATCCAGTAAAGGATCAGAAATTAGAGGGATCACAGGAGGTTGAGAACAAAGAATAGCAGCTGCCCTGTGAATGGCACGAGCGTAAGCAGCACCAGCTTCAGTTGCCATCCGGTTAGGCGATAATAAACAGTCGGTAGGAGACGGTTGGAGACTAAGCCGTCCACTTGACAACAAAAGTGGAGAAGCCGGAGACTGACCCGAAGGCCAGGCAACACAAGGCACTTGCACCATGGGCCCCGACCCGGGAAAAACCAGAGAAGAGTCAACTTCTTGACAAGAAAGAGGCGTCGACTGACACCGTGTGGAGGTCGCAGCAACGGCTGAGGAGTCAGGGTGGCAGCAAACTCTTGTGGAAGCTTAGGTCGGCACCGGTGTCAATGGACGGAGGGATGGAGTCGTCTGGACGTCGACGACCTCCGCTGGGGATTCGACCTGGACGCCGTCCAAAGTCGATACCAAAGCAATAGGTGCACGTTTGGTCAGACCGGACGTCGAGCTGGGCGTCGGGGCCTGCGCTGCCTCAGACGTCAGTGCAGGATGCCACTCAGGGTATGCGAAGACTGACAAGGTGGGATGGACGGGCAACTTGGAGGACCCACTGGCCCGTGTCCCGTTAGCATCGTATCGTCTCCAGAACCGGAGCCGGCGCCGAGGAAGAATCCGCCGGTTAGCACCCGACATGAGTGCCCTCCACCTATTTGGGACCCGAAGGCGCTCCGGAGACAGGTGGGGACCCAAAGTACGACTGGGGTGCCATAGAATAAACCTCCATTTGGGCATGCGTTGCACCAACCCGGGAAAGGAAGGGTATGGAGGAAACTGCTGCCGGGCTCCCTTACCTGGCATAGAGTGAGAGGAGCAGACGCCAGCAGTACGCAAATGGGAGGAAGACCTCTGTGCTTGCCGCTTGTGCTTGCGCTTACCTGCCTTCGAGCGACGTTCGCGGGAACAACCTCTGGAACGAGCCAAATCCGGAGAGGGAGAGCGGCAATGCGAAGGTGGAGGACCGGACAGCTGTGCGGCCAGCAGTTTCATACGGCGCGCTCTCTGGGACTTGGGCTTCATCCTCGGACAGGCGTTGCACTCTTTGGAGTCGTGGTGCACGCCCAGGCACCACATACAGATGAGGTGAGGGTCAGTGTCAGACATATGACGCACACAGGCTTCACAAGCCATAAAACCCGAAGGCATTACACACTATTCCAGGGACACCAAAGGCGTTGAAAAGGCCTAAAAACCAGGCCAAGGAACTGCTGGTTTTCCAGCGTCCACATTGGGACGCAGAAGGAGAAAACTGCAGAGCGTGTCGGGAGGGGCATATATGGCTCCGCTGACATGTCCGTGGAAGACTTCAGGGTGGAGTCGTACCCCCTCCACACCCCGGGCGCGCAGAGGTGCTGCTGCGGAAAGTTTACCGGGACCAGCCTGACGCCTGGGGATATTCTAAGTTAAGGAATCTGCGGCTAGACTTCTCTATTAGATACAAACTGGTGTGATAGCATGATAATATTTCTGCAGGGCAAGCTGCCATGTACAGGACTTTAATTTGAATACCTTTTTCACTGCAAGTGTGTGTTCTGGTAGACCGTACTAAACAGGTTTTTGAATATGATTAAAGAAGAAGAGCTTACTTAGGCCCTGATGCACAATTTGAGTGAAGTGTGTGCACTTTTGTACAGATGGTCCACATATACCAAACTAAATTAGAGCCTTAGTCCTCAATGGTCTTTGGCACAGAGGGATGTCAGTAGATGAAGAGCACTGATCTACAGTCTTGAAGAAGACAACCCCACACATTGCACAGCTTATTTTCAGCTAAGCCATATGCAACGACTGGAAAGCAATCTAAAACTGCCACCAACTGCTGATTCAGCTGTTAGGCCTCCTGCTATCCCAAAAACGGAGGAGCCCTTCTTTTGGAGATATGTAGACACAGAGCGCACCAGTATGAGGAGAGAGAAGTAGCTATGTCTTTAAAGGAGCAGGGGCCTGCTTCCCAGAGGGGTTCCAAAGAATGTCCGAAATGTTCTCGCATTGGATTGCTGTAATTTTTGGAGTAGGTTTCCCACTCATTTGGAATGATCAAAGAATTTCAGGGGTGGTGTTGAAAAACTGAAAGCTACACTTTCCTAGTAGCACTGAAAAGGATAAGGATTTGGAATGCCAAAATCAAGCAAGTTGGCATTACTGCAGGCAGACAGTCACATTCAAGTGCACTTGCACTTTATAATTGTTATTTTTTGTTCAATTCCCTAGGAACAAAATGGTGTAAAAGACACAAATAACCAAGCACTTTTTCACTCAAAGAACTCTGTCTAAAAGCAGATTGATTTTCCATACTCTGATATGGAATTTTGCTTTTCTGTGACTTTCTAATTCATCTAAATCTCAAGCAGAGACTGATTAGACAGCACAATGAAATTCTATTTACGGACACATATCACTGCCCCTCCAAAGGTCCGATTAAGATGGACTTAATCTTTCACACTGAAAGACCAGAGGACTGGAACACCACTTCACATCACAACTCTACATCTTTAAAACCACAACTACCTCACAAGGCTGCAAACTAACAACCTTGCTCCCTAATCGCTCGTCAAAGAGTGAGAATACGTCTGTGGCCACCTACACTAACAACACTGTCCTGATTCAGGCTAGTAACGAGAACCTAGAGGCTTTCGACTCCCTTTTCCCCACACTCTGATTCGCTCTCTTTCACTTGTCTCGACCCTTCATGACAACTCACACAGACAGATTACCGACCTCACCTAGGTAAAAAAACTATCACCACTTCGACCTAAACCTGCTCCTTCCGCCTCCCCCGAGTCACCTCCTACTCCTGCACCTCCACCAAATGTGTTCTCCTACTCCCAGAGGAAAGTCAAACTCAACTTCTCACCAAACTACTCAAAACAGCCAACATCCCATTCCATCTGTATGCTGAGGATACCCAGATATATTCGGAAACCACCTCCTTCAGAGACATTCAAAGACTCATTGACACACTGAGAGATGTCCAACACTGGCTGTCATGTAATCACAAACTAAACCCGGACAAAACAGAGATACTCCTCATCGTGAACAAAGGAACCCCCAAATTGCTGAATGGCTAAAGGAGGTCGATGTGCTCAACAGGAATCTGTCCCTGGCCGACTCCGGTAAATCACTAGGTATCACGCTTGACCCGAAACTGAACATGAATAGACTCATCAAGGATTCGGCCAAGAGTGCTTTCCTTAACCTAAAACTACTGAAGAAAATAAAACCCTTCATTCCGCCCAGCGCTTTTAAACAGGCCACTCAAACACTGGTGCTGTCAAGACTGGATTATGGGAACGCAGTCCTCTAAGGAATAGCAAAATCAAATCTGGCTCCCATCAAAACAACTCCGATTGCGGCAGCCAGAATGGTCACAAGAATCAAGAATTTCGACCATATTTCCCCCGCACTCAGAGATCTTAAGTGGCTCCCAGTCGAAATGCGGATTAACTTCAGAACAGCCTGCCTCACTCAAAGCCCTACATACCAGCAAACCTGAATATTTGGCGGCCAAACAAAACAAAAAAAAACGGTCAGGCCAGGAACCTCAGAAGCTCAAACTCCCTCGTACTCATCCCGCCCAAAAATAGAAAACAAAAAACTGAGGCACGATCCTTCGCCGGAAGCGCACCTAAAATCTGAAACTATATTCCTCCTCACATCATAACCATTCCCTCTTTTGTAAAATTCACAAGCCACCTCATAATAATGTTCCTCGACCGCTCCCTAGGGAGTTGATAGGATCAATGGGAGTCGGGAAACCGACACCTCGCACTGCTCAGACTCCTTGTCCTCAAGACTACGAACCCCCATACAGCGTCCTGCAATGTTAATGTGTTCTTGCTTTTATTTGTTTGTTGTGAATCTCTGCATTGTATCTGTTGTAAACCGCTCCTATACCCTCGGGTCAGGCCTGCGCGATATACAACTTCTTAAATTAAATTTTTTTTTATAAATCTTTCCCATCTCGAAAGAGCCTACTTTTTCTTTGACCAACCACAACATAACGGGATCTCAGCCTCTGATAGATAAACCTCTATATTTCACCCTCAGGATTTGCAGGACCACTCCGAGTCCTTTTATTGCCATGGTATGATACACCTTCCTAATTAACCTAAAGATTACAGAGGTAAATTGGTCTTTGGTTTTGGTTCAAGTAATTGATGTACTATGAATGTTTGTAAACCAGGAATGTGCAAACCGCACACCAACTGGTTTATGAACAAGGATCTCATTTGCTATGTGTCCTATGTACGAACTGGTTACATCGCAAATTTGCTATTCGCAGGAGGTTGCAAAGTGACCTGCCATATGTATTTTAAATAGGCAGATTGTTATTTGTGACCCTCTGTGATTGGCTATAAATTCTGTACTTGACCTGCGTGGGACAGCAAACTACCATACAATTTGCATTCTCAAACATGAAACATTTTTAAAAGCAGCTGTGTCCCTTAAATGAACATACATGAATATATGCTGCTTTAGAAAATGTTTCCCATTTGAGAGAGCAGTCAGTAGCCCCCAGACCACTGCCTACTCCTACAATAATGCTGGACACAATTCTTTCTCGACGTTGAAATGTTTGTAGAGAACCAGAAACTAACCACAACATTACATCGGAAATCCACTGATAGGAATACTATTCTCCACTATCAAAGTTTTCACCCCAAAAACCTCAAAAATAATCTGCTGTACGGACAGCTACTTCGAATAAGGCGCAACTGCGCCAGGAAAGAAGGTTTTATGGCTAATGCATCAATTTTCAGGAACCAACTAAAGGAGCGTGGTTATCCCCGTAAACTGCTTAAACATGCGGTACACCCCACGTGATACATTACTAACGAAAAGAGTGAAACCCAAAATGGAAAAACCTGTATGTGTTTCCACATTTGGTCCCCACACAAACAAATACAAAAAAATCATTTTAACAAACTGGCACCTCCTCACAGAGCTGGATTCGCCAATTCGAAAGCCCTTGTTTGCTATGCGCAAAAACAAGAACATTGGCCAAAGGATAAGGGAAGATCTGGGTCGTACCTCAATTCAACAGAGTGATATACGTACACTTTGGAACTTATCACCCATCTGAGGACACAGAAAGTGTGGGAACTGTTCCATCTGCTGCATGACGATTGAAGGCCAAGAGTTTACCCATGAAGGCATCAAATGGATGCATAACAAATTTACAAACTGTAAAACAAAAAACACTATTTATGCGATCAAATGCCCTTGCCCCCGAATATACATTGGGAAAACGACCCAACAGATGAACCAAAGAATTGTGCAACATAGATCGCGCATTAAGAACCGCGTCTTGACTGCCCCTATGGTAGAGCATTTCATCACTAAGAATCATTCCGAAAAAGACTTCCAATGGACTATATTGTCCGGTATCAAATCGCCTCCCCGGGGAGGAAATCTGGAGAATATATTGGCGAAAAAGGAGGCATACCTGATTCTAAAATTTCATTGCACTACAAGAGGGTTGAATAACCAGACTGAGCTTAACCAGATATTAAAACTTGAAACATTGGCACAACACGTGAAGAATGGTCTCCTCAAAAATACACAAATTTGTGCAATCCATGCGGCAACCAAATGCCCCAAAAACCTGAAATACTGGCGCAGTACTCCAAGATTGGTCCCCCACAAAAAACACAAACTCGCACAATCCATGTGGGAACTACATGTCCCATAATCCTACTGGACATCCGAGAGGAAAGAAGCCTTGTGAAAAACAGCATCAGCACAAGCACCGCGTGTTGGCTGCTTGCGGAGAGACGTTGTATGTGGCACACGCTAAAAGGAATCCCGGCAAAAAAGTGAGTAAAGCGTAATGCGCCCGCTAACATGATGGTCCAACGAGGGGAAGGGCTATAACGTGGTCGCATATTGAAATCGTTTTTTTGAATAACCCTAATAATGCCTAAAAATTGTCCAAAGTATACCCGACTATCCCACAACACCGGAATATCTTTGATCTGCCGCTATGGGTCTAAACAAGCACGATTGTATGCATCTGTTCTTGGCATGTAGGGCTGCTGACATTCATATCTTGTGCATAGATCCCCGCCTAGTGTTGGGTCCGGATGATTGCACTTGTTGTCTTGGAAGAATCTTCGAAGTATCACGAGATAGGTGACTCCTCCCTTGGACTCAGGCTTCTTTCCATCAACGGTCGGCTCACGTTGCGTCGAAAAGGCCCAACCGCCCGCGTCTACGACCGCTTAGAGATGGAAGGCTGGATCGAGTAGAAAGGTACCGATCGAGAACAATACCGTCGAATCGAAGGCCTTTTGGCCTTTAGAAAAGTTTTGTTTTCGCTTCCGAAGTTGGAGTACAGGAGTTTGCATCCGAACCCAAAGGCGGAAAAAAACAATCTGAGGATGGAGAGGATGCCCATGCGCACTGTAGTCCAAGGGAGGAGTCACCTATCTCGTGATACTTCGAAGACTCTTCCAAGACAACAAGTGCAATCATCCGGACCCAACACTAGGCGGCGATCTATGCACCAGATATGAATTCAGCAGCCTACATGCCTCGAACACAATACTTAATCCCTGCTACAGTTTATGTAACATTGCACATTACTCTAATTAAGAACAAATTAGTATTCCGTGCCGACAAACAGAATATTTTAATTGAAACCCTCCCGTACTTTGTGTCATTAGGAAATCATGAAGCCCTAATGAAGAAGACGCCTCTCCTTGGATGAGTAGGAACCGCCTTACAGAGTAAGATAAGTGCTCAAAAGAGATTGGCTCTGTACACAGCGAACTAAGCATAATGGCTTAAATACCTGCAATACTTTGCTTGAGGGTGAAGCAATTATGCCCAATCCATTCATCACTTGTCTGCATGCAAGAACTAGCGAACAGGTGAAGTCATCTGTAAAAATCCACGAAGACTCTAGTAAGCCATTTCTCTTATGTCTTTAAAGAAAATATGACCGAATAAACAACCACTTAGAATGCCAGACTCGTAATACTAACACACACTTAATTTATTTGCTTATGTTTAGGCCTAAAAGATAGCAAAACAAGAAAACCTCACTGCAACGTATGAAGGTACTTTTATATATTTAATCTGATAGAACATAGGGCTAGATGAAGCCAGACAGTGTGCAAGTCTTTGATACATTGTTGCTTTGTTAACCAATAGGATTGCACCGTTGTCCAAAGCCCTGATGATAATTATTTAAGAAACCGGGGAATCAGAAACACGTCGGCACGCACAAAGTACCTGCGATGTACTAACATCAACTGAGACTCTATTTGAGGGTGGTGATACACAAAATACACCCCAAGAGCAAATTGGACTTTAAAGTATTTTGTCCCCGCATGATTGTCTGTTTTAGCGTCTTATTGAATGTTTATAAGATAATCTTATCGCTTACAGACACTATCACATTTTTGACTGATGTAGTCATATGATATGAATGTAAAGTCTTTTTTTCATATATGTTTTTCTAATGAATTTATGAAAATATCAGTTTATAATTTTGTCTGCACTGTTTTTTAAAAATGTACTCTATTATGAATGAAATGTGTATTCCTCTTATGCACTTTGAATTATGAATGACATTTAAAAGATGAACAAATACAATTATTGAAATACAGTACAGTCACTAATTGCGTTGTATGTGAAATCTACATAATTCATTAGTAGTATCAGAATTGGTGGCCAGGAGCTTTTTTGGGTAAAACATGGACACAATTCTTTTAGCATTTGTATAGAGTTAAAACATCTCTTTATGTGTTTGTATCTTTTAAATGGTTTACATCTGCACTTCTGATTACAAGCCAATTGAAAGAGGAGGGGGATACACCTCCTAACTGCAATTCAGAATGAGAGACAAACCCCTTTTGCAATTTGAACTGCATTGTAAACAATGTGTTTGCAGTTCCAACCCCTGTGATTTTGCAACTCAAGGGGTTTTTTACTCCAAAATGGTTACGTACATCTGGCCCAAGTGTCCACATGGGTTTCTATGTCTGTATCCAGCCAAACCTACCTACTTGCTGAAGCTTTTTGGGGCCATGGGAATCCAGTGAGCATGGGAGGCACTGAAGCTCAAGACGCTGTGAAGAGGGCATGGTAGGCGCAGGTGGCAGAGCAAAAATAGTGACTGGAGTTGCATGCGATACTGGAGGAACAGAGTAGCATAGGTTGCTTAGGAAAATCAGCAGGCCAACACAGTTGTAGAGGCACAGGCAGGGTGGCACATGGGCATGATGGGATAGAGGAATATGAGCAAGTGGTGAAGGAGGACTAGGGAGACACGGGTCTTAAAGAGAAGTGTGGGGATGCATGGGGGTGTTACAAGGTGAGTGGATGGTGAGGCAGGAGAGGTCACAGGAGCATGTTGGTTTTCAAAACCGATCAATAAAAGGCTTTGCCATTTACAATGCCAATAGCTTAAACTCTTGCAAATGCAAGACCAATTGCATTGGAAATGCTTGTTCTAAGTGCCTTTCCTGCTTTAGCGTGGTTTTTACGTATTTCTCCTTCACATCCCCTGTTTTCTGAGTGCCTTTTCCTGCTTCTTCTCAGTTTCTTTTCCTCATTCGCCCCTCCCGCCTGCCCCCATTTTCCCACCTCCTGCCTAGCCCCATCCAACGCCTTCCAGCTCCCCTCCCAGGACCTATTTAATGAAAGCTGCAGCACAACCCCACTGAGCAGTCCCTAGGCACAGCTTTCCCGTGCTGCTGCACAGCTCTTCTTCCTCACTTTTTCTCGGAGTGCTTTCTCCTGATTTTACCTCGTTTGTTACTCTCCCTTTCCTTTCCCTTTTTAATTCTCGCTGAGTCTGCGCGCAAGCGCTGCTCGGGGAGACATTTAGAAGCTGTTTTGAGCAGTGCTCAGCCGCGTGCATGCCTTGCGTGTCTTAGAG
Organism: Lissotriton vulgaris; assembly: GCF_964263255.1. NCBI lineage: Eukaryota > Metazoa > Chordata > Amphibia > Caudata > Salamandridae > Lissotriton > Lissotriton vulgaris. Next base: position 727,504,191 of record NC_141700.1, on the reverse strand, counting down.
CATCATCGCGATCACTTTCGCTTTCACAGCGATCGTGATCACAATGACTTTCGTGGCCAATGCTTTTTTTTCTTTTTCATTAAACAGTCCATGTGAGTGCAGGTGATTTTCAGCTCCTCTTCCCCGGACACCGCCTGCTGCGCTCCATATCGCTCTCTTCCGTGTGTGCTTATGTGCTCTCAATGTTGCTCTGTTCTTTGCATACCCCTCCTTCACAAAATACTCCTATTGCTCTATGTTGCTCTTACCTTTGCATGCTTCCCCCTACAAACCTCCCCATGCTCTGTGTTGCTCTCTGTTGTATAGTTGTCCCCACGAAAATCACAGGTACTGCGTGTTGTGCTTTACCATGTGTGTTTTCCTGGTCCCAGCTCAGTGTTACTCTCTCCCTTCTGATTCTTCCACCCATAAAACACTCCCCACGCTTTGTGTTGCACTGTTCCTCGTGTGCTTTCCCCATAAATCCCACGTCCCAGTACTTCATGTTGCTCTCTACCATGTGCGCATCCCCCAACCCATGATCCATGTTGCTCGCTCTCTCTGTATTCTTCTCTACTGCAAACTCCTCCTGTGCTCTCCCTCGTGTATTCCGCGCATTCTATGTCGCGGTCTTCCTTCTGAGCTTCTCCCCGTTAATCTCCCATGTTACATGTTGCTCTCTCCCTGGTTTGCATCCCCCCTGCAACCTCACGACCTCTCTGCGATCAGTGTTGCTCTTTCTATCGTGTTTTGTCCACCTTGAAAACACCACAGTGGTTCGTGTTGATCTCTTGTTACATAGGTCGCCATCAATGAAATTGGCAAGTAGATCGTGGTAGTGTGGCTTACTTATTAAGTCACAGAAGGGGTCCATTAGATGTAACATTTGATGTTAGCCAAGGAGGTTGAAGCGCCTGCTGCACCCGACATGTTTCATTGTGTAACATGTGTACGGCAGCTCTGGTGCCTGCAGCAGAGCACAGGTGATAAGTGTAGGTTACAGATTGTTTTAGAGACAATAGCACAGGAGGCTTACAAACACTTACCAAATGTGAAACAAAATTATTCATGCTGTATAGATTAATTCCTTTTAAGTGTCATCAGTGACATGATCCTGAGCAATTTTCACGGACATACTCCGCTATCACCTTCTTCGCTTTCTATTTTAATAAAAACCGTGCGCGTCTCAGACTGCGGCTGCCAATGTTGTCCTTGTCTGCCGGTTCTAGAATTCTAGAACTACTCAAGCCACTCTTTCAATGGGCTGTTGTTCCACCCCAGCTTTGGTTTTAATGTGTTACGCTGCAAAACTCTATTTTATGTTACGTTTCCTTTTGCTGTTAAAAGCTCGATATCTTAAGTGGCCCACACAGCGCGCAGAGACGGCGATCATGAGAAGGTCAAATCCATGTCAAAATATAATTTATCTTTTAGCCAGGTCTGAAGTGACATTGGACCTTGCAGGGTACATCATTGTATTTGCAGGGTGTGACTGCCGTGTGTGGGCTCCAACTGCTGAGAACCAGGGCACACACTACTTGAGATTCTCTGAAGAAAGCCATCATGTGGACCACTACACTCGAAAGAAAACTAGGGGCACTAAAGCTCTCCAGTAAGCCACACTGGACGTGTGCCCCACATCTGCACACAGGGCATTGGGGCACAATCTGGATAAGACGCTAGAGTGAAACAATCTTCTCAGAGGATGTGGCGCAAGGGTCAGAGTCAGCTTTGAGTCTCAGCGTCGGCTCAACATCCTGTGATTCACTTAATCTCCCGGGACTAACAAAAATGAATGTGTCCTTGTGTACTTTAACTGGTGCTCATGTAAAGCGCTGCAATACCTTCAGGTTGGAGTTGTGCTATATAAAACTGAAAAAGAAAAAAAAAACCTACTAGGCTCGAGGTGGTGTTATCCTCATGAATATAGGAGGTAACCAGCACCATAGTCAGCAAATCCAGTAACATCTGTTAAATAACCCATCTCTAGACAAAATATAAGTTAGAAACCGTTAAGGTTATTAAAAGATGAAGTAAACTACAGGAGGCAAAATATGGTTAGTCAAAAAAGCATAATAAATCATATATGGGAAATTGGCAAAAGGCTCAATGAATGGCAGAAACCAGTTGCCAGTTCCAGTTAAGAACTGGCATTAAGCTAATAAATGGAACACGTGTCTCGGGGTCTTGCTCAAGTAGAATCTGAACGTCAAGAGAATGCAAATAATCAAGCGGAGTCGGCTCTTTATGAATCAGGAAAGCAAGATTGGCTCATATCCAAAATGATGCCTCTTTTGTTGGAAAATACACAGTAAAAATCACACAGCCAGCATAAGGTGAGCAAAATGTTACAAAGGCTCGGCGAATTGCAATACAGAATAAAATGCAACAATACTTGACACCGTCCTAACACTATCCCCTAAATGAATAACAATTAGTCCCCTTGTAAGAAATTGTGTTATTAGTTGAAAGGGGTGTAGGCCCTACACAAATAATAAACACAATCCTAGTTAGGGTGAACCACAATAAAAAGCCACTAAATTAACCTGTGCTTAATCCTCTGGTAGCTTGACACTAAAGCAGACACACAAATAGGGGAGAAGCACTCAGAAAGTTTTATTTATGTGTAATACGCAATCTATTCATCAAATATGACTAAAATGTAATCCAATCTACCTATGATGCTCACTTTCAGTCCATCGATCGGTCCCAAGAGACCAATTCATTTTGTATTGTTTATTGTTCATTATTCTTTACGAAATTCTACTTTACTACATATAGTAAACAAATTGTCAGTCCAAACAAAGCTTTTCTTCCCTGCCACAGGCCTTCATCGAGGCTGCAGAGAAACATATTTACAATTAAAAAGCGAAAAAACTCAATGTATACATTTCCCAATTCCACATATCACACACAACCTTCACGGCAAAAAGAATAGCAAACCTATACCAAAAAAGTAAAGCCAATGGAGCCCCCGGCCCTAACGGCATTCCTTGGCGCAGTATAAAAGCGCAATGCAGAATTTTGGTCCCTGCTGATGTAAAACCTACCTTACTACAGAAACCATCCCTTCGTCTTGACAGGTATTGATACTGTTCCCCATTTACAACAAGCATTGGCATAATGGGTCTCGCCTTGGGAACCTTTTAAGTATTTAGTTATGCAGTATAATATCCTTGGTGCAACAACATCAACTGTTGCCTGTCTAAAGACTTATAAGGTCCCAAAGCCGAGACCTATTTGCAATGCCAATGCTTGTTCTTCTGAGCGCATTCTCCTGCTTTCCCCTCGTTTTTACTGCTTTCTCCTTCCGTCCCCCAGTTTTTCTGAGTGCTTTCTCCAGCTTTACCCTTGTTTTTTACTGCTTCCCTCCATTATTCTAAGTGCCTTTCCTGCTTTTGGCAGTTTTTTTTTTTTTACTAATTTCTCCTCGAAATCCCCTGCTTTTCTGAGTGCCTTTTCCTGCTTTTCCCTCATTTATCACTGCTTCTTCTCAGTTTTTTCCCCACATTCACCGCTACCACCTGCCCTAGTTATCCCACCTCCTGCATAGCCCTGCCCAACGCCTTCCAGAACCCCTCCTAGGACATACTTGATGGAGGCTGCAGAGCTACCACATTGAACCGGCCTTAGGCCCAACTCTCCTGTGCACACAATCGCAATGGACCGCACACCGCTAGCCAACTCTCCTGTGCTGCTGCACCGCTCTTCTTCCTCACTATTTTTCGCAGTTGTTTCTCCTGCTTTTGTCCAGTTTTTTCTCCAAGAAGCAGCTAGCAACTCCGGCGCCTTCAGACCCTTGCAGTTGATATGCCATGCTTAATATATCATGATTGATTGATGAGTGAATCTTCATCTGAAGCAGCTGCCCCTTCGGATTTCTGAATATTCTTTACAACAAGGGCAACCCAAATGTCTGTGTGAACCTGGATTATTAACCCCTTCGCTGCGGCGGCTATTCCGCCGCAGCGCTAAAGGGGCGGGGCGGCCGCCGCATGCTGGTGACAGAACCGCTCCGTCACCAGCTACAGTTGAGCTGTGCTGGAGACGGAGCAGTTCCGTCATGACCCGCCCCGCTCATTAGAACGCCCGCGCAGGCGCGAAATCAGCGCCGCACAGGCGCAGCGGCCGGGCCATGACGGAACCGCTCCGTCATCAGCACAGCTCAACTGTAGCTGATGACGGAGCGGTTCCGTCATCAGCATGGAAGGGGTTAACAGAACTAAACAGACCGTGGTTCAACCAGAACTCATTCAAAATTTGTTTATGAATACAACAGCAAAATTACTGTACATAATCAGATCAGCAAATAGAGCATTATGCAGGTTCCAATTACAATTACAAAAAATGGTTCATTTCTATCACAAACCTCATGGCATTATAACATGATTCGGTGTTTAAGACGGAGGTAGGAGTTGCCAAGTCACCAGATCAAAAGTCTAAAGTGAGGCAGTGGCAACCCTGATGGTGATTTTAGCGGCCTCTATGATAACCATAGAAAGCTCTCAAAGTGGTAGGTGTGGAGAGCAGACTTCAGGCTTATGTTGAAGGAGTGTAAAGCAGCTTGTTTTGCCACATTTAATCGACAGTGTAGATTAGATGAAATAGAACCACACAGTGTTTTATAAAATAAGCTATTTACTACATAACGCAATCGCCAACATATTGGTATGTCTCCTACCCCAAGATATCAACAATACACACAAGAATATTTTAAAATAATCAGGTAAGCAGCACAAATATACTCCGGTCTCCAGGGGGAGACCAAACCATATACTAAGAAAGTGGAACGCGAACTGCAAAGGAGAACAAGACTTGGACCAGAAGGCTCAGAGGGGCTGGGGAAACTAGGAACCACGCAAGGAAAGTGCCCAGGAACCCCAGAGAGGATGTGTGCTGAGTGAAAACACAGCTGCGCACGCAATGGAATTCAATAGAGAAGTCGCAGTTTTAAAGAAGGACGACCCTTCCCAGAGGACCCAGAAGAAACCCTTTGCAGGATGGAAGGTTGGAGAGCCACCCCACTCGTGGATGCCCCAGGAACCAGGTTACCTGCACCAGGTAAGTTGGATGCATATGGGTGAAGGGACGTCGAAAACTGCAGTAGAAGACAATGGAAGAGCTTGAAGATGTCTCTGAAGAAGCCTATGAATGAGTCTGGTGGAATCTAAAGTGGATTCTTGATAAGAAAAACCTGCAAGCAGAGGAGACAGAGTCTATGCCACTCAGAGGTTACCAGGAGGCACAGAAGCACAATGCTCACTGATGTAGAGAGGTATAGGAGTAAAGACGGTGCCCTTGTCACTGCAGCTGTGAGGACCGGGCGACGCTGAGGAAGACCAGGTGCCCTGCATGAGCTGTTGGATGTTGGTGTTTAGATGGTCGGTGTCCAGAGGGAGCACCAACAAGCCTTGGTAGTCACAAATGGTATGGAAAGTGAAAAGATCCGAACGTTGGGAACTGCAGGTCCAAGGAACTGCAAGGTCCAAGGGAAAGCCAGAGCAGGCCCAGAGTAAGCAGGGGAGCCTACTGAAGCAAAGGAAGACCCTCTAGAGGACATACACTGTGCCAACTGGCACTAGGCAATATTGACAGGGAGTATATACACATGACAGGGCCAATCGGGCACCCGTCACACCTTCATAACAGGTAAATAATGAAACAACCAGTAAATAATGGTACAGACACTTTTGCACAAATCACATTAGGCATCATCCTAAAACATTATAGCATGACATTAGGCATAAACCACAGTATGCAGCTTACCAGGCATAAACCACCTCATGCGCTAGCATTAGGCATCACCTTAGGCCTAAACACATAAATGACCCCAGGCCAACTGGCCTTTCACTGGGGCTCGGATGCTCAATAGCCCGCTAAGTTGGGGTTCGAAATAAGGCCTCTCGAATGGCCACCTAGCTGCCTCGACAGCGAAAACACAGTGCGCAGATGCGCTGGAGCCTGGGGTGCATCTCACCAATTCCTCAATAAAAGAAATGGCCCCCAACGTTGCAGCTGCCCGCGCTCTCACAGTGCAGCTGGGATAAGCACTGGCACTCACTGTGCCCCGAGAGCCCCACTGGGACTCTATCAATAATTGACTACTACGTTGCAGCTGCCCGCAACTGCGGTACAGCTGTGCTGATAAACCGGAAGGCATTGGTACTGATGTGCCTAGGAAGCACTACCAATGTTCAAATTGGCGCCCCATTCACTGTGCTCGTCTAACTGCGTGGGAAAGGCACCGGCAATGTGCAGACAATTACACTGTCTAGGGAGGCATGTGTTGATATGGGTATGGTGTTAAGAACACCCAAATTACTAATGAATTTCTTATTTTAAATTAGAGTAGATTATTAATTTGGGCAAGTTGAGGTTTTGAAATAAATGGACAAAACATAGTTTTATTGATACTTTACTGAATATTTGTCACTCCGCTGGTCTTGGGAAAATGATTGATGGGTTTTCCCCAGGTACAAAGGCTGATGGTGAACAATATTAGATTGTTAGGCAGGATGTTGATTCATTGGTATGCAAATTTGCTTCAGAATGGTATATAGGCAGGCTTCTAGATTTTTGAACCGTATGAAACTGTAACCATTAAGACAATATGGTTAATGACCTTTGTTCATTATGTTTTTCTTCCTTTTACTTACAGCCCGATGATGTCCCCTGACGGACAAAACACGTAGGCTGTTAAGTTTGATTGTACATATGTGGTGTTTCATTTTTTGATGAATTCGATTGAAGTATCTCTCTGAAGAAAAACAGACATATCAATAAAGATACTTAACATGGTCGATATACAAAGAAGCTTGCATCTGGATTGGAATTTCTTTGGACTCTAATATTTGATTGTTCAAATTTTGGGCACATTTGTGCTCCTCCAGCTCGATTTTAAATTAAATAACCCAAACAGGTGTACACCAATCTTGCCATGTTTATCACAGAGAGCAAACACACTTTACACTGAACAGCAGTGCTAAAGTGCCCAGAGTCCTAAAACCACCAACACTGTGTCAGAAAAAAGGCTAGGAGGAAGGCAAAAAAGTTCAGGGATGGCCCTGCAAAAAGGGCCAAGACCAACATGCCCCGTTATATAAATCATTAACCTATGAATGAGTTTGGTGTGAACCACTATCTTTTTAACCAATTTATGATTTATGTAGCCAAAAAATAAGTCTTGCTTCTCCACTCTTTAAAATCTTAAATGACAAGTTTGTGTTTTCTTGCAGTCTTTAGGCTTGTGGGATAGATGAAGGTACTAAATGTGAGGGTTATTAGTGTGTAACCTTTTCCCACAAAATTCATAGAGTATTAAAAAGGCTCTATTTAGAAGAATCGGGCATCCTGGATTACTTTATGATTAAAGGATTCTGAATTGCCTTATTACAAAATGTATATTTTAAGCCTTGAATTTTGTAAGATAACTTATCGGACGGGATGTGAATACAGCTCCATAGGGCACTGTTTATACACAATGTGCAGTAGAAATCTCAAGGATGGTGGTCTTCAGTTTCTGGTCTCTGATTGGCTCATGCTCAGCTCTTTTTCAAATGTTACTATGCTACTTAACAACTATGGTTAAAACCACCAAGCTATATTTAACATGGACTGCTATCATAGGGCTACTGTGGGACTCCCATCTAGATGACAGGATGATTTAATCGTGGAAGTATAATAAAGACTCAATATTGGAGAAAATAAAATTACCCACTAACAGTTATTTTTAAAGAGGATTGACTCATCTGGGTTTTTCCCTTGGAATTCAAATCAAGAGTGTAGTATCTTGTGAACTGATTTCCAACGGTCTGTCTTACAGATCTCGGGTAAGGTAAAGATCCTCAAAAGGGCAATTAGAGCTACCTTACCTTTAGTAGAATGGACTTTGGGTGTGCCAAATGAACAAGTTACTTATCTTCGGTAACGATATATCTGTAAGAAACATTAGTTAGATTCCTTACCTTAGAATATCCCCAGGCGTCAGACTGGATCCGGAAAGTTTTCGTCAGCAGTACCCCTGTGCATCGGTAGGCGTCGTCTGCGGCTCCACGTCCGACATCGGCGTCGTGATCGCCGGGATGACGTTGGAGTACTTAGAGCCGCCCTCGCGCGTGGACGTCAGTTCTGTACATAGCTTTCCGCGCCAGGAAAGCAGAGCCATGCAATAAACAGACACTGGTGCCATGAAAATAGGGCCCTCAAAGGGAGATACATTAACCCTAGATATCGGTTCGCAGAACGGGGAGGATGGGTGGGGCGGTAAGGAATCTAACTAACTAATGTTTATTTCAGTTATATCGTTACCGAAGATAAGTAACTTGTTCATCTGAAAGAAACACATTAGTTAGATTCCTTACCATAGAACAGATACCCCAGCAATACCAACCCCAGTGGTGGGCCTGCGAACCAAGATCACACCAGGAAGTCCTGGAGAACGGAATGGCCAAAAAAGCCATCTCTCCGGACTTGACTGTCCAGGCAGTAGTGCTTGGCAAACGTGTGCAGCGAAGCCTACTTAGCTGCCTGACAAATGTCCTGCAAAGGGACTCCCCGAACCCGGGCAGTAGAACCTGCCGTGGCCTGAGTGGAATGGGTACGCAGCCCCACTGGAGGTTCCTTTATAGCCAAGGAATAACAGACCTTGATCCACAAAACGACCCACCGAGAGAAGGTCCGCTTGTGCACCGCCCTTCCCTTCGTAGCGCTCACATAGCCAACAAAGAGTTGGTCGTCCATCCGAAACTGTTGAGTGCGGTTGAGGTAAAAGGAGAGCACATTTGGTTCCAGACGGTGGATCCTCTCTTCCTCTTTCGAGGGATGCGGATGTGGAAAGAAGGTGGCCAAGGTAATGGACTGGTCGCTGTGAAAGGCAGTATTTGAATTTAAAAGTATTTGTAGAGCGCACGTTTACCTGGCGGTTTCTTGGCGCTGGGGGAGCAGACCCTGGGGAGCAGAAAGAAAGGGAGCTAGAGTGGAAAAGCCTGAGAGAAAAGTTTTAAGCACCCTTCTGAACTCAGAATATGTCACTTTTGACCTGATGGTGAGAGGAAGGGAGTTCCAGAAGGCGGGGGCAAGGACAGAGAACTTCATACCCCCCAATATGATCTTCCTGAACCGGGGGACCGAGAGGAGAGATAGGGAGGAAGAGGCAAATTGTCTACTGGGAATGTAAGCCTTGATTTTAGAATTGATAAAAGCTGGAGCGGTCCCAGCAAGGGCCTGGAAGGTCATACATCCCATCTTGAAACGGGCACGTTCTCTAATGGGAAGCCAATGGAGGGATCTAAGTAGCGGGGTGACATGATATGACTTGGGAAGACCATAGGCTAAGCGGGCGGCTTGGTTTTGGACCAATTGGAGATGCCGAAGGGCGTAGGCAGGAACCCCATTGTACAGAAGGTTGCCATAGTCCAGGCGTGAGAGGACCATGGCCATGAGGATAAGTTTAAGAGCTGTAAAGGAAAAAAAACTTGAAATCTTACGAATGGTGCGTAGGGCAAAGAAACAAGAGGAAACCACCATGCTAATCTGGGAATGTAGAGTGAGGTGTTGGTTGAGTATTATCCCTAGTGTTTTGACTGAGAGAAGGTGAAGGGGGAGGGCCAAGGGAGGGGGGCCAAAAACAGTAACAACCTTGGGAAGAAAAGAAGGACGAGTCCTCAGAACAACCTTGACCGGATGGACTGTGAGGAAAGGGGGGTTAGAAAAAAGGGCCTGGAGCTCACGCAATCTTCTGGCAGAAGTGAGGGCAACCAGGAAAGCAGTTTTGAGAGTCAGAAGACAAAGAGGGCAATTATGAAGAGGCTCAAAGGGAGCGCACATCAGCTAAGTAAGAACCAGGTTCAAGTCCCACTGAGGCATCACGAAAGGAACAGAAGGGAACATGTGTGTGATGCCTTTCAAGAACCTATTTACAACAGCGGACTTGAAAAGAGAAGGCTGATCAGGAAGCCTCAAGAAGGCGGAAACATCTGAAAGATATCCCTTGATGGCGCCCCGAGCAGAGCCCTGCAGGGCCAGGGAAAGAAGAAAGAGGAGAACCTCAGAAAGAGGGGCGGAAAGATGATCCACAGCTTTTGCTGTGCACAATGCCACAAATTTGTTCCACGTGCAGGCATATACCGTTTTTGTGGAGGGACGCCTGGCTGCCAGAATGACATCGCAGACTTCAGGAGGCAAGTCAAATGGCCTCAACTGTCGCCGCTCAATCTCAACGCATGTAGGTAGAGACTGGTCAGGTTCGGGTAGAGGACCGTACCCCGTTACTGTGACAAAAGGTCCTCCTGAAGAGGCAGACGAATCGAGGGATCGACTGACATACTGAGTAGCTCGGGATACCAGTATCTTCGTGCCCAGTCTGGAGCCACAAGGATGACTTGGGCCCGGTCGCGCCGGATCTTCAGCATTCTGGGCAAAAATGGTATAGGCGGAAAGGCGTACAACAGACCGCAACTCCACTCGCGACAAAAAGCGTAGCTGAGCGAGTGCCGCCTTGGAAATTCCAATGCGCATAACTGATGACATTGCACGTTCTCTTCGGCGGCGAATAGATCTAACCAAGGCTCTCCCCATTGCTGAAAGAGACCTTGCTCCACGTCAGAGTTCAGATGCCACTCGTGACCCATCATGCACCGGCGGCTGAGTTCGTCCGCCCTGGCGTTCAGGGAACGTGCCAGGTGTTGAACCACCAGTGTGACGCCCTGGTGTTCCAGTCCTGTCCAGAGGCGCAGAGCCTCCTGGCAGAGGGTCCACGACCGCACCCCGCCCTGTTTGTTGCAGTACCACATGGCGGTGGTGTTGTCCATGAACACCTGCACTACACTTCCCTGGACAGAGGGAAGGAATGCCTTCGGTGCAAGCCGGATCACCTGCAGCGCCAGAAGGTTGATATGGAACCGGGACTCCGCCGGAGACCAGAGGCCTCTGATCTCTGCCTCTCCCATGTGGCCCCCTCATCCCAGGAGGGACGCATCCGTCACCACTGGGTGCTCCGGTTGGGGAAGGGAGAGGGATATGACACTGACCCAAATCGCGGTCTGTGAGCCACCACTGCAGCTGATTTGCAATGCCCTCTGAGATCCAGACGTGGTCAGACAGGTTGCCCTGATGCTGTGCCCAATAGAACTTAAGGTCCCACTGCAGAGCCCGCATCCGCCACCTTGCATGATGTACCAGCAGGATGCAGGAGGCCATCAGCCCCAGGAGCCACAGCGTCAGCCTGACCGAAACTCGGGATAAAGGCTGAAAGATCGGAATCTGAGCCTGAATATCCCAAACCCGCTGCTTGGGAGGATAAACCCGAAACTGCGTCGAGTCCAGAACCGCTCCGATGAAAAGTGTGACTTTCGCACTTTGATGGAGAACCCCAGCGAGTGCAGGAGATCGTCCGGAGGTGGGAGAAGACTATCTGGGGCGAGCCCGCCTTCAACAACCAGTCTTCGAGATAGGGGAAGATTGGAACCCCTAATATGCGCAGATGAGCTGCAACCACGGCCATCACTTTCTGGAACACCCGAGGGGCACTGGTGAGGCTGAAGGGGAGCACGGTAAACTGAAAGTGCTTGTGGCCTACCATGTACCGCAGGTAGCGCCGGCAGGACAGGGATGTGGAAATATGCGTCCTGCAAGTCCAACACAACCATCGAGTCTTCAAGGTCCAGGGCAGCCAGGACCTGAGCTAAAGTCAGCATCTTGAACTTCTCCTTCCAGAGGAAGCCGCTGACGCTCCGCAGGTCCAAGATAGGGCGCAGGCCCCCTTTGCCCTTCTTGGGAACCAGAAATTAGTGGGAGTAGCAACCACGTCCTACTTCCGGCCCAGGAACGCGCTCAATGGCCCCCTTGGCCAAGAGGGCCGTAACTTCCTCCTATAGAAGTTGCAAGTGATCCCCCGACATGCGGTGGTACTGTGGTGGCATGGCTGGAGGGGTCGCCTCGAAAGGGAGGCAGTAGCCCCTTTGGACGATTTACAGCAACCTCCTGTCCGAAGTGATGGTACGCCAGTGGAGTAGGTGATGGCAAACCCTGCCTCCTACTGGCATTGAATGGGCCTGAAAGCTCGGACTAGGAAGGCTTTGAGGCGGATGCTGCGGGAGTGGATGTGGACTGACCGGGCCTCTGTCCCCCTGCACCGCCACGGCAGTTACCACGTCCGCAACCACGTTGAGGTTGGTTCTGCAGCCTGTGGCTGGCCGAACGTGAGGGGGCGCCCCTTCCTTGGCCACAAAAGGGACAAAAAGCAGAAGTATGCTGGCTCTGGCCCCAAGGCCCAAGGACTTGCCCGTAGCCCTGGAGTCCTTGAAACGCTCAAGCGCACTGTCTGCTTTGTCGCCAAAAAGGCGACAGCCATCGAAGGGCATGTCCATGAGCGTGTTCTGGACATCCCCGAAAAAATGGCGGACCTCAGCCAGGCGTGTTGACGAATCGCCACCGTCGTGGAAATCGTTCTGCCTAGCGAGTCCGTTGTATCAAGTCCACATCGGATGGGACACTGTGCTGCGTCCCACCCCACAAAGAGCCTGGGCGAGCCATGTCTGGGCCTCCTCCAGACACGTGAGGAAATATAAATTTTATGGTCAAGAAATGTTCCCTAACGTGTACCCCACCGTCTCCATGTACGAGCTTAAAGTGCATGTAACTTCCCTCCTGTGCCAGCTATGAAGACGCAAACACATTTGCGTCCAACGTTAACATGTCCTCTTTCAGATCCACCCTGAATGGGTCGGATATTCCGTTCCTAAACATGCCTTGCCACCGTCTTTGTATGGTGCATTTTCATGTATTCCTGGCTCTGTGCGAGTTAGGCCCTGTTTTCTGTCCTCAAGCCTCTTTTCAAACGCATCTCTGCCTCCTGAAACTGCAAGGTGGGATGCCCCCACCCGTGAACTCTGTCCTACTCCCTGCGAGGCGAGCGGAGCCTGGCTCGGCCTGTCTGCCTGCCAAAGACAGTATTTTACCTTCATGTTATCAGTATAGCCAAGCTTAGCTTCCCGAAAACACATTCCAGTCCAGCAGAATAGATAAACAAACCCCCGGCTGCAGAGCAAAGGGCCCGGCCTCTCTGTAAGTAATTCATAGCTCCAGTTACCATGGTAGGACCATACCCCCTCGCTTTACACACAGACACGTAGGCACATGTGCACGCACTCATAGTCAGTATAGGATAGCCTCTGCCCAAGAGACCTTTCTTTCTAGATAGTATGGTTCCCAAACATCAGATATCAGATATGATATAGGAACGAGTTGATCTGACATGCCAGACTTCTGTCTCTTTCCTCTAGTGTAAATGTCAAGTCCCCTGCACCCTCCAGTTTCACGTCAATCACACGTCATGCAGCTGCGCGCGCATCCTAGCTACCGATTCCTGCTGACTCTGCACTATTCTGTCATAGAGCCACCCACTTCTGACACTCACATGTGACATTTCTAGAACACACCTCTGTGCACGCCTTAGTTCACGCCTTCTGATTACGTATTGCTAACACGTGTGTGTTCTTATCTTGTTTCTCTCAGCTGTTACGCCTTCTGCATTGACTTCTATTGTGTATATTAAGTATAAAAGTAATGTAATGTCAATAAAGTATGCTCTATCCCTTCCTGAACCCCAGTGGTGTCAGGAATCCGATATCCGGTTCTAGAACCATTCCTTTTTAAGGAATAAAACCCCTAAGAACTCTAACACCACGGACTCTGCGTCTTTCTTTCCGATTGAGTTATTTTTGTTTAAGTACTTACCTGCATAGAAATTAGGACGGTAAATCAAATATTTACCACACACGGAGGCAGCATGTCCGCCACCATATCCCACAGACAGTGGGTGTAATGGCCCAAAAGGCATGCGGTATTAATGGACTGCAACCCCACGCTGACTGAGAAGAACAGTTTCTTCCTAAACTGATCAAGACTTTTGGATTCCCGATCCGGGGGAGCGGTCAGAAATGCGGTCTGGGACGTAGAGGCATGGATCACCAGACTCTCGGGGTGAGGTGTACGGACAGAAAGCAGGGGATGCCCAGAGCCGGGCGGTGGCGTAGGGCCATGTTCCGATACACAGGAGGCACTGTGGAGAACTTGGACCAAGTGCCCATCAGAACATCAGTGAGGGCCTCATTGAACGGCAGCATGGGCTCCAAAAAAGCTTACTGGCGGATGAAGCACCTCGGTGAAGAGATTAGTCCTCATGGCCGGAGCAGGGAGCTCAAGAGCCAAGGCCTTGGCAGCCCTGCACAACCCCACACCATATGTAGCACCCTCCTCCGTAGCCACAGAAGGAGGAGAGATGAAACTAGTGTCAGGCGATGTGTCGAGACCACTGGCCAACCCCAGCTCATCTGCCCAGTTCTGACTTAACTGGAACTGCTGTGCCAGAGGTTCATCAAACCTCCACCCAGTCCACCCCTCATCAGTGTCTTGATAAACAGGCACAAAGGACAGAGCCGGTTCATAGATGAAATGCTCACCCACAGGCGCCAGAGACGGTGCCAGCGGCGCTGTTGACACCGGATACGGACCGGGGCTGAAACAGAGGCCGTCGTCGTCCAAGGAAGGCGCCGGGAGTGGCACCATAGGGTCACGCCAGCGAGTAGTGCGGTCGACTGGCATCGACCAGGATCCAGGCCCGGATCCCAGGTGGTCCTGCGGCGCCGGGACCTAAGTCGCAGATGGCGCCGAGGCCGAAGCCGCCGGCACGCCATGACCCCCAGTCTGACTCGCGGGGCCCGAAGGCGTGCCGGCGGGTCTCGAGGGTGGAAAGAGTCCTCATGGCCATGAGGAAGTCTCGAATCTCGCCCGACATTGCATTGAGCCCAGGGACCGGAGGGTGTGGAGCTGGATGCAACACCTGCGGCTCCGGCTGAGCCGCGTGGGTGGTGCCACCCAAACCCTCGTCCGAGTCGCGCGACCGGCAAAGAGAGTCAGAAGAGCAATGTCGCCTCTTCGACTTCTTCTTCCTATGCCTCAACTTACCTGAATGCGAGGGCTTGGAACCCCACTAACGGTGGTGGCTATGGCTCTGCGACCGGTCCCTCGACTTCCTCCTCAAACGGGACCTTGAGCGGCGCAAACCGACTGTCGGATTTCAAGAAGCTTAAGGGACCGCTCGTGACTAGCTTTCGAGGTCAAGGCCCGACAGTCTGGGCACGACTTGTCGTCGTGGTCAGCCCCAGGACAGTAGAGACACCGGTGGTGGGAGTCGGTAACCGGGCATCCCTACTGGAACCAGGAGTCGAAGTAGACTCGAAAAAGATAGTCAAAAGACCAAAAGTTAGTCAAAAAGTGACTAAGGGTACTAGCGCTTTACTGCTGCGAAAAAAGAAGAACGGACGTCAGCGCGCGAGGGCGGCGTCTAAGCCTGGCGATCACGATGCCGAACGCGGATCCGCAGACGACGCCTACCAACGCGCAGGGGTACTGCTGACGAAAACTTTCCGGATCCAGTCTGACGCCTGGGGATATTCTAAGGTAAGGAATCTAACTAACGTGTTTCTTTCAGAAAAGGTTTTATTTGCTAACAGGTGACAACCTACTATGTAATAACAATTCCTTCTGAGACAATTTTTTTTTTTTTTTTTTTTAAAGAGGCTTAAACTGTATTAACAGGCCCAAAGTTCACATCTCAAGATATTGATCTATGGATGTGTTTTGTTTTAGAAGGACAGAATGATAATCAAGTTGAGTTTGACATCATTTCTCTAGATTAGAAGGAAGTAATCTTAAAAAAAGTGATTAGAAAAACAGCCTGATTAACATGAAAATAAAAAAAACACTTTGGGAAGAAATTGTACACAGTCACAAATAAGGAAGCAACTTTTCATGGACTGTTGTAGAGAGGCTTATGTATAACTCCTTGGGGACCCATGAGCTTTGAAAGAACCACACTGAATTGCCAAAGGAAGCACTGCATCTTTTTGACAGTTCAGAGGATCGATGTTTTCTATATGCACCTAATGCAGAACCACATCCACTAGAAAGGATAGGGAGGTCCAACGGATAAGAGTATTACTTCTTTTCTAATGGCCATATAAAATTAAAGAATGGTAAACTGGGGTAAATAATCTGGCCCTTGAACTTGTGGAGGACAGAGTCTTCCATGTGAATCTCATGTGTGAATGCTCATAAATGTTAACTAGACTAGTATACCTCCACCACGACTTCACTTGAAGTCTGGGATCTTCCTTTTCCGGTTGCTGTCTTTTTTGACCAGTTTTGCCACCTCTTTTCTGTTGAAATGCCAGCTTTATTCGACAAGTGCCCTGAGTGAGGTAGGAAGAAGGCTAAATCTGACCCCCACAGAGTGTGCACACTCTGTCTCCCTTCTACCCATGTCCCTGACTCCTGTGATATCTGTCACTCTTTCTCCAGGAGGACCATGCATGACTGGGAGAAGATTGGTCTCCAAGGCCTGGAGCAGAGGAGACATCAAGAACCAGGTGGGACTTCTGGGCATGGAGGGACTGTCATCGTCCTCTGCCCATGCGTCGGCCTCTGGGGGACTCCCCAGAGTCCAGAAAAGGCCCAGAAAAGGCACCGGTCCCGGTCAACGTCAATGGCTTAGACGTCGGCGTCGAGAGGTATGGCTACCATCTGCTCCGTCGACCCACGGCTCTGTGTCGAAGCGAGGTCGACGTTCAGCGTCGAGAGGTAGGACGTCGAGACCTCGGACGAGGTCAAGGACTTCACCGGCGTCGACACACCATCGACGTTGTGATGAGTCCCGAAGAGCCAGGCGCTTGCCGTCGAGGCGACACCGCCGTTTGCCTTCAACGTAGACATGAAGATAGACGTCAAGGAGAGAAAGATAGTCGTTGAGGCGAAGACGCTCGACATCGGGGAGTTTGTCCACGTCAGGAAGATAGACGTCGCGAAGAGAGAAGTCAAAGAGGTCGACGTCGAGGAGGGAAAAGTAGATGTCGAAGAGGAAGTTGAGGCCCAGAACGGTGTCTAGTGCCTCTGTGGTCAGTGTGTTACGTCATCGGCGAGTCCCCAGTCGCAGCGGCGCTGGCGGTCGCGCTCAGAGAGGTCTGCCTCCAGAGCATCCTCCCCGAGGCCTGCTCATAAGAAGAGGCGAGTCCTAAGGTCACCGGACTCTGATTATTCCAGGACCTATTCTCTTTCAAGGCCGAGGACGCCTACGCCTCCTCCTCTTCCGCAACTTCCTCCTCCGTCACCACCTCCTCCTCTTCCTCCGCCTCCACTTCCACCACCTCCTCCTCCACCGCCTCGACCACCACAACTGCAACCTTTGGTTCCGGCTCAGCCGTTCCGTTTCCACAACCTCCTGAGCCGGTGGCTCCTTCAAGGCCCAGAAAGCCAAGGTCAAGATCTATAGGGAGGCATCGCTCTCGCAGTGAGCGTAGATCATAGAGGAGGTCATGTCATCGCTGGCGGAGGAAAAGGTCACGGTCCAGGTGCACGTACTCGTCCAGTGACAGGAGATACTCCCCCACTTTGTTGGACTCTCCTCCTACGATAGTGTTACCAGTGGATGACATTGTGACTTTCTAGGATGTACTTCTGCGAGTAGCAGCAAAGTTGGAGATCACATTGACTGTGCCCACCCCCGTCCACTTCTGTGATTTTTGAAACGTTGCAGCGCAGGCCCCTCTCTCGAGCTTTGCTGCCGTTTGTGCCAGGACTGGAGGAACCAGCCATGGAGCCGTTTCTGATGCCGGCCTCGGTGAAGTCGGCGCCGTCTCGACTTCAGAAAAAGTATAGACCACCGGAATCTGATCTAGCATTCTTAAGAACAGATCCTGTACCGGATTCTGTCATTGTGACAGCGGCAAAGAAACAGCACTCTACGGTCCCTTGTCTACGGTCCCTCCCGATAAGGAGAGCCACCAAATGGATTCGGCGGGAAGGAAAGTCTGCAGTACAGCTGTCACCTTGATGAAAGCGGCGAGCGCATCGGCGCTTTTGGGTCGGTATGACCGTTCCTTGTGTGAGTCCCTGCAGCAGTTCATTGGGCTCCTTCCGAGGGACAGGAGAGATGACTTCCAGGAGATATTGAATGAGGGCATGATGGTCTCAAATCAGGTCATCAGCTCGACGGCAGACGCCTCTCTCCTGGCTGCTCATGGGTACTGCCATGGCATAAACTTGAGACGCCACTCCTGGTTGCCCCTGAAAACGCTTAAATCAGAAGCGCAACAGCGGATTGCTAACTTGCCCTTTTCTGGATCTACCCTCTTCAGGACTCATGCGGACGAGGGGATGGCCCGCATGAAGGCGGAAATGAAAACGTTAAAAGCTGTTGGTTTGGAGAAACTGAAGGAACAGCAGAAGTCCTTACGCCCTTTCCAGAGGCGTTACCCTTCCCAGAAATATCAGCGAGGGCAAGGTCGCCAAGCTGGCCAACAGCAGCAGCAACAACAGCAATACCAGCGTCAGCCGTTCCAGAAACGTCAAAGGGGCAGAGGTGGCCAGCAGGCCTCCTAGGCGAATAAGGGCCCAGTCGGGTCTAAGCCCTGAGGAGTTACTTCCCCCTCGTCCATTACCCGCTCCGGTGGGGGGAATCATACAGAATTACTCAGGACAAGTGGGTGCTGAATATTGTTTGCAATGGATACAGTCTTCACTTTGTCAGCCCTCCTCCAGCTAATCCGCCAGTTTGTTCGCAATACCAGCTGCGCGAACTTCAAGCGGAGGCAGATACCCTGTTAAGAAAAAGGGAGATAGAAGACGTCCCTCTGTCTCAAAGGAGAAAGGGTCTATACTCAAGGTTCTTTCTGGTGCGCAAAAAGGACAAAAACGTGTTCAGGCC
This sequence comes from Lissotriton vulgaris, assembly GCF_964263255.1. NCBI lineage: Eukaryota > Metazoa > Chordata > Amphibia > Caudata > Salamandridae > Lissotriton > Lissotriton vulgaris. The sequence goes on along the minus strand of NC_141700.1, from coordinate 727,485,452 downwards.
CATTCTGGATTTGCGACAAGCAAACAAATGGATTCGTAGGGAGAAATTTTGCATGCTGTCCTTGCACCAGATTTATCCTCAGTTGCAGCGAGGAGACTGGCTTTGCGCAATAAATCTGCAGGATGCATACTTTCATGTGCCCATTGTACGTAAACACCGGAAGTTCCAGCTCTTCCTGGTCGGCACCAATAACTATCAATACACCGCACTATCGTTTGGTCTGAAGTCTGCACCCAGGACTTTTTCGAAATGCATGGTAGTGGTGGCAGCGCACCTGAGAAAGAACAAGGTGTTTGTCTACCCATACCTGGACGACTGGCTGATCAAAGCCTCCACCTTCCATGAAGCGCAACTGCATTTCAAAAGGACGGCCGTTCTGTTGAACCAGCTGGGTTTGCACATCAACATGTCTAAGTCCGTTCCGACTCCTGTTTAGTGCATGCAGTACTTAGCAGCCGCCATCAATACTCTCCGACCAAGCGTATCTCCTTCAGAGGAGCGACGCTTATCGATCCTTCGGAAGGCTCAGGCACTCATGTCCGTTCCATCAACAACAGTGAGGATGGTGTCTTCTCTTCTGGGGTGGATGGCCTCTTGCATCTTTCTCATACCACATGCACGCCTCCTCATGAGATCGCTGCAGGAATATTCACAAGATTATGACTATACACAGAGATCCCCTACTACAGAAAGAATTTTTTATATACTCGAAAACAATATGTCATACACTACAATATACACACAGTAATTCATTGGCGAGAGCCCACTTTACTTTGTTGTGGGTTTTAGAGTTTGTTCTCAGTTTTTAAGTTTCTAGTTCCAATGTTAATTTCACCAATGTGAATCATTTAGTCCTCTGCTGGCCTTCATCGAGCACGCAGCCCCATCCAGTCTTTGATCTTAAGTGAGAACCACACACTGGCTGGAAGTGTAGCGGTACTCTCGCTCCAGTCTTAGGAGTTGCAGCTATGGCACCCTCTGCCTGGGGACTGGCAGCCAGAAGGGTCCACCTTTGCTCGTGGTCCTCAATGGTTACAGCATACAGGGTGAGTTGGGTGTTAGAGGTCACAGGGTCACTGTAGGATTTACTCAGGCAGCAAGTTGGCCCCGACTCCACTCTCTTCGGTGGGCAGTGGCTTGGTACGCTTTGGGTCACAATATTCATAATCACAGTGCTGCAGTTCATTCAGGCACATTTTTCAGAACCGGTCATGTTCAGGTCCACAGCAGTGCAGCCAGCTTTGAGCACACACTAGGGCTGTGCCACGGCACAGACAATTGTAGGCAGGACAATAATGCTGTTCAGCACTGCACTATGCCAATCACTTTCTTAAGTCTCATGAACAGACAGAGTTCCAAGGAGAGCTGTTTCACGACCTCGTGGGTATTCAGCAGCTCTTGCAGGGTTTGCAAATTCCTTTTCGCTTTCTTCTCATACAGGTCAGCTTCCAGACTTCAGATTATTTACCCTCATCGAAGGGAAACAGGCTGTTTAACATATCAGCTCATGTTGCAAAGCAGTCCTCAAACCAAGAAAGGGAAAGCTCCTCAGTGTAATCTAAAAGAAACTGGAAATGGAGTAACAAGTGGGTTGGCACTCCCATTCTTCCTTAGAATTCAGACCATTTTGTACAGTATTGAGGTAGGAAATATACCACTGTTTGCGCGCTTTGCGTTTGGAGTGGACAATTCCACACAAAAAGAGGTGCGCAGGAAAGTGTAGTCTCGTGCCATATTGGAGGTAAATATATACAGGAGGAATTACTTTGAATATAGGCTGCAGTATTAGTGTATATTCACTTTGATTAATTAGGACGCTGTTTTTTCCTTTTTTGAATGTAGATATTGGTAATTCCAGTACCAGTTGGAAGCTACTCCTGGAGGCTTTTTGCGCCCTGGACATTCAGGTACACTAGCACGACCTGCTCTATTGTACATTTCAACCTTATGAAGGAAGTAGAAATATAGGTTGTTGTAATTATGAGATTTGTTTGGGAGGCCTTTTGTTCCCCCCCCCCCCCCATTCTCTTGTAAATAGGACTTTTAAGCCTGCTAAGTTATATCCACAATATGGAGTGCATGGGTGATTTTTGATATATGAGTGATGTATCAGTGTGGGTGTGGAGACTAGCAATGGAGGCTTTATGCCCTTTGCCTCATAGATGGCATGTTTTAGCTCGCTATTTGTATCAGATGTGTGTGATGCAGGGTTATGTGTTGATGAATGCATTATTAGTATTGAGGTGGGTACCTCAATGTATCATCAGTGTGTGGAACCTTTGGACAATGAGGTTGTATCAAAGACTATTAGGATTTATGCAATGTTTTAATAATCTATTTTTTTTTAAATCGTTTCTTTTTATGTTCATCTGTTACAGATTATAATATTGTTATTTGGAATTTATGTTGTTTTCCTGAAGAAGATGATGGTCATATACTAGTGCCCACCGAAACGCGTTGATGCTCTTAGAAGAGAAAACTACGTAAAATCTAAGGGGACAATTGTATCGGATAAAATACCTGGAATAACAACAGTGATTACAATTCATTTGCGCTTGATTTAGTTGTGTTTCTCTGCAAATAGGAATCATTTTTCCTTCTTGTGTTCCCAATTTTGTGTAGCAAATTAGTTTCTTTATCTTAAAAAACTTTGGTGTATAAATGTGACTAGACTTTTGGTCTGTTTTTTATTGTTGATGTAATTAATATTTTTACACTGGTTAGGTAGGGACTTACATTTACATGACATATTGTACACTGTGATTTACATAGTTCCTACGATTTTCTGAATACATTTGCATCTTTTTAACCAATGTTTATATTTGTTTGATTAAGTTTTCTCTTTGTTTATTTTCATCTTACTGGTGTATAAAAGCTGCACGTGGCAAAGTGGTGTGAAGAGTGTGAATTTGCCCGAAGGGGATTCTTTTTGTGACTTTGGTGTCCTTTAAACTCCAACTTTGTGTAGAAGGAGTTTGCTCACAGCGGGGCCATTTATAAGTTGGAGTACCCACAACAGAGACACAAAGAGGTGCAAGCATTCTGAGTCAGGTTGTCAACAGCCATGCTTAAAAGTCACCAGTAGGGGCGACATATCGTGGAATTGACCTGCCCCCTCTGCCTGAAGAGGACATCTGAGTGGCATCCTCCGCTTCATGCTGTGTGTCCTCTAAGTTCTTATTGCCTGAGCATGCTATTGGTCCATGGGATTGTGTATTATGTATCTGCTGAATCATGGGCTGTACTTTGAAGATTGACCACTGTCTGCATATTGTTTAGAATATTATTTTACCTGCATGTTCAACAGGGCTCGTTTATTTTCATGGAAATGGTTATTGCTGCACATATTGCCCGATGTATTGCAAAATGACCTAATAAAATTTGTTTTTAAAAAAATTCACCAGTAGGAGAACACAGTGTGGGCTCACCTAAAAGACCCTTAACACACTTTACTACAAAAACTACAGTCGCACCCTTCACCCCCACCGACAACATGACTGTGCTCAGAACGACACATCTGCAGCTCCTCCAGCAAAAGTACCTAATTGAATTACTAAACAGAAGCAGCCTCTTCTTTCCCCACTTTAGTGTCTAAATCCCCTCCCACCAGATTCAAGAATGTAAGCAATACACTTGCACTGTCTAGGAAAAATAAACCTCACCTCCATCTTGTGCACACGAACAGACCAGAGGCTTTCAAAATGAATCAACAGGCATTCATTCCCCTCTTTCACTCATACACAATGCAGGTCACACATTGACATGCATACAAATATGAACATGGAAGTTAGCCCTAAGATCTGGGTTAGAGTGTAGCAGCAGAACTTTCCTCGAGGCCTCCACTCCAGTGAGACAAAAAGAAAATGTCTGGTCACAGCTAAAGACTCACAAAACTTTATGCTGTGACCAAAATCAAAAACCAGGATACCAGGTACTCGCAGGGAGGGCAGGGGAACTAAACTGTACACCAAGTAGCAGACATTCTCATCCCAACACTTGCAAATAGATTCAAAATTGAATGAACTTCAGAAATGTCTTCATTTTTTTAATCTGACTCCTTTTTACAGTATAAGGACTTAACTCAAGTATAAAGAAATGGGTTTCCAATCGAATTTGATCCCTGTAGAGCCTTGAAATATTTCAAATTTCCATGCTGCAGGGATAACAACTAGCTGTAGAGCATTGGCAGTAAAAGTTTATTACACTGTCAAGCAGACCTGCCACTCTAAATTAGTTCACATTGAGAAATCCTGAACAACCTGCATTGAAAATCAAACTAATTCAGGATTTGAATCTAGATGGACACAACACACATTTTTATCCACATTATATTATTTTTGGCATTCCTAATATTTGATTTCCAACAGACCATGGTGTATAAAATTGATGGTCAAACCACAGACCCTTACGGAGACAAGGAAAATAGCAGGAGATATGTGAATAGGTCAATGTTCTATACTCTAGTTCCATGTAAGCTTTATCACAAATCTTTAGAGATTAGGATTTGTTATAAATCAGTTTTTCCCTATGCATTTTATATTAGCACAACATCGTACCGCAAAGAAGTCAATCCTTGTGAAAAGTGAGCAATCTAGATTGCTGTGCAACCACTACTTGCAATCACCAATCTGCCTCCTGTCTGACAACATGTATATCTTTGCCTCACTATATCCCAGAACGATTCAGAAAAGGGGGTGGTGATGGACAGAGTATCTGAATTAAGCAGAACACTCGTACCCAGTCAACAGATCAGGGCTTGATCCATCACCGTTTTTTAGCTCACTGCACCATCCCAGCTCAGAACCTGGCTACATGCAAATTAGTCTGTCCCTGGCCCAGTGCATCATGGGAACAGGGCAGACCAAACAACCAAGCCAATTCTTTTACTGGAAAGGAAACAAGCTTCCGGGGACCGGTTTCTGGCATTACAGCCGTCTTCAGCCCTGCTTGCTTGAATCCTGATGGTGCAGTGAGCAAGGGACTCACATCTGAGTATACCCTTCACTATATCCCAGAAGGCACAATAATCTAAACTGTTCCAAATCACCCAGTACCATTTTCTACCAGTTCAATGTTAGGGAATTAATGAAACAAAATAGGATTCATGATTCTGAAAAATGTTCAGCCCAGATGCAATTCTTTTGGCCAGGCAAAGGTGGATTGTTTGTGTATCTCACAGATTAGAAAAAGCCTTGAATCCAATAGGTAGATGTCCTAAATATGCCAGAATTTTATTAATCAGTATGCCTTTGTATGAATCTTTTGGTTTGTCTGTCTTAGTTCTCTTTCCTGTAGTTGAAGTCACAGCCCTGAGACAGTGAGGACGTGAAAAATGTATTGTCATTTTTCTTTTTCAAACACAATGAACAAAGATAAGAACAAAGATGAGAACAAAATAAAAGGGCAGCCTGCACAAATGCCTCCATCAAATATATCCGATTCCAATTCACAACATAGTTTTTTTTCATAGTTTTTCATAGTTTAGTTTTTTCATAGTAGATTTCAGTGCTGAACTGATTACAATGAGCGATATGAACTAGAAGAACAAATGTTACAATTTTCGCATTGACTTTTTAGGTGCTGTTACTGTGCATCAACAGTAGCATTTGAAAAATTCCAGAAGTGTTTTCTCCCAAAGAACAATACTTAACTAAACCAAAAACATAAGCTCCAGGCTAGCAGCAATGTATCAGTCAATCAATCAGGTGGAAGCATCATAAGCTCTAGTATTCTTACCTTTTTGTTTAAAACACCCTTTTGTTGAAGTAATGGTGTTCTGCAGTCTATGGAATTCCTTTAACCCCTCCCATGCTCATGACTAGCTCAGCTCGTCATGAGCCATGGTTCCCATGTGCTCATGACGAGCTGAGCTCGTCATAACGGTAAGAACGCTCACACGTAGGGCTAATTGCCCTGCTGTGCTGAGCGTTCCGAGGAAACAGGTGTGGCTCGTCATGAACACACGGCCACCGTGGCTCATGACGAGCTAAGCTTGCCACGAGCTCCGGGGTGCTGTGCGCGCCCCCGA